>NC_134038.1:50349552-50674552 GCF_965140245.1 Athene noctua
ATATCATGGAGACTGTATTGATACAGACTATGTTGCTTTCTTCTATTTGTCTTCAGAAAGTTATGTGATTAACAACCCTGAGAGAGGGGAAAGAGTCCTTACAAAACAAAAGGGAAAAATCTCAAGGCCACAACCATAACTTTGTTTTTTAGTGTGTGTAATTGTTGCTTCCTTTCCTCTGTCTTCTCACATACAATTTCCTGCCCTCTTTAAGTATGTCAGTGCAAATGGGTGAGACCAATTGCCGGTTTTCTCTCCGCTGTCAAGTGTAAGTCAGCCCCAGTCCAGCACATCTATGTTATCATGACACTGAGGCTGCACTAATAAGCCTGCCTGAGAGTGTGGTACTGTCAGTCACCATCTGTGCACACATATCTGTCTTGTCCTTGTCATGTAGAAATTCCTCCTATCTCAGAGGGTTTTTTTCCTCAAATTCCTTCCAGAAATCACTGTTTCCACAGAACCTCCCAATACTGCTCATTTCTCAAGATTTGCAAATTTGAAGTGTCCCATATAATTTGCATCCAAGAAACAGCATTCTGAGACATAAGGTGTAAGAGTGGAACAGGTTTATCTGGGCATTTCAGCACACAGCGGATTGTAAATAGATGCCAGTAGGATATTAAATGCTAAAAGTTTCATTTTCCCAGGCTAGTTACTTGGGTGTAAAAAATGGATGTAGGCAGACTAGCACCTGCCTGTTAAATTAAGGCATTCTTGATAAAAGCAGACACACACACAGATTTTTAATTTTTAGGAATGATAATGAGTTACGGTTCATCTGAGAAACAGTTTGTGTTCAGAGAGATGAGTTCAACTACATAGCGGTTCTCTCCCTACAGACTTGCACAAGTGCATGTATAAATGCAAGCACATGTTTTATAAATGCATGTGTACACACACTATACATATATATATGTGAGTCTCATAACATTAGCCAAATGTTTCTCAACAATGGTAGTGGGAGCTACTTAGCTTAAGTCCTGCATTTGACTTTAAAGATCTTAAATGTGTATTAAGATATATACTCTATAAAGAAGCAGAGTTCCCATGACTCAGGAGGTACAGACAGAATTTAAGATTAACTCTGTTTTCATCTCTGGATATACCAGAGAATGAATATGGTTGCAAAGGTATCATATGCTGTATAGGCATGTAGACATTTTATTAGCATGTTGCAGAGCCACAACGTTAGTCCAAATGAACCTAAGCTACTTGCAGGGACCTCAAGTTTGCCTCTTGCATAGGTTTTCTTTTTCCTTCTTTAGCTTGCCTGGGACAGGATGCTGCCAGTTCTATCGGTCTGCAGTTTGGGCAGCTGTGCCTGCTTCTGATCATGGATACAGCTACAGGTTTTGGGATGGGTTCCCTGGTGGGGAACTTGGTAGGAGGGAAAGTGGGCAAGGGTGTGCAGCATCTCTGCTTTCAAGGAAGTGAAATGCACTCCAAGCCACAGACATCAGCCATCAATTTTGCAGTGACTTCTGCTATTCTCTTAAAAAAATTTTAAAATAAGAAAAAAAAAAAAAAAGGCAAAACAGAAAAGGGACAGAGGGAAAACCTTTAATGAGAAAGAGAAATGTTAATTGTGCCTGGAGGTGACAGTGCACAATAAGAAATTACTGCTTTGCTATTGTATGTCTGATGAACGCACAGTAAAAGCTCAGCTCCAAGGGAGGATGATGTTTCTCAAAATCCTCATGATCCCTGCAGGTCCTCTTGAATAGCGGGGAAATCACAAACACAAAACCAAAGTTTGACAAAATTGTTCTGTGTCTCAGCCATGCTGCCAACAAATTCTCTTCTCCCATTTCTTCCTGAATCTTTTTGGCTGTTTCCAGCCGAAAGGCTGCAGTGGATCCAGGACATTATACTGCCCCTGCACACAGAAACTCTCCGAATGAAAGTGCTGTTACCAGGAAGAATCTGGCTCACAACTTCTTTTCTGCCTTGCTTTAATTAAAAGTGATGCTAAACCTGAAATTCCCAGCTTAAACTGATACATTGGGCTACTCAATCTGTAAACTGGCAGTTGAAGGAAGCAGGCAAAACTTTTCAGGTGGGCTAAGCAACCACTGCTGCCAGGGACGTCAACAGGAGCTGCAAGGGCCACCTCTGAAAAGTGGGTTGGCCCTAAGGGAGACGCCCTAAGGGAGTCCTAAATCTGGCTGAGAAACTTTATTCTTAGGAAACCATCCCTAACAGCTTTTTAGTATAAAAAGACATCCCTAGCCAGATTTCAACTGGAAGCAGCAGAGGCCAGTTGTCAAACCCATACCTTCCTGAGCAAGCCATGAAGAAGGAGAGGGAATATCTTGGGATATTTTGAGAGATTCTTTTTAGTTTTTTCAGTTTTGCTTTCTGCCTTCCCCCCCAACCCAAACAGCAAGTCATTTTTTAATTTATTGCAATTTACCAGAGGAAAACAAACTCTCCAAATGATATCTTTATAGCTGAAATCTGCTCTCTGCTGCTTTGGTTACAGAACCAGGCACAAGCTGAATGAGAGAAGCTGGGAACTCATTATGTAAAATCTACAGCAAGTGAGCTTTTCTAGTGCTATTATGCCCTGACCTCTTATTTTGGCGCAGTAACAAAACCACTGAGACTGGACAGTTATAGGATTTCCCAGGCTCTTTTTTTTTTTTTTTTTTTTCGTTTTGGCCTCATCACAAAACCCAAGTGAATCAATGGTGTGCTCAAACTTCTGAAATGATCTAAGACTTTCAGTATCTTCTATATGCAAAGAAACAGTGGGGAAAGATGTGTATTTTATTTATTCATTATTTAATCAGGACACACTCCTGTCTAAAAAGTCCTTTCTCTGGATCATGATACAAATCTCTGACACTTTTTTCTAATTGTTTGATATTTGGGGCACACTATGTTCCCTATTGCTTCACATTTGCTTTGTTTTCTGTATGTGGCTTAAATTCTCTCTCTCTTTTTTTTTTTTTTCCCCCCCAATAAATTACACTTGCCTGTAACTGAGGGAATTATTTTCCCGCTACAAGACTCAATCTTTGTTCCATGTCAGCATCCTCACTTGGGTAAAAATAAAAGTAAAAAAAAAAAAAAAAGTATAAATAAAAAAATTAAATTAAAATAGGCTATAATAAAATAGAGGAAAGGGAAAGGGAAAGGGAAAAAGGGAAAGGGAAAAGGGAAAGGGGGAAGGGAAGGGAAGGGAAGGGAAGGGAAGGGAAGGGAAGGGAAGGGAAGGGAAGGGAAGGGAAGGGAAGGGAAGGGAAGGGAAGGGAAGGGAAGGGAGAAAAATTAAAATAAAAGAGAAAAGAAAAGAAAAAAGAAAAGAAAGGAAAATAGAAAAGAAAATAAAAAAGAAAAGAAAAAAGAAAAGAAAAGAAAAGAAAAGAAAAGAAAAGAAAAGAAAAGAAAAGAAAAGAAAAGAAAAGAAAAGAAAAGAAAAGAAAAGAAAAGAAAAGAAAAGAAAAGAAAAGAGAGAAAAAAAGAAAGGAAAAGAGAAAAGAGCAGAGCTTTCTTGGCTGTAGGGTACTAGGACTTTATATTCATTCTATACTTCTTCATGGTTTGGGAAACTTGGAAGTATCTACTATTTCTCAGGTACACTGTCACCTCTTTGAGGCCAGGGTGTCATGTAAGAAATCTTTTCACTGACATGTTGGTTCTGCCATGCTGCTGGTAAGAAAAATGTGCTCATGTCAGGAAAAATGTGCTCAGGACAGTCAAGTAAGCAGAGTGAAAATGAAAATCAGGTGGGTATTGTAGATGTTGAGCTTATACAAAAGGAGACATGTGAAACTCCTCAGAAATTCCCCTTTCTCTGCATGCATTCTTATAAAGGTAGATCTGTTTTTAACAGGGATCAGATTTTTTGGCTTGTGTCCTTGGGGGGTATGATTAGCCATATCTGCCTCCTTTTTAAACACTAATTTAATACAATACCTGTCTTCACAAAAATAGTTCTCTCCACTGTAAACAGCACAAAAAGTCATGAAATCCACTGTAAACAGCAACTTATAGCAGGGCTATCTACAATCTATCCAAAGCGTGGATGCAGAAGCAGTGAAGACTGAGGAGTCTAAAGAGGTAAGCCATGAAGAATGGTCTCAGATGAGTTGCTCTGTATTAGTAAGTCTGCAAACAACTTAAAAAAAAAAAAAATTATTACCTCCAAAGTACTCTGGAATAAACGTCTTTTGATATTGTTTTTAATTATTCACACAGCTTACAGCTTTTTTCCCCTCAGCTGGTTTTGCAAAAGAGCAGTTTACCAGTCTATAAGTGCTCATGGAGGGCAGTTGTGGAGGTCAGATTGGAAAATGTTTCTTAGAAAGAAACACAAGATGTGAAAGTAGCATAAAGCATGAGAGCCCTCTGGCCCTGTGCTTGGTTTCATCCCGTCTTTGCGGATTGCATCTGCCACTCACTCTCCATCCCTGTAGGGTGCCAATAAGTGTGAACACTGATCTAGAGCCCTGGGTCTCAAAAGACTGTTTTGTATGGCTGCATATGTTCCCAGAACATACTCACTGAAGTTCAGTAGCTGAAGACAAAGCATTGTTAACTGATCAGTTCTCATATGTTCACCAGCCAACTGTCCATCCATCCATGCAGTGGCTATAAGCTGGTATCAGTAAAGCTGAAGATGGCTGCAAGAGGTGTTTGTTTCTTTGTATTAATTTCTATTATCTTTGTTGACAACTGAGCCAACAGAAGAAGCTCCAAAGCAGTACAGATCCTGACATAAGAGACAGAATAACCCCAACTGCCATTTCCAAGTTTAAAACCTTTCTCCTAGTCCAGTAAAAATGTGGCACCTGTATCACAAGTTATTAGGCTTCATCTATTTTTTTTCCAAGCTGTAAACACGAAAAACTGTCAGAAATGAAACTAATGTTCTACAAAGGATTTTGAGAAAAACATGCTGTCAGATTTTCTTTAGAAGCTTACGGACAAAAGAGCTTGAACTTGTAAATATTCATAGTCAGACCCTGCTTTTCAGTTAGTTCAATGAAAGATGAAGCTTTGCATAGAAAAAAGATCAACATCTTCACTTCTATGGCCTGAGGTTTTAGCTTTTAGAAAGTATTAACATTGAGAGGGAAGAAAAACTCTGTAATATACACAGTATTAAGAAGACAGTTACTACTGTAATCTACAAAGATAGCCTCAATGATCTGAAGCAAAACTGTCTTTCTCAGAACATGCTGCGTAAGCCCATTCATGGCATATGTTTTGACTAGGTACATAAATCCTAGTTATATGAAGCTATATATGTATTTTATATATTATCGTTTTGCTACATACAGCAGACGGCATGGACAAAGAACAAATTCCTAGCATTGGGCCACATGTCAAATATACTATGCCACTGAGGCTCAGCCTTGCCAAAAAAAAAAAAAAAAAAGAGACAGGACAGATTTCATTTTTAAAACGGCACACTTTGACAGAGGTAGCTCTACGAAGCGATGTGTTTGAGTGTTTCTAGAGGCTTTACAACAACATCAAGTGACATCTGTTTAACACATTACCTCCGTACGTTAGCCATGGAGTGGTAAATGGGTTCAAACCTGTCTGACAGATCTCTGAAAGTACTTAATGGACTAGTCATGGCAGCAGTTGGACGGATCTGAAGGGACCACTGTTAGGCCTCATGTTCTTCAGGGTTTTTCTCAGTGAGTAAATCTGGTAGTAAATATAGAATCACTGCCAGTATAGTTTGAACATTACTTAAATTAGTAGACTGAGAAACACAGCAGACTGGATTGTTCTCTAGCATGATCCCTGTCAGAATGTCTGCAATATTTCATGTCTTGGAGTGAAACAAAACTTATCTACAGAATGAAGGCTATATCCCAAGAAGGTCTGAGGGGTTATTGTGGAGAAGCAAGGAAGAATTCTTCCTCAATGTGATGCTGCAGTAAGAATAGCTAATTCAATTTCTAGGTGTTGGAATGGTTTTTCTTCAGAATAGGCCTGCTAGGAGTCCAATGTTAAAAACATGGTTTTTGAAAGCATGTTGAAAAACTGGTGAATGCACAAACAAGATCTGAAAAACAACATTAGAGCAATTTCTTTAGAGTGAGAGACTTCTTGAGCTCAATCTGCTTAGTTTATCAAAAGGATGATGAAGCAATGACTTGATCACATTATATAAGTATCTTCATGGGGAGACAGTAGAATCTGTCACTTTAATCTGGGGGAGAACAGCATAATAAGAACCACTATATGACAGAAGAATTCATACAAACTCAGTTTAGAGACAGAGACCATTTTGGTGATGAAAATTACTGGTTTGGGGAATAAGCTACCAAGGGAACAGGTGGATTTTCTATCCCATGAGTTTTCTAATCAAGCAAGGATGCTTTCTGTAAAATGCATTTAACCAAATACAAGTTACTGAACTCATGAAATGTGTCATGAGGTAAAGTGTAATGGTCTGCAATATATAAAGTTAACTAGAAAATGTTATGTTGCCATCTAGTCTTAAACTCCATGACTGGATGAAAGACTGAGCTTTGTTTCTGCAGGAAACTGAAGCAGTGGTGAGGAAAGAGGCTGAGCATTTGGAGCTAAGGACCTTAGAAACAGCAGCAGGACTGTAAGGGAGGGCAACTGAGATTGGTCAGGAAAGCATGGCTGGGTGGTAAAGGGTGTATGACAGTGGTATATACAAACTGGAGTACTACATTTTCTGTGGCTAGTAAAACCTGTGAGCATTTAACTGAATTTCAATGTCACACCTAACAAAGTTAGACAAATCTCTTTGTTCCCACTGGCTGAGACTACACAACCTTCAGCACACAGAACACCAGCATGCTGGGCTGTTTTTCCCTCCCAGCACATGCAGAGCGTCCTGCTGCATGTCACTGTCCCCCTCCACAAGACAGCTACTTCTCTCCACCATTTCCAGTTGACTTGGGATTCTTCCCCCAACTCTCCTGTACCCTCCATGAGTGCCCAGGGATGCTTTCCTGCTTCTCCCCTCCAGTTCATCAAATCCTGGCTGCCTCTGTCCCTGAGGCACCTTTTTGCAATCGAAGTTGTGGCAGTTTGTGGCAGGAGGGGAGAAAAAGGAGTTGTTTTTTTCCATATTCCCAGCAAAAGGCCTGTCCATGCCATGTTTAAATTAAACTGTTTCTAAAGATGAAAAGCCTCCAGGTGGTTTCTGTACTACCTAGATCTTAATTTTGCTTTTCCAACTGTAATTGCTGCCTTATTGAGGTGGGGGAGAGAGCAAAGAAAAAGCAGTCAATCCAAATTGTCTCATGAGAGAGGCAAGAGAGCAGGGCTAAAGAAGCTCAGCAGTCATCTAAGTGCACAGCTTCTTGTAAAATCTTTCTGAAAAGCCTGAATGAATCCCCCAAATGAATGGCCATTTTGTCCCTTTCAGTTCTCCTTCTCTAGCATGGAACTCAGTGTGCAGCTTGTGGACAGACAGATTCCACAATAAATAGAGGAGGAGAGTAAAACTAAACCCGCTGGAGCTTGGCCAGCAGCAATGTCAAATCTCTTGACTGATTTCCCAGGGAATTCTTGCTTTAAATGTCAGGAGAACATAGCCCTGCAGCCAAACCTGGACCAGACTGATACTGGGGCATGACAAAATGAATGACCTAAGTAACAAGATTACACCGCAGGAGAATTAAAACTTCAGAAATGTGCAAAGATCACATTTCAGTAAGCGGTGTTTTATGTAAGATCCTTTTAGTAGACAAAGCTTAGCTCAAACTTATAAAACATAAATTGGTGAGGGGAGGGGGCTTTATTAGTGGCAACAGAATGAAATTTTCAATCAGTCAGAAAAGAAATTCTAAGGATTTCTGCAAGCGTCAGTGGTTTCTGAAAGGTTTAAAACCTGCTCTCAAATGCTCTTGTCGACAGGAGCCAAGGAAGGTCAAAGGAATTTAGTCTCCTAGGAGCCCGCACCACTTTGAAAACAGCCTCTAAGTCCCTCCATCACTCAGGCACTTCTGAAAATCCTCCTGGAGCCTCTCCTGCCAGCGGCAGCAAGTGTCCCTTTCACTGTGGTTACCTGCAGCCACTCACACTCATGGGCTGGCAGGAGCCTAAACAGCTTTGGGATTTCTGATCCTCCATCAGCTGTAGCTGAAACTGGCTGGTGCATTCAAGATCTGTTGGAAAGGGCAGGAACACCCAGAGAAAGAGAGGGGAAGAGAGAAAGAGCACACGTTTTTGCTTCATTGCTTTTAGGAACTGAAAGCCTGAAGCGGTGCTGAGGGAGGAGACGAATGAGCTGAGGACCTTAACAGCAACGAAAGGGAGAACAGTTCAGACCCACTGCATACAAACGGAAAAGGACTCATGCACCGAGAGAAAACACACAGTGCTTCTAAATTATGTCCTGGTTTTGGATTTTGGACTTTGTTTTCTCTGCTTCAGTCTTGTTTAACAAACCCCATGGTCTGACAGAGTTGCCCAGGATGGACATACAAGAGACTCACTACAGGAGCAAAGGGACTCTTCCCACACTGCTACTCAGTGAGGTGACAGAATCTAGTGCTGGGAGTTTTTCTGCCTCTCTCCCTCATATTGTTTTAGCTGGAATTAGCTGTTTGCACATTCCTCTCCAACTTTGGCAGCGTGCCCTCTCCTCCATAACAGAACAAACCAAAATCCCAGATCTGGCATGCTTCAACTGTCTGGGAAGTCCTTGTTCGGAACAGGGATGCATCTTACGTGTTGCAGCATCTTCTCACCATGGCTTACGTTCCTACAGAGATCTTTAATTCATGATGCCCTAAAGATCACTGTAAAAACTCAGATTTAATGTTCAGTGAAGGAGAAGCAGAGACCAGGGAGATTCCACTGCACATTTCCCCCCCCCCCCCCTCAGACATGGACTGAGCTTTAACACAATTTTTAAATTTTTCATATATATTCTTTTGTAAGTTATTTCTTTAACTTTGTTGAGCACAGCAGCAGGAGAAATATTTCATCCTTGGGCAGAAGTCCAAAATGAGTTAACCCAGTTTTATAAAGATGAAAATATGTAAGAGAAAAAAAAAAAACAACAAAAAAACAAAAAACAAACAACAACAACAACAAAAAACCACACACACACACCAAAAAAAAACACTAAACAAACAAACAAACAAAACAAAACAAAACCCAACAAAACCTCTATAGTCCCAACTCCCAACACTGACAAATTTATCCCTGGATAAACTGGCACAGCTTTCCTCTGTTTTTCAGTGCCATCTCAAGGGATGTCTTCCTTGCCTTCTGTGCTTTCAACAGAACATAGTCTGTTTGTTTGATCAGAACTGGCACAGTGCAGTTTGCTCCAGGTTTCTGCCTGAAGCATTGCCTTTCTCTGTTTATGTGGCCACAACCTTTGTCTAATCCTCCAGAAGATCTATCGCAGTAAGAATGGTAGCAGTGACAGAAGCTATTAATGTTATTGCTTCTCCACGTGGCAGTCATCGGCTCTGCAGATCTAAAAGAGCAGATATATGCTATCTGCAAGAAAAGGAAAAGCAATTATTGGTTTTGCTATGTGAATTTTCTTTGTGAACAAACAAACGGGCTGCAGGAGCAGAATCTGCAAGGTGCCAAAGAACAAGTGTGTTGTCAGGGCAAAGTTATGAAAGCAAACTCAGCCCTGATTTGAAACTGCCAGCTCCAAATCTGGAAAGAAATTTGAGGTTTGTATGGGTGCCTTTTGTAGCTTTTGGAACAACAGAGGAAAAGATTTGTATGACAGAAGTAGCCGTGCTGTAAAAGGCTGAAATAGATAATGATTTCACCAAATGCAGGTGGGAAAAGATGGGGCACATTCAAGCTACATCAAGGGAGGCCTCAGGTGTTTGAAACAGAGCGCTAAAAAAGAGCTTTTTGTACAGTAATTCCTGGCAGAGGGGAAAAAGGGAATAGAGGTTAAAAAATAATCTTTTTTTAGAGGAATGTCCTAAATTAAATCCTCTCACTGTGATGAACTCTTCCTGCAGCCTTGACAGAAAAAGTTGGTCTGTGATTATATGAAGTATATGATGGGTTTATGTGTCAATAAAAGAGCGTTCGGACTTGAAGTTTCTGGAATCACTGTAGCGGGTTGTGAAGAGCCTAGATTGAAAAAACAAATGCACCAAATGAAAGAGCAGAGCTGTGTAATGACTGCACCCCTCTTGACTAGGCTCAAGATGTAGGCAAATGAAGTGAAGCTTGAAAACAAGAAAAGCAAACATCCAGCCAGCTGTTCGTCTTTTGCCATCAAATTGTGAATGTCTCTTGGTATCCTTTATGACATGGTTTTAGGGGAAGAGCAGACAAACATTAGAGAAACACCTACATTTGTACTTCATGATCACCTGCTTTTACCATAAAATGTGATCGGTAAGTATTTAACACATGGATATGACTTTTTTTATTGCTGTGTGTACAGATTTGTCCAGGGCATCCTGAAGTGATAGACTTACACATGAAACTTGCCTTTCCCTGGTGTAAATGATTACCTACAATGTCCTAGCAGAAACTATCCATGGTTTCCATGCCGAAAGCAGTACTTCAGATCTTGCACTGTTTTCCAATGGTCAGAGGGATTATCTGGTACAGTGCATCCCGTACAGGCTGGCTGATCATCATGCCAAGCTGATTCTTGCTCTGTTGCTGCATGTACGGATGGCAGTAGATGTAGTTTCTCTCTGCATGCAGTTTTAAGCTCATTTAATGCTTTAACATGTCCCTTAAAATGTTTTTTATATAACTTATGCACAATTTCTTTTACTGCACGCAAAGATCTAAGCCACTGGAAAGAAAAAAAAAAAAAAAAAAAAAAAGGGATTTTCTAGATACTTTGTTGCATTTTCACCCCTGTCTTCTTCAAGCCACAGTTTCTATGCATTCTCTAACAAAATAATTGTACCTGTAAACTTAGGCACCTTTCGTTTTTTCTTACTACGTGAAG
This sequence comes from Athene noctua, assembly GCF_965140245.1. Classification (NCBI taxonomy): domain Eukaryota; kingdom Metazoa; phylum Chordata; class Aves; order Strigiformes; family Strigidae; genus Athene; species Athene noctua. The sequence continues at coordinate 50,360,462 of NC_134038.1, forward strand.
GGCTGGGTTTTTTTCATTGGATTGTTTTCATGCTGTAGAGTCATTGGGTTCTTCTCAAGGTGGGGAGCATCTGAATTTCCTCAACAGCATCATGGTCTAATTTTGACAGTTCTTCTCATGGCCTCCACTGGCTTTCCACACTCGGCAAAGCTTTGCTGAGTTTAATAACTTCCAACAAATAAAACCACCTTGCTCCTTTTGTAACCAGTAGAGTTCTGGTAAGGTGCTAACAGGCGTTTTAGATGGATAAAGCTGCCTGGCTGCAGAGCTGCTCAGACTTTTTTTTTTTTTTTTTTTTTTTTTTTCCCACCCCCCTCAATACAACGTGTGGCAGAGAAGAAACTGAGGAACCTTTGAGTCCTTCCCAAGGCTGGGCAGCCCCGCGCTGCAGCAGCACAGCGGGCTCGCTTCGGCCCTGGCTGCTGTTTTTTAACAGGCGGCCGCGGAGCCCCTGTGAATTAATCTGCATATTCACACGATCGCAAATGACCCGCGGCCGCTGCTCCGGCTGCAGTTGCTCCAGCACCCTCGGCCCGGGCCGGAGCAGCAGGTAGGGGAGCGGGGCCGCATGGTTGGGAGCCGCACCGCCCCCCCGCCCCGCCAACCCCCCCCCGCTCCGCTCCGCGCCCGCCCCGCCGCCGCTCCGCGCCTGCCGGGGAGGCATGAGCGACGGCGCGGCCGCTCCGCGCCGCGGGTGAGTGCGCGGCTCTCCGCGGGGCGCAGAGGGAGGGAGGGAGAGAGGGAAGAGGGAGGGGGCGGCCCACCCAAAGCGAGCGAAGGTGACTTGGTGGGGAAGGGGGCGGAGGGGTGCGCGGCTGCGGGAGGAGCGCCCCTTCTCCGCGCCCGCGGGGATCCCCCGCAGTTGTCCGGCCCCGGGAGGAGCGCGCAGCCGGCGGGGGGCTGCGGGGGGCTGCGCTCTGCCTTTCCCCGGCGTTTCGCACCGAGAGGTGGCTCCCGGCGCGCCGGGCGACCCCCGCTCGTCCTCGGGTTTTAGCGCTGGAGGTGCGAAGGGGCCGGCGGGGGCAGAGCGTTGCAACCCCCCCTGCTTTCCCGCACCCTAAAACTTTGTTTTATTCGCCACTCGCGCTCCCGGGACGAGAAAAGCCCAGCTCCCGCACAGTCAAAAAGCTGCGGTACTGGGCTCCCGGGCGTCCCCCTCCCACCTCCTGTTGGTACCCACAGCAGCCGCCCATTCAACATCGGCTTGGAAAACGCGGCGGAATGGTTCTAAGCAAGCCCTGCGATAGCGCTTTTGTTTTGCGACAGTAGCCTGCCCCCCCTCCTCCCCCCAAGTTGGCAGGCGGGTGCCTCCTGTCCATTTGAGCTGCCGCCGGCAGTGCCAGCGCAGGTCGGGACCTGGGTGAGTTCGCCGCGGAGATGCCACTGTAAATAGCTGCCGCACGCCCCAAACTGCGGTGCGACAGCGGTGTCGTGTGGAGTGGCTGGCTGCGAGCCCACGACCAGGCTGTTTGCTCTGCTCCCTGAAATGATATTAGTTAGAAGAGGAAGGATCTTTAAAATACCGTTTGACTTGTGTACTGAAGCCTTTGTTATTATTGATATCGTTACGGCTTTGAAGCCATAATCGTGCCTGCAGCCCTGATGGCAACAGGACCTGTAAAAACCCACCTCGCGTCCTGTTAGACACAGTCTGCTGTGTAATCTTGTCGTCCAGATCGGAGAATTTCAAGTGTGACCACACATAAAATTAATCTTTTTGTGTTTTTTTTCTGTTGTACGTTGTATTTATCTAAGGCAACCGTGAACAACTACTCCAAAAAATTGTTTTGCCACTTTGATGGCAAATCTTAGCTGCTGGAACGTCCCATTTTGGTTTCAGATCTTAGCATAGCCACCACTCCATCTCATCTCAAGCTTTTAAATTAACTGCATGCTGAAAAAATAGTAGGTGTTGGAGATGGTGTTGGTTTCTAAGTTGCTGATAGCCTTTGGATTTAGATAAGTGAAAACCTGGACACAGGGCTCAAACACAGTATTAAGCTTTCATTAACATTTGTTCATTAACATTTGTAGGATTTTTTGCTGTGGGGAAGAAAGGTGTGCGGTTTGAAAGAAAAATTTGGCCATGACAGCTGGGCATTTTGCTGAGTGTTGAAATCACAGAAAACCAGACTGCTTCAGAAAAACATGTGTGCATTAAAAATAGATGTTTGGATCGTTAACTATCGAAGTATGACTGACAGTGTAGTTCTACTGTTTTGATTTTTTTCTTTTTCATGTAGCATGCTGGTTTAAAAGAACAGAAACTTTCTGTAGGTCGATGAGCAAGCTTCTGTGTTTGAGTTATGCTTTTGGCTTGCATGCAGCATTTTTTTGCATTTTCAGGGTTGCAAATAATACCGGCTGAATTGATCGGACATGATCTCAGCTGGAGCAGCAGTATGAGATCCACCCTTTATAAGTGGTAGCCTCCTTCTAGACAGGTCCATCAGCAGTTCAGTAGAAGGTGCCATCTCCCAGATCCTCCCTGTCTCCCTCTTGCACATGTGCATGCACGTGCACACACACTCACTCCTAATGTGTTCTTCCAAGACGTCCCACAGCTAGAAGGAAGCTAGCCGCATGGTTTTAATACCCAAGACAAACACCCTTTTTTGCCCACTTCTACACAATGAAGGAATGTAGTTAATTTGTAGATCTCGTTATTCTCCGCATACAGAAAGAGATGGTCAGCCACACTTGGACAAAGAAGTAAGGAGTCACTGTACTCCTCTTTCCTATGCTCCAAAAATCTGCATTCCCCACTTGGTGATTGGAAATTTTGCAGAAACCTGGAATATAACACCAGCACCTGCATTTTGCTTAGCAAGCGAAAGCTCAGGGAAGTCCCAGCTGAACTGGGGGTGAAAGGGTGGATGAGTGATGCCTCCCTTGTCTGTCCATCCAGGTTTCTTTTCCATAGGTTTCAGGATATGCTTCAGCCCTATAGGAAATGCTGACCTGGGACATACTCTAGCAAAATGAGCTTTTCTCAGTATGGATATAGCACCTGTGTCTTACTTGGGCCACTAAAATAAATTATTAGTGAGGAAGTAGTAAGGGTGTCAGAGGCCTTTAGGTTTCAGTGAGAATCTGGGCACAGGGTTCAAAGGTAAGGACGACCAAATACTTGTGAGCTTCAGCACTGGGGGAGGCAATGATTTTGGAGCCATTTTGAACAAGAAGTCTAGTCCAGAGAGTTGGTCATTAACTGACAGTTAATAGGAGATCTTACAAAAACAGCTTTCAGTTTGTCTCGGGTGTGACCCAAAATCAGGAGATTTTGGCAATTACTTCTTTTCTCTTTTGAGGTTCTGGCTTCGGTTCTTCTCTAGCAGAATGCAGGCTCAAGTCCCCCAGATCACTTCGTAAGCACTTTACAACAGCCATTTGCAGCAGATAATGTAATTCTTGTTCTCATCTGAGAGTCTAGAGGACTGAGATAAGAGTTAAATGACCTATCCAAAATACACGGTAAATTAGCATAAGAAATGAGACAGGGAAACAAATTATTTGCTCCAGTCGCAGGATTAAATTGCCTTTCCCTAACCCTCTGCAACTGTTAAGAAATTCATGGGCCATTCCTCTTGCAAGAACTTGAAAAGGCCAGACATGCCTTTTATGCTTCTTTCTGATGTAAGTGGTATTAAATATGCATTGTAGCTCAGATACCTTAGATAACTGAGCATAAATTCATCCATCTTCCACTTGAAATTCTGTTCCCAAATGTAGCAGCTGAATATTCTTTCTTTTGTTTTCTGCTTTTTGGAGGGGTTGGAGATTTTTTTGCTTTTGTTTTTAGAGAAGAATCTTGTTAGCATTCCTTAGAAACTCATTAAAATGCTTCCCTTTTGGCTTATTCTCCTAATTTATTAATACCACAAATAACTTTTTCTTTGGTGACCCACTTTCATAGGTATCTGAACATCTAGCAAAATTGTAGCTCATCAAGAAGGCAGTGTAGACTAATAAATACCATCTCCAGACAGAGTGGAAAAATCAAGACACTTCTTTCTTTGCTACACAGAGTTTTACACACCACACATACAGAAAATATTTCTCTATTCCACAGCTTACTTGGCACCCTTAGCTCAAAAGAAAGCACTTTATTGATTGCATGATTGATTTAAAGGTCAGAATTTAGGATTGCATCTTTTCTCCTGCTTGAATTAAATTTTTACCCCGTGTCCACAGTGAAGAAACTGCTCTTTGCGTAAATATAAATTGAAATACTTAGTGTGAGTGTTCAAATAGACTTTCTCTTATAGCTCCCAGGGCAACCTCCCAACACTAGACTGTTACCAAAACCATTAGGGTTTGACTAAAATACTGCTTTTATTGAACTATCATACCTGCTTTGTCAAAAGTACAGATTTACTTATCGAAAAAGGATACCCGCTGATTTAATGAGCATAGCGGTCAACAGGCCACTGGAAGTGGTAGGGCTTTACAGACTCTAAATCAGGCAGAGGTTAGCTACTGTAGAAGAATACACTTATCTTCATACTCACTTATTTAAAAGAAAATAGAGGTTACTTTTTGTGACCTGAAGCCATACAGACAGACATTGCAGGGGGCAATTAATCACCTTGTGTCCTGCAGACAAACACTGGTCATGTTTTAAGGGCAGTCTGCTCTGACAGTTTGTATTTGTTGTTGTCCCAGCCCAGGGATACTCAGCATTGCCACCTTCTTTCCAAAGACTGCTGGATAGCAACCTCCAACAGGAGAGCATAAGGCTTATTTGGTGACTTCTGACAAAGCTTTGTTTTCCTTTTCAGTAAGTGTGGACGTCTGTGTAAGTGTGAGAGCATCATGGTGGCATTTAAAGGAGTCTGGACTCAGCCCTTCTGGAAAGCCGTTTCGGCAGAGTTTTTGGCCATGTTCATTTTTGTCCTCCTCAGCCTTGGCTCCACAATCAACTGGGGTGGATCAGAGAAGCCCCTGCCAGTAGACATGGTCCTTATCTCCCTCTGCTTTGGACTCAGCATTGCAACCATGGTGCAGTGCTTTGGACACATCAGCGGAGGCCACATTAACCCTGCTGTGACCGTGGCAATGGTCTGCACGAGGAAGATCAGCCTCGCCAAGTCCGTCTTCTACATTCTTGCCCAGTGCCTGGGAGCCATCGTGGGTGCAGGCATCCTTTACCTCGTCACACCACCAAGCGTGGTGGGAGGCCTGGGAGTCACTGCGGTAATCACTTCTCCTCCAGCTCTTGAACTAGGCTAGCTTAGAGCCTAAGAAAATATGATCAGTGCCATGCATAATAACGAGAGCTCAAGTAGAGATTTTAAGAGTTTGCTTGTTTATTTACAACACCTAGACAAGACTTAAAGCTCTCCTTAGGATGGGTTTATGCAGCTGTTCTTTTTATAGAAGTTCTCTTTCCTAGAACTTTCCCAAATCTGATGACAGCAGGTAAAGTTAATTTACATACAAAATTTAAATAATATATGCATGAAATGCCATTTTTATATGGGCTGGGGAGGGAGAAATTAATTCTATGCCATTATGATGGGGATTGAAAAAACATCAATTTAAAATGACATACTTTTGAAATAGATTGTGGCTTAGATTTCAGCTTTGTTCTAAACTAATAAGGAATGCCATCAGTTAGCCCCGTTGCAGGACTTATTAAAAATGCACTTGAGCCGCACACTGCTTAATTTTTAATTGAAATTTAAATTAATTAAGTCAGGGCTAATTAATGAATTTATAATTGAATAGTAAATTACAGTGCTCCCAAGAAAAAAAATGGTGAAGGGGAAGTGCAGCATTTGCAAATCCCTGTGTAAAAATAAACTATACTTCTGCAGTCTAACTTTGAAGTTCTTGTTGGATGCTACTATTAAGCCTTCTGTTCTCGGTCCAGCAGTAATTTTCCATGGCTCTCAAAATTAAAAAATAAAAACTAATGAAAAAATAAGGGAGAAAAGTCAGAGGTTGAACCTGTACCTCTAAATTTCATTGTTGCCTTTCACTGTGTACCATTTAGAAGTGCCTTTCATTGAAGTAGAATTAATGTATGTGGTGGCTTTCTGATTTACAACATCGCCTTTGTTTCATCTCCGGTGTTTTTTTTCCTTCTTCCAGGTACATGGGGATCTTTCTGCTGGCCATGGACTCCTGGTGGAGTTGATAATTACATTCCAGCTGGTTTTTACTATTTTTGCCAGCTGTGATTCAAAACGAAGTGATGTCACTGGTTCAGTAGCTTTAGCAATTGGATTTTCTGTTGCAATTGGACATTTATTTGCTGTAAGTTAATGGCTTCTCTTTAAAAAATAGACCCCTCATCCCTTTATGACTACTTCAGAAGTAAATGGAGACTTCTGTGGTCTTTATAGCAGCTATAGATATATAGCTGCTATATTCTTTACAGACCCATGCCAAAACCCTTTGGAGTAGCAGGAGGGTCCCCTTGTGTAGGGTGTTGCATGAGATGTTATCTGCTTGTTTATGTGATGACTTTGTTAATTTTGTGATAAGACTCAGGAGAGTGACAATACTTGCAGTCAAGATCAGAAGCCATGCAAAACCAGGGTGTCCCCATAGTAAAGGGCTAGCAGAAATTGAGTATCTTCAAGACTTTAATAACAGGTAATGTTTTGTCTCTGCTTTAGATCAATTACACTGGTGCCAGTATGAACCCTGCTCGATCATTTGGACCTGCTGTCATCATGGGGAGATGGGAAAACCAATGGGTAACTGTTTTCATGCTTCCTTCACCGTATCGACACAGAGCTATAAGGATTTTTCATACATCATTTGGTTTTAGTTATCTATCCCAGTATGTCCTGTAGAGACCATCACTGAGGAAGACAGGTGCTGACCTGTCACCAGCTTAGGTATAATTATGCTCCCCGCCTAGGACTGTGGTCAAATACACAGCGCATTGCAATAGTCTTGCTATTCAGGGGCCATTTTATGGAGGTAGTAGCTGGGGTAAAAAGGAAATCACATAAAAAGTTCAAAACAAAAAGAGCAATCCAGCGAGACTGAAAAAATTGTACTGCTAGAGAGAAAAATCCTCCGAGGCACATTGTAAACCCCCTGGTCATGCCGGTGAGAAGTTATGGAAGTAATTCTGTCGGCTTCACGTTCCACCTGGTTCTGCAGCAAACTGGGGCAACCATATGAAATGAGAGCAGGGACCCTCTGTGGTCTGGTTCCTGGGGGAGAACCTGCCTCAGCAAATGCTCGCAGTGAGAGATGAAGGGGTTGCAGTCTGGTCTTTGCAGACCAGACCAGTTGTTACCTGTTACAGTTTGAAAGTGTCAGCTTCACCAGGAGTATTTGCACAGGAAACAATTGGATAAACAGATTGTGAATGATGCAGTCATTTTTCTATAGCATCCCACTGTTAAACTTATTAAAAGCCAATTCACATTTTATAAAGTAGAGATGGATTGCAGCTCAGCCTCACCTAGTTATAGACAGGGAAAGCACTTCTACGGACACTTTCAATGCTAACTGTAGGAGCCGCATATTACAGTGCATATAAGGACTTTCTTGATTTTTAAGTTATGAATCCCACATTGCTCCCACTGCAGCTAATAACAGAAATAGCACTGTCTTCAGGCCCTAAGCCTCTGATTCTGGAAACATGATACCATGTGTAACTTTCTTCCCAAGAGGGGGAAATTTAGGCAAATTTTCCCAGTTACCAGCGAATGGCTTGTTCATATGAAAAGCTGCTGTAGTTTTTCACAGGGTGGATTATCCATACTCTGAGGAAGCCTATAATTTATAACTAAAGCTATAAACAATAAATCAATGTACCATGGAGAAACTTGCAGGAGAAGCTTAGCTACTGTCCTGGTCACTTGGAAAGACGGCCTTTTCATCTCCTCCAGAGCAGTGACATTGGTGTGCCATTGACAGGAGCCCGTGGGCTTCTGCACCTACTAATGTTACAGGACTGCTGCATGTCATGCTGACACAGATAGATACCCTACAAAGTTGTGTATGCTGGTGCTATTTGCTTATTCAAATTAGATAATCAGGTGGCTGACTGCCTGTTAGATTCTGTGGGATCAGAAGCCAAATTTGGATTATTTTGGAAATGTGAGTTTGAAATACTGAAGTAAACTGTTTGTGTATACAATAGGAAAGGTTTTGTTTCCATAGAAGTTTGTTGTCACCTTGGGCGAAAATGCAGAAAGAAAACCAGTTTTCTACAGTGGTGTTTATTTTGTGTGTCATCTTGCAAACAGACCATATATGTTGTCTACAGCTGGCAATGAGTGATGAAAATTTAGAGGAGGCCTCTTGGAAAGAGATGGATCAATAAAACTGACAAAACTATTTCTTTTTGAAGATGTGGTTCTGCTTCTCAATCATCTTACCTCAGCTAGTTTAAAGGCAAAGCTGTGCTAGAGCAACTGTATATTGTACGTGACTACAGAGCTGTATTTGAAAAGTCATACATGATTCCACCAGGATCCATGGCCTTTTTTGTCTCAAGAAATCCAAATAAGGATCATGAAGAACCTGTACTTTTGTCTTTTTGGACAAAGTTTTAAAAAAATTAGTTAAATCTCCCATAAAGAGGGGAAAAAACTGCTCCCTATTAACAGGAGAAGGTAGGGGGCAGCTAGAGAGGATGCCTGTGGGTCTGTCCATGGGAGGTGTCCATAACTTCACTGCCACTCAGCCAGTCTGCCCCAGAACATCGGTAACCAGACATGTAGACTGAAATCCTTTTGAGGCATCAGAGAAGTAGTAACTGTACCTCACTGACATGTCAACATAGGTCCCTCTTCTCCTCTGTTCCATGGGGTGCAGTGCCTGGTGATTCTCTAAACTCTGGCATGAGAACAGTTTTTAGGGTAGAGCTGCACCGATGGATGAGAGGCTGTTGAGGTAACTGGATTCAAGGCGACTAGGAAGCATTCCTGAAGGGGGTGAAATATATGTGAGAGAGACTGGGAGGAAGTGGAAGAAAAAAAAAATAAAAAGACCTCGGACTAATGTCATTAATTGCCTAAGAGACTGCCTTTTGACCAATTTCATATGTGATTTTAGAGCAGTCACTTAATTGCTGAGCTCCGGATCACTGTCTGTGAAACCTATGGTAGTTACACTTCTCTGCCTCATAAACTGGTATGATGGTGAATTTCATCCCTGTTCATAAAAGCCAGGGAACTATGTGACCATGCATTTCTGAAGAGTTCATTTCGACAACTGGGTCAGGGTATTTTGCACAGACTTCTGTGCAAAGTTTGTAGTGACATGCTTTTCTCTGAGACACTGGCTTCTTTATTTGCTCCAGAGTTTAATGCCTGTCTTTTTTCCACCTTTTTTTGCAGGTATATTGGGTGGGACCAATAATAGGAGCAGTCCTTGCTGGTGCTCTTTATGAGTACGTCTATTGCCCAGACATTGAACTCAAGCGCCGTTTTAAAGACGTCTTCAGTAAGGCTACCCAGCCGTCCAAAGGGAAGTACATCGAGGTCGACGATAACAGGAGCCACGTAGAGACCGATGACCTGATCCTGAAGCCTGGCATAGTTCATGTCATTGATCTCGACAGGGGTGAGGACAAGAAGGGAAGGGATCCATCCAGCGAGGTGTTGTCTTCTGTATGACTAGCAAGAAGCACTGAAAGCAGAGAGCGGCCTGCTAGCACATCCACAGATATCCTTCCACCTATTAAAGAAACAGATCTCCTCTAGACTGAGCATCTACCATTTCTTAAAAGGTATGGTGTGGGCAGCTGCATGGCAGTGTTGCCACCAAACCATACACCTGCTCAGTTGAAGATTAGGACTTTGCTATAATTGGGATTCCCCATCTACTATTCCAGATTAAGAGTTGTTCCTAGTACTTTCCTTTCCTTCTTTCTGGAGCAACCCCAAAGTCAAAAAAAGAGATGAAAGCATTCTCCTTTAATAAATCAGTCAATAATGAGATAAAGATAGAGTTGTTTAGCATTCAGATTGACAGTTAAGACATATGAGGAAATGCCTATAGACATGAAGACCTTTTTATCATATTGTTCTTCTGACACTTAATCGGCTGTTGTCAGCTCCGATTAGAACATCTTATCCATTAAGCATTCTCTTGCAGGGTCCAACACAGCACCAACAGTATCTAAGAGTTTTATCCACAGTCAAGCAAAGGAGCACTGCTTCCACTTACGTACACCACTATTGTGTGCAACTACCTTGCAAACTACCTCTGAAAAATATTATACTTTAATAGGTTTAAAAAAAAAATTCTATCAACCCATCGAATTTCACTCATGATTTGCAGTAAAAATATATTACCTTCATCTCTTCCTGAGAGTAAATGTGCTGAAATTGAATGTTAAAGTCTACTGTAATAAGGCTGCAAAGCATTTGACTGTACTTCTTGCTCCCACTTGTCGTTGTCTATCTATCTGGTGAAACATTCTCCTGGGGTTTGACTATTGACCGTTTAGTGTTAGCAGACTCTCAAGGTCATGCAAAGAATATAAAGGCTTTCCTGTTACTTAATAACTCATATAAGAGATATCAGAAGAAAAGAAGGCATATCTGTTTTCAGTGCACTTGTTCAAAGACACATTTCTGTGCTAATTTATGTAAACTAAAAGTTTAAATTACTTACCTACTTTCTTACAAGATGGTTGGAGATATGGGGGTTTTAATTTATTAGTAATGTAGAGGGTTTTTAACCTTTAACTGTATTGAAACACTGATTGGGAAGTATTTTTTTTATAACAGATGTTAAAAAAAAGTCTGCTTCTGGCTTTTTGTTGTAACTGATGCCTAACTATTTGAACAGGATCTGTGCTTGTTCCAGTGTTCATATAGTCTTGATTACACCTCTGGCAAAGGTTTCTTTATCTGTTGTTAGGAAAAGATGCAAGCACTTGCAGGGTTTTTTAAGGGGAAAGGGATATAAAATATGTTCAGTTATCAGTCTTTCCCTTATAGAAGTATATTCACAGACATAATCACCCATGTTACACCCATTTATGTTTCTGTGAAGCTGTTACTGACTTACTGCTTTTGTTTGTGATCAGTGGCTTTGAGTTTTACAATATGCAGCTGCAGAGCAGTCAGGAGCATGGTATTATTACTGTAACTGTATAGTTTTTATTTTGAAATTGAAAAGCTACTCCTGCCTATTTAGTAGTAAGAGGGGAAAAAAAAAAAGCATTAGTCCTGACTGTGGGCTGTAATAGCCTTGTCTGCTCTTTGACATACTCTGTATGCAATCTTTATTACAGGGAATTAGATGTTTCTAATGAGATAATAAACCACTGCTACACTCAGATCTGTGCACTGTGATCCAAAGGCTATTCTACTGTCCCAACTTGCAGCACTGTATAGTCCCAGCATGTTCTACCAAACTCATTCTCCTAGTTTGACACTTTTCTTGTCTTAAACTCTGTTAGAGTGTGGCGTAAGCTCTCTGTGAGATTCATGACTCCACGCATTTGCAGTTGGGCCAGGATCTCTCCCGTGCAGCCCCCAGGCACAGCATGTGGCATACACAGGTGCAAGACAGGTCTTCCTTGAGTGACCTAGTGACAGCCCCGCTCCCGCTCCATGAGCCCTCCCGCCAGACACACTCCCTCCCCATCACATACCTGTTGCAGCATCACAACAGCCGCTGCCTGTCAAGTCTAGTAAAACAGCTGATAACTGTCCTTAGTTGTGCCCCACCACAGTGACAGCATCACAGTTCAAGGGCACGAGCATGATTAGGGAGCTGAAAGGGACAATGTCAAATCGCAGAGAAGAGCTCTCCTTCCCACAGCAAGGACTAGGTCTCCTGGGGAAGGGCAACATGGGTGTGGTGTTTAGACCCCTGCATACCTCTGCTCAGATGGGTAAATACCATGCTAGATAGATTCAGTGACAAAGATCAAAACTTGTGTTGCTTTTTTTTTTTTTGTCTAGGCGCTTTGATCTGGCGCCTTTTTTTTTCTTTTTGTTTTCCCTTCAAATGCTGTATTTGTTAAAGGGACACTTTGATTAAACCTTTTGCATGGCTTAAACAGCTAAAGTAAAGAATTATACAATAGCACTGGTGGATTTTTATGAAAAGGTTTGCATTTTTTTATTTGAAGACACTCCTTAGAAGCTCTTAATTTGTGAATTTTGCATGGTACTGTGTTATTTAAATAAGAAGCTGTGATTTGTTTTATGCTTAAGGGTCCTTTATACAAATGCCTTGATGCATATTTTCCTCAGCCAGCCTGATGCTGCTGCTGAGGTGAGCATAACACCTAACCCTCAGTTAGAAGGGTTTTTATTTTTCCTTGAAAAATTCTGTATTAATGAAGTGTGGCAAATACTCAGAACCAGTCCCAAGAGGACTCCTTGCTCAAAGAGAGTACTGGAGATAATACACTGAGGCTCCTGCAAAGATTAGGAGAAAGAAGGGAAGCTAAAATAGAGACCACGAGACAGTAAAGGATATTGTCATGCATTGAACGTTAGCAGGAAAGCACGATGTGGTAGGACTGCTCCTGCTCCCACGGAATGAGATTCATGGAGGAGTTTGTCATTAACTACAGTGGAAATGATCCTGAGCTTTTGGGGGGCCTGATGGCTTCTCTCATGCACTTCCCTGTGATTTTTCCAAAATCAAAGTCTTTCAGCAAGATACTTAATGGAAGTACTTACTCCTGGAAGGGGATGTGTTCAGCTTGAGGTTTATGACCCACCCTAAAGTAAATCCTTAGGAGTGGCTGTTACCACAGATGGTTCTGCCCCACTGCGGGAGATGACCATTCATGTAAGGGAACATCAGTCTTCAGTATCCCTTAGGACTCGATTTAGCTTTGACCTGCAAGGATATGTGCTTCTCTAAGTGGTTTTGCAGTGGTATCATCACTGTACAGTAGTCACATTTGGTTAAACAATAGACTAGCATGACCTTTTTTGGATTGGAAATACTTTTGCCTTAATATGATTTTAAAATATGTACTTTACCACCGTTTGAGTGAGATTTATGTTGTAAAGCTTTGCCTTCAGCTCTAAACTGCATTTCATAACATAACTTGGTGTCTTCTTAAAGTATTTATTGTTTGGAGTGGGACATGGTAATGTTTTCTGTTTATGATGGTGGATGGATATCACAGGAAGTCTGCCAGGCATGTCTTCATTCTGGGGTCCTAAAAAAAACCATTGATGAGTCTCTCACTCCTCCATGATGTCACGATTGTTTCTATTGCTTTATTTGCACTTTAACAAACACATTCAAAATATTTAATCACTGAGTTTCAGAAAAGAAAGGATGAAAGCTAAGTGTGATTGCACTGAGGCACACAGATACCTTTTGGGCTACTTCAACTGGGAGGAGTTTATCAGCCAAATTCTAACTATTCTCAGCAGAAAAAAAAAAAAAAAAAAGAAGAAAAAAGAAACCCTGCAGCTCTTGAGTTGTCATCATAACCCTTCTCCTCTTGAAGTATTTGGGAGCTGTATCTCATTCAGTGAAAGCAGGAGCAATACTCATCTCATGCAGTGTTTAGGCTGGTGACATGTATTTGCATATGAGCTTTTCAAAATGTGTATTATTTCTGATTATTAATAATTGCCACAGTATCTGCTTAGAAAGCTAGATGGCCTTCCACTTTCCACCTTTCTAGTGTTCGGTGGCAGAGCAGTTGCTGCTGTGCTCTGCAACATTTTGTTTGCAGTCTGTGTAACACATTCAGGATATTGTACACCATCCAATATTTTTAATTAAATAAATTATGTGAGAATTTATATTGTGAACCTTTCTTTCCAAGGTGAGAGACAAACACCATGCACAATTTTTTGTATCTCAAATCCACCTGTGTGTATCTGAGTTTCTCAAGGACTCACTAAATAAACAAGAGGCAAATATACACTGAACTATTTGTTACCCAGATATATGATCTAAATCATGTTTTTGCAGTCTGTAATTTAGGACAAATGAGGTAAAGCAAACTATGTACATGGATTTTTCCACAAGACTGCTTATTGTTCAAATGCTTACTCACCATGATATCAGAACTAATGTTATAGGACTTAAAATTTCCATATGTAACATTTGGAATAATCTACTGAAAAATACACTATAAAATAATATGTGATTATCTGGTTCCCACTCATATTCTACTGTATCTCATACTACTGTTACAAATAAATTATCTGTTTAAAAAAAAAAAAAAGGCATCATGTGGTCACTGGAAACATTTAATGAACCTAAAGCTCGGAATTGAAATATAAGGAAAATACTCAATCCAGCCAATAGAACATGTCTAGGAGGAGTCTGGAAGCATGTACAACTGAGAATGAATGTTTTACTATAGAATAATATTCATCGGTGAAGGGAGGTGATTGTGAAAGAGATTTAATATCTTTATGGAAACAAGCTAAACTAATTAGAGCAAAAACGATGCTGGTATATGTACATCACTGATTTTGCCAGATGGTTTTAAAACTCTTAAGACTGGTGAAGAGCTACGGTTTTGAAAAGTGATAGAAATTACACTGGTACTTCAGAGTCCTTTCACTACAGCATGAAGTGTGAGAGAGACCAAGCTCCTATGAGGAACTTCAGCAATGGAAATTGGGTCCTGTAGCAATTACATTTCTGGTTGTCTGGCTCCTTGCTTGGAATGCAAAGTTTATCTCCTAAGACACATAGGACATTCATGGAGGTAAATTAGTATCCTGAAAATTATTAATATGAAAAACCATCACCTGGGATAGCATCTAATCAGCAGGAGGGGCTGAGAGCAGACTTATACCTGAAACTCACCCCCTCACAGTGGTTCAGCTCTTGCCTTCATCTTCTTCATATCCAAGCTCCAGAGGCACCTCTCAAGAGGCTTAAGGGGGTGTGTGGCATATAACTTACCGCATACATGTCCTGTACCTTACTAAAACAGGTTCCCAGGGTCCCAAGGGAACTTAGGCAAAACTAGTAAAATTATTTTGGGGTCAAAAATCACATAAAGCAGGAACATCTTTGACATTTTGAGACACTCAGAACAGGAATCTAGGTGTCTGGAGAGTTAGAAAGGCAAACAAGTAGTGATGTAGCTGTCTGCAGGGTTAAGATGAAGAAGGGTCCTGAGAAGAACAGGAAAGCAACAGTGCAGGCAAGGGAGATCTTTGTAGTGTACCTCTTACCCAGTGGTTACTGACGCTGTGGTATCACTCATGGAATTAAAACGTGGTCCCTCTTGTATGAGGACATGCCTGTAGGCTTGTGGATCACATCTGAGACATCAGATGGGAAAGGCTGAGCCGTGCTGGGTGAGTGATGTTCTAACTCTAAGCCTCAGTGGTGACACTGGCTTCAGCAGCAACAACTACAAACAGCAACTGTGGCCCAGTCATCTGCTTCAAAACAGAATTTAGACTGTAGGTATTCCCAATATCAGCTTCCTTTTAAACCCTCCTTTGGCTTTAGACTCTTTTATCTGTTGGAGATTGTGGTGTATTGCAAACGTTATAAGCCACTTTATTTATATCGGACTGATAACTGTTATCTTGGCTATTAAATTCTTTTGACCTTGCCTCATGAGAAAAGTAATCCTTAAAAGTACAAAGACTGTGGCATAATCTAGCTAAAAAAGCTATCACAAGGTTCTTTTGAAAGGTGAAAGGAGTTTCTATTACTTGTCTTTCACCTTGCCATGTGTGATGGGGAGAGGCAGAGGCTTTCTGTGGGTGTGCCTGACAAACAGAGTTCCCAATTGCTCTTCTCCGTTCCTGTACAGCAGTGACCTTCCTATGATGTTTCATCCCTCTTTCTCTTTTGATATGAATCTTCATGAAAACCACTGGAATTCACAATATGTCTAAAGGTTCATATTAATAGACTCTTAAGTATGCAAACACATGGGTGTGAAAGATGCACAGAGATGCAGAGCTTTGCACAGCCATTGAACCTACTTCTCAGCAGTGGACAAGATCAGTGAGTAAAACTGTGGGAGACCAGCTGCTATTTGAGATTGCTGCATGCCCCACTGGGATCCTCAGTGACTCGGTCATTTATTTTCACTTAATTCTGAGCCATGTGGCTTTGAAGAGGGGGTCACTGCTGTCTTGTACTTTCATGGAGCCAATTGGATTCTGCTGCTCTTCCTCCCCAGGTTCATTTGCCATAAGGCTATTTTTTCCACACTTAAGTCATTTAAAAAATTATTACCTTACACAATTTGAAACCTTCTAGCATGAAAAATATTTTACCATTATCCCACTCTACCTTAGGCCTAGCCCAATCTATTCTCTGGGTATTGTCGCTTTACTTTGAAACAGCAAATCTCAGGTCATTGGAGATTCATTAGTTTTTTCTCAAAAAATTCCTTTGATAATTCCAGTGATATCTCCACTGTTCTGTTCCAGTGCCTAATTATTTCAATTTGCATGGTATCTCAGTGCTCAGCTGCCTAGTGTTTCCGTCTTCAAACAGGAATGAATGCTTCCTTTGTTTTGCTTTATTCCCCACTCATCAGAGCTGGAATGAGATGGTTTAGTTTCTAGAGCCTCCTTCTCTGAGCTTCTTCAAGCTGCTATGGCTGTTTTGGACTTGGGGCCACTTTCTCTAGGCAGCAGCAGACTTGCCCCAGAGGCGGGCATCTCATTTGCCTTGACTTGCCAGAGCTGTACAGTATGCAGGCTAAATCCTGCCTTAGCTTCACAGAAGAGATGAAGTCGGTTTGCACCAGCCGAACCCAGTCTTAGACAATTGCAGTAGAGGAAACCGTGACCCAGCAAAGAAGTAACCAATTTTGAAAAGACGGGATTTCAACTTGTGGCAAGTCCCTGGGCTCTGATTTGAAATAAAAACATCAATAGGAAAACTGGAACAATGGTTGATTTGGCCCTGTAAGTTCTGAACACATGCATATGAATATCCAGTAAGAAAAAGCCTAATAATGCTTCATGATTAAACATGACAGAGTAGGGACAAAATGAACTCTGGAGATCAGGAAGATGTACATAGATGTTGGACTCTGCTGCTGTTTGCCCACAGGTATTGCTCCAGAGAAACAGCTGCACAGTATCTTCTCAGAGCTGAGTCAGACCAGCTGTACAGAGTAGGATGCACACAAACGCCAATGTTTCAGACGCAAGGCTTTTTTATGTTTTTTCCCTCCTTCCACAGCTGCCCAGCATACTTCAGATTTACTGGAGGCAAACACTGCTAGGGGATAAATGCAGAAGCTTCTCTAGCCTCAAGACTAAAATGTGATAATAAAGCTTTGTGTCCTCCAACCTTTTAGCTTTGAAAAAGCTCAGCAAATACCATGGAGGGAACTTTAACAAAGGAGGTCAAAAAGTCCATCTGGATCCCTCTGCATCCTAGACATTCCTAGAGCTACCCTTAGAGAAGTGATCCATAGGTTAATTTATAGCTGTATAAATAAAATAACCCCCAACTTCTTTTACCATGAGCTTATCTGTGTTAAAATAAATATCCTTTGGTTGAGCACAGCTGAAGAGCATCTAAGGTTTATATATAGCAGCTATTGCTATTGTGTCCGAGTGGTGAGGAAAAGGTCAAAGCGAAATGATTTTAGTCTCTCCCCAGTTAGAAAAACCGCTTTGTGTGTTTGTTGGGAGGGTGTGTGTGTGTGTGTGTGTGTGTGTTTGGTCTTTTTGCCTTTTACAGAGCTCTGTTTCCTTCAGGTTGTCACACTTTTATCTTTTCTACAGGTTGAATCCTCAAACGTTTTATGGAACTATGTAGAACAATTCATTTGCACATTTAGCGAAGACTTTTACTTGTTGTGGTTTTTTTTCTTTGTCAAAGAATGTCACTTGAGGATGCTTTAAGTTTTCTGACTGTTTGATATCTTTTCTCTGCAGGAGCTGATGGCACCCTCCTTAGCATTTTCTCCATTTGTCTGGATCTCCTGCATAGACAGCTGTCCGTTTATTGAATTTGGGACCCTATGGGGACTGCTGAGGTTTTTACAGTGAAGCTCGAACCATCAGAATTTCTGATTCAGATTCTTCATTTTCACTTCAGATAGTATTTTTTGTAATAAAACATACACAGTTTCCATGATCTTTATTTCATGGCAGACCTATTTTTTTCTTCCGAGTCCAACTCTTTTTTATCCATTTTCTCAACATTTTGCTAATTATTCAGAATTTATCATTAAAACATCCGTATTTGAGACAATTGCCTAAATAATGTTTGTATTTCTTATATCCTCTTACATTTGTTTCTTATTTTCAGAGTCTGAGGGGCCAGCAGTTTGTGTGCCAACAACATATAAACATTGTATGAAGGGAGAAAACTCACAGTTATATATGGCATAGCTGCAGTCTCAGGTGCTGGAAGGAGCATGAAAAATTGTGATTTTTATATCCCTGAAAACAAACTTTAGTCAACAGTGAAACATCTCATAGATTTCAGGGTTAACTGGGAAATGTATAATCTTCACACCACAAGCTGAAAACCTAGATACTAATTTTCAGTTTTGCAGTCAGAGGGTGAGAAATCCACATCATATCCCTAACCTTTGGAAAGGACTCCCAAGTGATTTGTCACATACAAAAATCTTGCCTTGTACAATTTCTGGCTGAATCAGCTTAAGGGAGACATCTACCTAAATATTTGAAGGTTCCTTTGCCATCACCAAGACCAGAGGTACTTTCACTTCAGAGTGTTTCCATGGGCAAAAGATTCAGAGTAAGAAGGAATTCGTGTGTCTGAACTCATTTGTGGGCTTAATGCAACAGTGGAAAAACAGATGTAGGGTCGTGCACGGCCAGAGTCGCTGAGGAGGCAAGCTGAGGGCAGACAGACAAGGGGACGAGCACTTGATAAATCAAGAAATGACCTGTGTTGCTCTGGGCTGCTCCCGAGACATATCCTGTAGTACCATGCAAACAGAGTTCTTACCTCCACCTCCAAGAAAGGATGTGGTATAAGGACCTAAATGATAATAAGCTTTCCAGTTCCCAGAAGGAAATCCTGTAGCTAAAGCAGCTTTCAAATAGCGAGTCCTGCCATTCTGGGAAATTATTTAAACTATTTTTACTAATACATTTATATGTATTATATATATATATAATTTTAATATCTACATTTACATATATGTATGTATATAATATTGTTATTATATATTTATACCTTATTTCACATATATACACACACACATATATATGTGTGTACATGTAAGTAACATATATGCATATGTTACAAATGATCTTGAAGTGCTCTGTTTACCCCACAGATTTAATAGTAAACTTTAACAGGAAAAATAATACAGGCACCCTGACTCCCATTTGTCTTTTCTGAACACTGGTATTTTCTCTCTTACGAGTGTTAACATTTCTCCAGCCAACATAAAGTGTTTATTCTGCAGATAAATCTGAAAAGAGGAAGCCTTGTCTGCTCTCATGGTTGTTACACAGACAGCATTTTCCTTGTGGTTTGATTTAACATGAAGCTAAGAATGCCCTCCGTAAGTATCAAATCATTACACCTGCACTGAGTAAATGTAATACAACTCACTTTTGCTCAAATGTGATGGGGTTTTTTTTGCCTGCTTTGTACCTTCTTGATGGCAAACCAGATCAGGGAGTCCTGAACATCAGCCAGTTTGTTTCCTTGTTTCCAATGATGTCTGTAGGTCTTACAAGATCCTTTCCTTTAGAACATGAACTGAACTAATACAGACATTTCTTTCTTTCTTTTCTTTTTTTTTTATTTCTTCTTTTTTATTTTCTTTTTTTTTTTTTTTTTTTTTTTTCTGTGTGTGTGTGTGTATATCCTTCTGTCTGCTTGCAGCACCTCTGGTGGTGATTATCCATTGACAAAAATAACCATAGGGATATTTTAAATTTCTTTTTTTGCAGACCAAGCTTTACTAGTGAAGTTAAGAGACATCCATATAACCCAGGCATGGTGATTTCTGCAGGTCAGCTATTTTTCTTCTACAGACATGCATAGGAACGTAAAGGAAGGGTGGTGCCAAAAATACAGTCTTGATCATATACATTTACTTTGTGGCTGTACCTCTCCTGTCCCTCCTTAATGACAGTGGCAAAGCTGTAAAAGCCTGCTCAGTCACAGGTGTGACATTTTGGTTGATGAGACAGAGGTCCCTATCCCTTGCTCACTACTGCCAGCTCTCCTGACTAAAGAGGCTGCAGTGGGGGGGTCTAATATTAGATTAATAATAATATTAATAATTAGATATTAATATTATTATTGAGTCTGGGGTTGAAAAAGATCATTGATGAGTACTTGGTGACATATAGCTACTGTTAAATAGGGGGAAGATTAGATTTGTCCTGTTTTGGTTTGTTTTGTGCTGTCTATTTGGTGAAAACAAAACAAGACCAGATTTGCAATAACATTGGGAAAGCTTTACAATAACTGGTGTGCCTAATCCAAAATATTATCAGTTGTTCGGTAGCACTCAGAATCCCAATATTCTCTTTTTAAGGTCAATCAAGTTTTAAATTTTAAAAACTGTCTGGTTTTTAGACCTCATGTGATCATGTGTTACACTGTGAGAGCCAGAAGTCATGATCTAAGACTCCAGGTTTTAAAGAATACACTTGGGCTGATAATGAAACAATTTATAAGTAGCAATGATGTTTTATGCTTGCATTAGCCCTTTCTCTTTAATGATGCTGTGGTTCTGTAACAAATGAAGCAGGAGAAGTATCTCCATTGGGAATGACTGGCATTAAATGCTGTCAGGGGATTAGGTGGTCATTCCTCTCACATCAACACAGAAGAGCTTAAAAAAACCTCCAGATGGAGCTAGATCTGTTGATACCAGAAGTCTTGGACTGCATAATAGGAGGTGGCCTCGGGTGGCTTGGAAGCTGTCTCAGATAATGGTTAACATAAATTGCCAGAGATGCTGCAGAAGTGATGGTGGTGGTGTGTGCTCTGTGCAGTGTGACCCTGCTAACATAAATTCATAGAGACTATGGGAAAAATATTTCTGTTAAGAATAAAATTTGTTTTAAAAATAGATGGTGAAATAAAGAACATGAAAGTAGGCACTTCAAAAGACATTTCACAGCAAGCAATATTTCACATTAAGTGTTTCACATTAGGAATTGCACTTTGTTTTAGTACTTTTTCTTCAATTTATCATCCAGAGTAGTCCCTTAGAACATTCCTTATGTGACCATCAGAGCTTCTGTGAAAATCCAGTTGCAAGCCAATCTCATAAGGGAAGCAGGAGTTTATGTTGCTAATTAGTAAGGCCAACTTGAAGATGAGCTCACAGTCCCAGAGGCAGCAATAAGTTGTTCTAATCTCTGTTAAGAAATAAGATCTCTTTTTTCTGCTGCTTCTACTCAGTCAAACTAATGTATGAAAACAAAACTGTAATGTTGTGCTGCAAGGGTAAGTCAGTATCCTGCCCGGTGACAGCAAAAAAAAATTATTAAAATGACAAGATGACATGCTCTAAGTCCTCATTACCAGAACTGAGGTTAGCCAATTGAAGTGTACTTCATAAAGCAGCCAAGTTCCTTGGAAGAAGCAAGCCTCTTGAATCTAGATGTCAGGGCTCTGGACCCAAAGGTCTGCAAGTCCTTTCCTCTACCACGGACACAGGCAAAGGCAGCAGGATCTTGAGAGGAAATTGTCAACATGCACATTTTCAGTGACTGATGTTCTCACAAGCACAGACATAGTCTATGCTCACCTGCATGGTTTTCAGGCAACTGGTTTTAAGCCATTTCTGTTTATGTATGCTACTGTTGAGTGCACTTGCTGTGCCAAAGATTGAAATAGTTCCAGTGTTCATACGAGTGGCAATTGCTACTGAGGGACTGCAGAGAAGATTTGGGTATCACTATCCTGTTCCTTCACTTTGCTCCAGATTACCCATCTCCTGCAGAAGCTGGAAAAAAGCAAGTGATCACTACTCAGTGAAAAGCAACCTTGGTTAAGCGATCTATAACAATTTATACCAAGCTGACGGAGTTTGCACTGATACATTTGAAGACCATCCATGTGATTGGTCCTAGGAGCTTTGCTCAGGAGGTAACAGTGATGCCCAGTAACTCTTAGACTCTTCTTCGAGAGGATGTCTGACCATTCCAATATAGAATAATAATGTATAGAAAAACAGCATGCAGCATGTGCTAATAGGATGCGATGTTTACAAGCAGCATTATCCAATTATTTTTAGGGGACCCCTGGTACAGAACACTAGTGCCATAATAGTTGAAAGTAGTTTCATCTTCTTGACAACAGCCAAGCTGACAACAATATACAAGAGCTGTGACATTTCTAGCAATTGCAGATGTGGTAATAGCCTTGTCAACTTGTTTAGGAAGGCTTTAGTTTTGCTTTTTGACATAGATGTTTATCACTTTTTATTACATGCAATTCTGTACCAGCAGGTCAGATTATCATTATTAGGAGTTAACTATAGTATGATAACCTGGAGGTCAGGGCTTCACTGTGCTAGAAAGTGTGGAGGTATAACAAAGAACGATCTCTGTCCCAGAATCCTAGCACTCAAACTAGAGAGCTATTGGCTAGAAAGATGATAAAACAAACAGCCCTGGGGAGTGGAGGGAACATGAAACAATGCAATGCAGCCCTGAAAACAAGGATCACATGAAACCAAGTGTGAGCTGTAAGAGATTCTCTTCAAGTTTCTGAAATGCCTCACTGGTACAAGACATCTTCCAACAGGTTGAACTTTTTTTGTAAGTTCAATGTGTATGTTATAGACATACGTGAGAATTCAGTATGTTTTCAGACTTTTTAAAAAAGGGAATGACACAGAATATGTTTGGGCTTTTGGTTGGAAAAAAAATCTTATCTTTTATCACTATGTTAAGTACCATTTGAATACAAAGGTAATTTATCCTGTATACTTATCGAAGTCACTAAGTAGGGAAAAAAAGGCTGAGTACATCCAAGGTATCCCTCTGTCAGGGACAGATTGTTTCCCACAGTTCATGTAGTAATACTTTAACATGCTACCTGCACAAGGACTTTGCTGTTCTTGCTCTGAAAGTCAAGAGTAGATTTGTAGTAGCCTCTGCTTATTTCTGTTTTCATATACCCTGTTTCTACTGAGCTGTGTAGTTTCTCTCTGTCCAGTAAGTTTATGGCCCACAAATATGTTTTTTAACCAAAGAACACTTGCAGTTCTTGATTTACACATTGTTCATTTCAGCTCATGGATCTTTTTTTTTTTTTAATTTTTGTCTGCACTGCTGATACTGAAAGTGTCAGAATCATTTTAGCAATATAAGGCCTGGGACTCATTGCAAAAATGCTGCTGAAGTGTCTCCTGTGATACACAATGAGAGATCTACATCTCTTCACCCCAAGATAGGATGTCTTTGCATGTACCTGCTCTCTTCTGCTCACTTACTACAGCACACTCTCCAAAGCAGTGTTGTGTGCTTCCTGGATGTAAAAACACTAAGCAAGAGAAATTACAGATTCATCAAAATTGTGGCCAGAAATACTAACTTTCAGCGCAACAGTTCTTCAAGCTTTGAAACTTTCCCTTAAAAACAATCCACAGACTGCAAGGGTGAGAAGGCAGGGTGGGGAGGGAGAAGCCATCAGACAAACAAACATTTGTGAAACTTAGTAGAAAGTCTCCTGCACTTTCTTCAGTACACACTGTACAGTCTCAGAGGGGAAGCAAGTGGCACTTCTCATTCCTGAGAGAGATTTGATGGGCTGTATTGAAGCTACAGCTGCAGTGTGCCCTCTTATGGCAACACCAGTTGCTTTCTCTCTGTTTCACACAATGGTGTTTCGGGGGGAGGCTGGGGTTACTTCGATTTTTTTTGTTCTCTTTCTCTTTTCCCTGAAAAAGATATGTGGGAAGAAAGTATTAACTCTGTATGCTGTGGCATGTTTAGAAAATAGGCTTGAAGCTTCATGTCCGGAGCATCAAGCAGTGCCCCATCTGACAAAGAAGATGAAATAGTGAATAAAAATAAGTCATCAAGTTTAACATTTGCTGATGACACGTATGGCCTTTGTGCCAAGGCATATGTAAAGTGAAAGAGGATTGTTGGTTAAAGGCACTGAATTTAACAGATAACATCAAGTTAGTTGACTGAATGTTTCTGTGCTGGCCCCATTGCAAGCCAGGCTCTGCACGTGTTCCTCTGTATAGATACAGGTAAGAGGATAACTAAGGTATTCTCATTATTTTGTAATATTCTATCATTAGACCTGTTTTGAAGATTGTGTTCCCATAGCTTCCTCTGTCTCTGCTTCTGGTACCTTATTCTGCTCTGATGTTTTGCCCTTGTTACTTCTCAAACCTCCCCCCTCCACCTCCTTGGAGCTCCCATCCCAGTGCAGCACTCATTCCCACAGCTCCCCTACAGTTCCCAGTAGGATCTCTTCCTCTGCTCACTGTGGATGCTCCCAGTCTCATGGCATTTTCCAATGCACAAAATAATAGCTGGAGCACTCTGGGACTCATACAGCTCATTCTTTCACATCTCTCATATCAGAACAGCCACATCAGTCATACTTATTTGGTATCTGCTCATTGAATGTTTGTTTAAAAGCACACAGAAATCCCCAAAAAGCTCAAGGCAAGAGTTGTAACTGTGGCATTAATGTCTTTTACTACAGTGATTTGGCACTGTCGACTAAAAAGCATGGGGCAAACTCTACCTTTTCCTCAATTCCCCAATTTCAGCCTTGGAGATCCAATATACTCCAACCACTTCGAGTTTCCAGTTCCAAAGTTGACCTAACCTCATGTGAGTGAGGAAAATAAATGCATTCCCCTGACAGGCTCCTGGCTTCTCCATCAGAATAAAACCTGGCACCACATGGCAGTATGCGAGAGTCCTCGCCGATGACACTGCCCGCTCCAAGCACAGACTATTCCTGGGATGACCTGTCATCCCAGGGTGCGGGTTCATAATGGTGCCCAGAAGCCACGCACACACACCCTGGTATTTCTGACTGCAATGTATTTGTGCTTCTACTTTCCCTCTGGCTCATTGCCTTTTATATTTACTTCAGCATGCCCAGACACCTTAACATAAAAAAAAAATAAATAAGAAAACAGTCTAAACATTTTTTCTGTCAATCAGTCAGCTTTTGCTGCGGTTCATTCTGCTGTGGTTAATCTTCCTAAAGTCTGTCTTTTATTATAATAATATAATAATCAGGCAGTTCTAATACCTCTGATTATTGACACTAATATCAATGATATTTACTACAAAAAGGTGAAGCGATCTTTTGAAACTATAAACCAGCCTGCAGGTTCACTTTGGATTTCAACTGAACAAAAACCCACAGGAATGGTGCTAAAAAACTATGATAAAGCTATCTGAAATGTCACAATTATCTTGGCCTGGCTTGCCCTAGAAGTGAAGAGTGTAAGGTGATGCTGTCTGGAGTTACACCACTTCTGCCCAGCCCTTGGGAATATAGTTCAATGACCCTTGAATGTTCCTTTTGTGCTTTCTGTTTGATGATTTGACAGGAATTTTGTAATTAAGTCAGCTTCCATCGCCAAGTTACAGTTTTCTATGTCAGAAGAAATGCTTTTTCTGGTAGACGGGGAGCCAGGATGTCAGAATGCAGCCCTTCTTATTAACCTGCACAGAAGCAGTTGAGAGTTTCACTGTTTAACATCATTCCCCCTGGTGTGTGCTTGTTTGTTCTTCAAGCCTTGCATTTATTTTACTGTTTACAGTAAGGTTTGTGCTGTGGAAGAGACTGCTGGTGGGGAAGCTCTAGGAGGAACAGAAAGGTTTCTGTGCCTTTGAGATGTTCATTCGCATACCCCCAGCTTGATATGCAGAAAACAAATGCTTCATTTAATTAGGAGCACAGACCAGGAAAGGAACTTGTAGGCTACAGGGCCCAGTCTTTTACTGTCTCCAGTAAGCATAAACCAGAATGCTTTCTACCCAACACATCAATCTTTCTTAACATTATGGTAAGCAGTTTTTCTATAGCTGCTCTAATTGGAAGTTTGCTCCAAATCTTACAGGTCTCAAAGCTAGAAAACTTCTCATAATTTCCAGCCTGAATGTATTCATGGCTAGGTTATTCACCTGTCCTTTACCAACAGACCTTGGTCTACAATAATTTTTCTTCCTTCTGTTTCATCATACCTTCCTCATCCTTCTCAATGAAACTCCTTCTTCATCCCTGAGTCCTCTTCACTGTTGTCTTTCTCTGCACCTTGTCTGTACACCTGCTGCCCGTGCAGGCCATCTTTCACGCACAAAGCACAGCCCTTCAAGCCCTCTCCTTCCCTGGGATCACACCTGTGTCACAACCACTGGTGACCCCCGTGACAAAAGGAAGGGGCTGTGTGTCTCAGCCAGCAAGCTCCTCACCCTGCTCTCGCCTCTGCTGCCAGCGGCTCTCAGTGAGCATTTACTATTTTCCCTAACTGCATTTGCCTGCCTGCATTCTTCCTTTCTTGTTTTAACACATGTAGAAAATGAAGGTGTGAACACTCTTACTTGAGTCATTACCTTAAGGCTTCTGGTTTTCTTCCTTAGCTTCCCCTGCAGCGGTCCCCAAAATAAAAGAATGAATTCTAAAAGGAGAAAAATAATATAGACCTGTGCAAGGAACAGGAAAAACTCTCACCCAAATGAGTGCCAATAGCTGCCAGTTCTAGTCTCTTGATTTTTGCTTTCAAGGCTGGGAAACTCTCCATATATCTGCAGGGATATAAACGAGCTGATACTGGATAACACTCAAATGAATACGTTCTATGAGAGTTGAAATACATTTTGCAGAATATGTGTACACAGTCTACTAAAGGACTTTATCCAAGATTGAAAATGAGCACCTATCTCTTCTTAACAAAACCATGGAGAAAACCATCCTTTGCAATTCTCAATTTAAGCAGAAAAAAGCAGAGAATATTTAGGGCCAAATGGCATTTGAAAATATACCAAGGTGGGGAGTACACAGTGGGGAAATGGGCATTGCAGTTGAGCTTGAACACAGTGTTGGCTCCACTTCCTCATCTGTTCACACCACTGACAATTTCTCAGGGAGCTTCTGGTCTGTCTCAATACTCACAGAGCATCCTTCTCTCCAGAAAACATCACATTTATTCAGAGTCCTGTTCCAGAGACATGATATCTCCTGTAAACAAACTTGTGTGGTGTCACGGCACCTTACAAATTTTACCAAATTTTGCAAATTAATCATATATAATTTTTTAGTTTTACTAGAAGCAGTCTATGTGCTCTCACAACCAATGAAGGCTGGAGTGTGCCTCTCTGTGTGTTCCCCTTGTATATGCTTGTTTCAAGCAAGGAACTGCTTCCCCTAAAGACATTTTGCTGTGAAAATCATATTATAATGGATCTGTGTTCAATCATGATGCTGACTATGATAATTTATCTGACGTTACCTACACATTTCCTTCCTTTTACTAATGAAGTCTACGGGTTTGAGTATACCTAGAAAGCAAAATGTCATCTGCAGTGACATGTCAGTAAGAAATGGAAATCCAAAAGTTCATTTCAGTAGAGGAAACTATTTCTTAATTTTGTAAAGGAGGGAAGGAAGGAAGGAAGGAAGGAAGGAAGGAAGGAAGGAAGGAAGGAAGGAAGGAAGGAAGGAAGGAAGGAAGGAAGGAAGGAAGCTGTCTTTCAGTAGTAATTTACACAATATTTGAAATTTTCAAGATTTCTAAATTGGATCAACATGAAGAATATTTCTCAGATAACAGGACAATACCCTGCTATAATGGACAGATAAATCTGATTATGCCCACAGTGCAAAGCTGTGGATTGTACAGTAATGGGGTTGAGGCAAGAGTGTATAGGAAGCAGGTGTTGAGGTGTTCAGGCAAGAGTGGATCATTATATATAAGTTCTGGAACTATCACTCTAAACAAGTTTTCTGATTTTCACCACCAAGCAGGAATGATATCATAATCTATGAGTCATCACAGCAGGTGTTTGTAAGATATTTAAAGCATCCTACCTGCATTGCTTCAGCAGTTAAAAGCAAGAATAGACCAAAATTTAAAGAAAGATTTCCTATGGGTAAATAAGGGACTGTGGAGGCTTCACATCATCCTATTAACATTGCCTGCTGTAACTGTCTTCCTTGATGAGGAAGACCTGAGGCCACATGCAGTCCCTCCTTCTCTGTCCTGCCTGCCCTGGTGGAGGGACACAGCAAGTTTTAAACGAGCTAACTTGTGTGGTGAGGAGAGTCTAACAATAGCACTGCTGTGAATTTATTCCATTACAAACAGCTGATCCCAATGCTTGAACAAAGTCATTTAAAGCTTGCTTATATATCTTTACATAATGCTTTCAGGTGCAGTATAGATATATTGTTTGCTTTAGGTATGGGGAGGGGTAGATCCAGCATGTGATGTACTATTGCTGATGACTAGCAGCATACTTCCCCACCAGCTGGTCATTAGGGTGTGTGGATCATGCCAGGAATTTGCCCTCCTTTGAATTCACTCTTGGGCAACGAAAGTAATCCTCCCCCTGTTTTCAGATGTGATCTGCTGCCTGCCTGTCACCAAGCACACTTTTCTCAGTAGCTTTGAGCAGCAAATGTCCACAGTGGTGTGCTGGTGGGTGCTGTGGGTTTGCTCCCTGGCAGGCATTGCATCTGTGTAACCTTTTGCAGAGCAGGAAAGTAGTAGAGTTACAACTATAGGTCCTTTCCAGTGATGGAAAGGGACCAGAAAAGTATCTTCTGGGTACCACAGTACCAGTTATTTAACAGAGGACAGAACAGGGTGTGTGAGATTTCAGTGTTTCTGTGGCTGTGCTTCTAATGGCTCTGAATCTCCATTTTAATTGCTGATGACACCATGAGGCAGATGTTGAAAATAAATTATATTAATTGACTAGTGTTAGTTAAAAAGGGCTATACAAAGGGAGACTGGAAGCTTAGGCTTTCAAGGACTCGATGTCCATGTCACTCTTCTTCCCACTACCTTGAGACAACAAGAAATCTTTATCTGACTTCTGTCAACCGTGTAGTGAGGTTAACTAGAGGCACAGAGGCAGGTGGCACTTAATGGGGTGTGAGCCCCACAGGCTGACCTGTGTGGAATGCTTCATCTCCTACCCCACTGCTGACAGGGTTGCCTCTCTCCTAGCCTCTTCCCTACAGCCTGGTTAAGCGATGCTCCGTGTGTGTCTCTAGTTACTGTGTGGAAAACCCCAAGAGTTTCTGTGGAGGTTTCAAGGGAAAAGGGGTCCCCGGGCCCATGCCAGCCTGAACAACTGGGAAAGATGGAAAGCCATTTCTCACCCTTCCTGCCATCCTGAATTACTGTCTGTGCCATCCTTTTGCTTTCTCACAGGGGATAAAGACCACCAGGAAACACATTTAAAAATCATCTGTGGCACACAGAAGGAGAAGAGAGAAAGTTGTTGGTACATTTCAGCAAGCCTCGTTAAAAACATCTCTAGGCACTACAAAGTGCATGTTATCAATATGCATATGTGATGTCTCTGAGGCAGAGTTGCCTTTAAGGTACATATTCAGCAGGACAACATTTTCCCATGTGAGGCAAGGAACAACAGTGAATCATATGTGTGGGAGGGAAAGGCCTTCCGGCTATGTACAGTATTTATTCCCTTTTGTGTCTTGCTTCCCCCCCTCCCCTCTTTTATTAATGGCTTTTGCAATTACTGGTAACAGGGTATTGCTAGCTGGCAGAAAGCAGTGACTTCTGCAGTCAATTGTTTGTGGGAAGCTGGATGTATAAGGGAAGGAAACGATGCTCATGTGATGGCTTTGCTCACCCCTCTGACCCCCAAGCGAGAGCCAGCCGACATGTTATTTGTGTTTGGCACTTGCCTCCCCTGCTGAATGTCACATTATTTGACCTCACATAAATACACATACAGATGTAGAAATACAGAAGGTGAGGCCTGCAGTGCACACATTAAAAATTCCTACTGAAGATGTCAGCAGGGGGCCCAGAGAAGCTGATTTAGATTTAAATGGAATCTGAAGGAAAAGTATGACACACTGCTCTACCTGCAACCATGGAGGCTGGGTATAGGACTTGGGGTTTTATTTCTCACCCTACTAAAGAGGGATTCCACCCCATGAGCATTAGTGTTGGAAAACATTGCAAGAAACAGGCAGATGCACCAGCATGGGTAATGAACGCTACAGCATCTCAGGATGTTAGCTGAGTTCCTGGTGAGCTCAGGGGATAGCACTAGAGTTCAGCATCTCCCTAAGTGCCGATCAACAATTGCTTGTGAATGGCGATATGCTGTCAGTAGACAGCAGGTTGCTCATGGTTTCAGCAATATATTACAGCTGAGCAAGATAGAGTAACCAGGAGGGTGTAGATGTGATGAAAGGCCCCTGGTGTCCCAGTGATGAACACATTCTGGCAGTGAGGAGGTTATCCAGGAACTGTACCTCTAACAGGTCTGGGGGATGGCAACATGTTTCCTAGGGAACATGGCAGAGGTAAAGGACAGGCCATTTCAGAAAAAATGGCTGTTAGGTTGCTTTTAATAGAATTATGTAGCCTAGGAGTAGCAAGATGCAGTACCAATGTGCACTGATGGAGAGGTGATGCAACTGTGATTGTGTAAGCCTTCTGAAAACATACCATCAGGAGAGAATTAGTGGAGAGCTACAGCTTCCTTATGGTTCCCTCTTTTCCTTGCCTTCCCTCCCTGATTTCCCTTTGTTCTGCTATGTGTGGATTTAGAGACTCCTGATGAAGTTGAAATGTCAAAATGCAAGACACTGTATAGGTATGGGAGTATAAGGGACCAAACAAATTTTAACTCAGAATAGAACAGAAGAATTCTGAAAGAAACATGAAAGCTGGCATCACTGAGCTGGTAGTGTTATCATTTGCAAGCACTAATATCAAGATATCTCTGGTAAATTCTGCTGCTTGCTCCCTTTTTTTTTTCTTGCTTGAAAAGGAGAGGGACACTGGTGAGATGGGAAAGGTAGCAGGGAAAATGGGCAGGCGAAGTGAGCAGGGTGAGGCTCATAGGATAGGCTGTGAGAGGGGTCACAAGAGGCAATCAGAGCCAACAGCTCATGGATGAGAAAAGAGCATCTGTAAAAGAACTGAAAGATTTTGAGGCACCAGCAAGTGGAAATGGTTGGCAGTTTCCTGTCAGAGTGGAAAGGATGTCATTCTTTTCTCCAGAAAATGCCCTTTTAATAACAGTCCATCAGATAATATTTCTTTGAAAATTTCCAATTTTACCTGACTCTTATTTTAAATTTGTGTTGGGGAGGAATTGTCACGCAGCTGGGAGCTGACATTTCTGGCAGGCTCTTATCATTCACATTTTCTACCTAGAGGCAAAGAGCGTGAGATCCTTCCAATCTGGGAGCTACAGCTGGGCTGACGGGAGGCGCTGAGCCTGGCGCTTGCTTCTAGCCATCTGCCTGGAAGCCTCACACTATGGCAATTCTCTCCCCCTAGGCAAAAGTCAGGCTGACAAGAGCCTTTAAAGATGGCAACAAGCAAATCAAATAAAGTCTTTGTTCCTTCAGATTGGAATGTTTCCCTCTTCTGCCCAAATGAGACATGGATGTACAAACAATTTTGTGAGAAAAGTCTGACTCTACCAATGACCTTAGAGAGCATAAAGGTCTTTTGGTAGCTTCTTGCCTGTGCTTTCATTGGTTAAATTTCTTGACAGACCAGTTATTTTGTCCCTGAAATTCACATGGTTGTAAGCAGGACCAGTAGCCCTGGGGAAAAGGCTCCCCTGTACCTTTGTGTCCCTGGGAGTGCTCAGAAACAAGGAATATTCTTGACTTCCCCTCTCCTCTGTCTCCTCACTGTGCCCATCACGGGCATTTGCTCTGCTCTCACTGTGATGGCTGTCTAGCTAACACAATTAAGCAGGGCACTGTGAAATGAGTCCAGCCTGGCATCAGTGCTGATATGTATAACAGACTGCAAATTTCACTGTCTGCATTAGGAAACATTAGCCAGCCTACCTGACTCCTGCAAGGTCTATTAGCTTCTGCAAAGGGCCCCACAAACCAAGCTCTATGAGCGGGTTGACCCTGAAGATTGCTTCCCACTGGACTCCAGCTGGAGCATCCTCTAGGAAAAGATAATTTTGAGCAACTGGGAGAAAGCTACTTCATGATACTCCTGAAAATAAAACTGGATGGAGACTTGGTTCTCCATTTTACTCAAGAGTATTATGAAGTTTGGGCAATGAACTTCAAGAAGGAGGCCAAGCAGAAACTACAGGAGAGCAACAAGAACAATCAGAGGTCTAGAAAAATGGATGCTGGAAAGACTAACCAGAATAATTCTTAGTCTTCAAAAGAGACACCTGGAAGAGAATATTGGACAGTGGGTTTGAGTGCACCCACAGCAAGTTCACTGATGACACTAAGCTGTGTGGTGCAGTGGACACACTGGAGGGAAGGGATGGCATCCAGTGGGACCTGGACAGGCTTGAGAGGTGAGACCATGCAAATCTCATGAAGTTCAATAAGACCAAGTGCAAGGTCCTGCACATGGGTCAAGGCAATCCCAAACACAAATACTGGCTGGGCAAAGAGTAGATTGAGAGCAGCCCTGCAGAGAAGGACTTGGAAGTAATAGTGGATGGAAAACTGACTGTGAGACAGCAATGTGAGCTTGCGGCCCAGAAAACCTACTGTATTGTCAACTACATCAAGAGCAGTGTGGCCAGAAGGTCAAGGGAAGTGATTCTTCCCATCTACTCTGCTCTTGTGAGGCCTCCACCTGGAGTACTGTGTCTAGCTCTGGGGGCCCCAGCATAAGAAAGAGTAGGTCCAGAGGAGGAATACAAAGATGATCAGGGGTGCTGGACCACCTCCCTTATGAGGACAGGCTGAGAGAGTTGGGGTTGTTCAGCGTGGAGAAGAGAAGGCTCTAGAGAGACCTTATAGCAGCCTTCCAGTACTTCAGAGGTGGCCTACAGAAAGTTGGAGAGGCACTCTTTCTTGGGGACCATAGTGATAAGACAAGGGGTAATGCTTTTAAACAGAAGAAAGGTAGATTTAGATTAAATACAAGAAATAAATTATTTCCTGTGAGGGTGGTGAGACACTGAAACAGGTTGCCCAGAGAAGCTGTGGCTGCCCCCTCCCTGGCAGTGTTCAAGGCCAGGTTGGACGGGGCTTTGAGCAACCTGGTCTAGTGGAAGGTGTCCCTGCCCATGGCAGGGGACTGGAACTAGCTGGTCTTTAAGGTCCCTTCCAACCCAAACCATTCTGTGATCTATGATTCTGTGTAAAATAGGGTCCTCTATGATGGAAAAGTTAGGAAATAATGGATTTCATGTCAATCAAAAAATTAATATGAAAAGCTAGGAGAAGTTTGGAAATGATAAGGATAAAGAATGCACTGATTAGAGAGTTTTCCCAGGTAGATATCCTTGGAGATCTTCAGAGAGAAGTTAAAAAAGGTCTGTCAGAAATGGAATTTGATCCTGTCTTGGATAAGGGAAAGTCCAGATGACTTTTTGATGTCCTTTCTGGCACAGTACTTTTGTGTTGTACGCTCTTTGATAGAAAACGTTCGTTTGGGTTTGCATGCTTATTCTATGCTAGAGTTGATCAAGAAGCAGGTATGTAGAGGGAATCTGAATGTGTAGGGGGAAAAAAAAAAAAAAAAAAAAGGTATAGGAAGTCTGGGCAACTTCAGACAAACTAAACAGACAGTCTGAATCCTTAGCAGGGGAGACTCCAGGAAGCTACTCACTGGTTATGCTAAGGACTTGGGTGTATGCCTGAGAGTTGTATGAAAAATGTTCCACAGGTGGGAATGATGTATCTGCTATTTTGGCTTTGCCTGCACTACATTTACCTGTATTAAATAAACAAAGAAAGTGCTCTAAGTATTGCTCTAAGATTGAATAATAAGTGGAACACTTCTTCTTTTGTTAGTAGCTTGTGTCCTTGCTTATTCAGTCTCAGTCTGAGCAGCCAAAGGGAGTGTTTGAGACATAAATGCTGGAGGGGACTTCCACTGCTGAAAGCAACTGGCAAGCAGCTTGAAATGTGTTACTTCTATACCTGGAAGACCATGATGATCAGAAATACAAGCTTTGTGTCCTTAACTCCCTGTTGTCTCTTCTCTTCCCCCTGCTCCTCTATCCCTTCAAATAACATTCAGGAAGTTCAAAACCCATCCTTAATTGCAAACTAGTGACCAATAAAGCGAAATTGTTCTTTTGTCTTTTGCTAACTAAAATAGCAGAGATCAATTCTAGACAATCTCATTTTAGTTAACAGCAAGAGGAATACTAAGATTTCCCCTGCTTCTCTGTCTCTTTGTCATTAGATTCAGTTTTTAAATCACCACACCAAGGCTTCTACTCCTCGGAAATCTCTACAAAATGAGAATATAAGAGAAGTATCAAGTCCATGAAGATTCATTTGCCCTTTCAAAAACAAATCTATATACCATAAACAGGAAAGGCCATGCTTATTTAATACTTTGAAAAGTATTACACCAGACTTGAAAAGCTTGAAAAGCTTACACCAGACCATTGTATGCCTTTTAAGTAATTTCCTCACGAAAGCTTCCTCTGCTTTACCAAAGTCAAATATCTCAAACAAAGCCAATCTGTGTTAGTCCTAGCAAGAAACGTGAGTTCCAGTGCTACGGACAACACAGGAAAAATTTCATACCCCCTTTCCACATGTCTGTTAAGATTTTTGGCCCTAGCACAGCCACTAATCACAACTGCTTGCTATCACCCAGAGAGCAAGACACAGTCTTTCAATCTATACCTGACACTTTCCAAGAAACTAATTGGAGCCAGTGCAGATACTGTAAAGTGCTCCCTTTGCAAAGCAACTGCATGACAGAGAGTTGATCTAATGTGGAATGAGCAGTGCTGTGCTTTATAACAACCCACTCCTGCAATTATTGCCAGATGTTTGCAAATGTTCTGTAAGTCTCCCATCTAGTGTGAACTGCTCCTTTCAGATTTTTTACAGGTTCAGAGACTGAGGGTGCTATTTAGCTAGTGCTGGCAAGAAAGGGGAATTAAATAGCCCTTTTTCTTTTGTTCTTTCTGCTAATATTAACAGGGATGAAAACACTTGAGTGATAGGGAAATTCACAGTGTTACTGAGACACAGGAAAATAATCTGATTTTCAGGTCTCTTATCTAAACGATATACCTCAACCTCAGTAATGTGAGCTGCACTTCTATTTAGTCATGTAATTAAAAAGACCAATATTTCATGGCTGGTGTATGTCATAATTTTGCAAAGAAAGAGCACCTACCTATTCAGATAATATTTATTAATACACAGATTAAGTGACTCAGATCAAAGTCTGTTGACACCATTCCTTAATATACTCCTATTTGCAGGCAGCAGAGTGAAATGTATTGACCACTTCATCCTGCTTTGAAACAGCTGCTGGAGGATTTACCTGCAATTACCTACTGAAAATGAAATAAAAGATTAGTAGAAATAAGATGTCACTTTGGACTTATGGACTCTGTTGCTAGGGAAACCTTAGCATTAGCATCCTGATTTGGGCAAAAATTGCTGTAACCCAGCTGAACCTTTGTCAGCATCGATGTTCAGCAGAGTTGCGGACAGCCTGTTTCTCTGACCAGGGACAGTGATTGCCCACTGTGGTCTTCTGGTTGCCCAAATAGCCCTTTCTGATGGTGCCTCATGCAGACACCAACTTATAGAGATACATAGCAGGGACTGTGTAACAGAATTACACAAATACAACAGCAGTGTGATTAGATGGGTAAAAGAGAATGGCTGATGGAGGAAGGGAGATTAATTAAGTTTAGTACTCACTCCCTCTAGTATCAAACAGTTCAGAGCTATCCAGGCCAACCACTCCTACAAGAACACATTTCATACAGGAAGAACAATAATGGAGAGACATCAGTCAAATGAGAGCTTGTCAAGAAAACCTGCAAAAGAACTTGAAGCAGTGGAGCAAGGCCAATGAAAATGAAGCATATTCTTACATGCTTGTGTCTTGGCTTCCAGAGAGGAAAAACAGGTGATTATGTGGAAAGCAATGGAGGTGGGAAGGAAAAATAGTGTTACACCTTTCTTATGGAAGGAGGTGTCACCTCCTTACACTGTTCTGAGGAAGAGATTCCTTTGCATTTCTGGAGTGTCAATTAGGAAATTTCAGGAAATTCTGACTCTTCCATTTTGCCCCATACTGGGAAACCCCCATACTGGGGAACCCTTTTTGAAGATCTCAGTGCCTACAGCTTCACTTAGGGGACAAAGGTAGGTGCAGCACAGCACCTGACACTTCAAGACATCGAAGAAGGCCTTCACTTGGATAATAGCAAAAGAACAGGTTTCAGACAGGTTCAGAGGCTTCAGAAGACAAGTTAATGCTTTTTATTTGTGGAGTTTGAGAGCTGTCAGAGATCAGTCTGTCAGCATAACTAAATTAACTGCAATCAGTACTTACCTGGATTCAATTAAATAGATGCTGTTGTGTTTTTATACTTAGAGATAACTTCTGCTTCAAGTCTATTAGGGGTATGACTTATAAAAATGCCCTAGTTCTCAAAAACACTGTAAGAGAGCTGCTGTATCTGATAGTGGACAATTTTCGTTTTCAAAGCTTTTGTTAGTATAGTGCGTTACCCATCATGTCATCCAACACAACTGCTGAACTTGAGCTACATGTAAATCTGAGTGTAAATCTATAAAATGATCTCATATTTAAATGACTGGATTACTTTGTATGTGCTCTTTGGAAAAGAATCACCTTCCTTAAGAGGAGAAACGCAAATGCTGCATGCCCAGTTTTTGACCAGAAATGCCAAAAGCAAACCACTTCGTTAGTTCTTTCTTCTTTAATGTTGCCTAAGTGCTGACTTTTTAAAATAACCTGGGATTAATATCTTAAATATGCACAGACGTTCTTGCATTCTTCCATCCACAACTTCAGTACCAAAAGAAACATTATAAATGACAGGACTATAGGAGCATTGAAAGGAAAATTACATTAAGAGCTCAGGAAATACTGCTTGTCTGTGTGCTTATGACACTTATTTCTCAGAGATTTACAAATTTTAGCACTGAAATTTAATACGTGTTAATAGTTGATCTCAGGTCTTTTTAGCTGTAGCGACTTTACCGCTTCCAGCAGCCCACCACATCTTTCTGTAGTAGTCTATACCACGTTGTGTAAGGTGTGGCAAAGAGGAGAGATCATTCCTTAGCTGTCACAGGTCACAGCTAAATGAGTCATTACACTGAAATTCTCCCACAGTGTCCCAGGCTGTAAAAAGTGAAGTGCAGTTCAGCACTTGCAATTATGGCAATGCTGTGTTTCTAATGAGAGAACTTAAATGTTCAGCTTTTTGCTCATGTGGAAAGTTCCTTTCTGGTCAGTAATTCCAAGCAAAGTGTCATCTAATTGGTAAATAAGACTAAAGCAATTTTTTTGTTGTCTTAAAACTCTGCTTAATTCATGAAAATTTTCTTCATGAAACTTTATTTTTCTCCCCATCAGCCATCAGCTGCAGGGAAGAGACCTTCCACTGGAAAATTGTGTGTCTACATATATATATATATTTATTTTGCTCTTCAGAAATGACTTGGCCAGTTCATAGCAGTTTAACAGCAGAAACTTTGCTACTTTAGAGCACACTAGAGCATTTCCTAAAAGTAAGGAATCAAAATATTCTGGTTTGCAAAATATTACAGTGTATTCTACATATAACTGTGTATCTCCTCTGTCCTAAGAATCAAAGGTTCAGTAGTAACAAAATAAGTGAATCTCATTATGTATGGAAACACAGCTGTGAAGT
This sequence comes from Athene noctua, assembly GCF_965140245.1. Classification (NCBI taxonomy): domain Eukaryota; kingdom Metazoa; phylum Chordata; class Aves; order Strigiformes; family Strigidae; genus Athene; species Athene noctua. The sequence continues at coordinate 50,398,150 of NC_134038.1, forward strand.
GTTGCTGTTCCAAACATAGTAAGAGGATTTCCTTTGTTCTTTTTTCCATGAGTTTTTTCAATTCAGTGTAAGTTCAGTCAGAAGACACTCCAAGGCATAAAAACTTCTTCGTAACCCAAACAAGTAAAACCAGTTGTTTTTATTACCTACACATCATACAATAGCACTGAGGTGCTATTCACACCACCATTTTGGTGGGTGGATCCTGGCCAACAGCCAAACACCCACACAGCTGCTTGCTCAGTCCCCTCTTTAACTGGATCTCGCCCCTGATATTATGCTCTGAGAAATTCGCGGTAACTTTTGCTCCAAGTGGCCGTCCTGCTATGTTCCTGCCTATCACTCCCATAAGGACTGATCAGATCTGGAGAGTGTATACAGCCGTCAAGGTCTGCTGCATACCTACTGCCTTGTACTGGCAAACAACCAGAACCTGCTCACTCTCCTCTCCCACAGGACAGGGAGAAAATAAGAGGAACCCAAGAAGAGATGGTGCTGGTCATGCTATCCCAGAGAAGAGGAAAGTGGGCCATGGCCTTTAAGGACGGCATGACTGAGACAGAGATCCAACTCTGCCCCAGTAGGCAGAAGGAACCTGGAAGCAGAGGTCAACAGATCCTTACCAGCATTCCTAATTAAAAGAGAAAGGGAGGGTTTATGGCTGGATTTTTCATTTCTGGAGTAGTTAAGTGCCCTTTTCAGGGCAAATATTCACCACCAAGAAGCTGAGAAATAGTGCCAATCTTGGTAGCATGTGTAGTGTGCGGATGGAGAGTGTAAAATCCATCATCAGAAGACAAACATAAACCATTTTTAACTCCAGACATAGAGGAAGTTCAGAATTATGTGCCTGTCCATCTGCAGTGCCTCATGGCATTCAGAGCCATAATCCAAGCTGGGACAGAGCTTTAAATAAAAGGGTACCATGTTAGCTGTGGGTTTTGTGATACTTCCTATAGTCTACAACAATAAGAAGTTCTGGAATTTCTGCTCCTGGGGTTGCCTTAAACTCCAGGCTGCTCATATTAGCTGCTGATATTAGAGGAATTTTCACATTAAGAGCAGTAAGGAAATTCTGAAGCAGTGAAAGAAAAGGTAACGGCAAAAGTAGGAAAAGGGAGGAAGGAGACCACAGCAAGGCACAGAGACACTATATATATCTAGTGAAGAAAACACTTCAGTATGTGCACTTTAGTAAGGAGTGATCAAAACAGGAGTGTGATTTCACTAGAGCATTTTGGCAACAGGATGTTTTCTTTTCTGGATTAAGTTTATGGATTACTAGAACTCTTTAAAAAATAATGATCAGAGACAGGTGTCGTCTGGATTAAATGAACAACCATTGCACACAGAAGCAACAACCTTGAGGAAAAACACGTTTGAAAATATTCCTTGCAACAATTCATCAAGCAAGAATTTTGCAGTTCTTTTCATGTTCCTTCTGTCCAAAGGATAGCTCCTGGTAATGTCTGTCCTGGTGATGAAGGTAAAAGTAAAATTTATGCTGTGCAACAGAAAGGAAAAAGACATCTTCAGACTACTTTGAGATTTTGTAGCCTTGCACCAAAGGCAAAACAAAAACTAGAAGTGAAATCCTGATTCCATTGAAATCGATGGCAAAAATCCATTTAATTCAGTTATTTTAGAATGCCCAGAAGGGCATCAAGAGACTGAGGATACAGAATATGGGTAACAGTAGCCCATATTAAGCAATCTGAAGTTTAATATATGGGCTGTAATACAGGTGGGTGACCCTGCTCAGATCCTACCGTGGCTGATGTAATTAGTTCAGGGCTAGTACATTGAACACAAGCGTAAGTGTAACTTAAGACACACAGAGCAACAATTAATATTAATTCAATAAACTTTTCCAGGTAGAGATATTTTTCTGTGTTAAAAACTACTTCAAAAAAAATAAAAGCTTCAGAGAAAAGTTCCGCTTGTCGATGGGAAGACTCTTCCCTTAAAATCTGCTCTTTTTCTAATAGAGTCTGTCTTCCAAACAGTGGAATTTGAAGCTGAACATCTGTGAAATGAATATTTTCAGTACATGCTAATTCAGAATGTGCTGCAGGCAAAAAAGGTGCAGCAGCTGTGAGCACCACAGGTTCTGGTTGGGTGCCAGTACAAAGCAGTAAGTACGCAGCAGACCTTGACTGCTGTATACACTCTCCAGATCTGAGAGGTCCTCTGCTGAACAAACCTGACTGGAGTGATAGGCAGGCACACAGCAGGAAGGCCACTCAGAGCAAAAGTTACTGCAAGTTTTGTGGAATATATCAGGGGAGAGATCCAACTAAAGAATCAGAACTAGAAAATCCAAGAAAGTTAGTGATGATTAATCCAACGACTTGAAAGATATAGTGGAAAAGAATAAGTTTAAGAAGCATCCACAGAAGCCAAGAATAAGCTTTGACCACTAGCAGGATTGATTTTCTACTCAGCAAAGCAGCTGCACCTGGAAAAAAAGGTTGGGTTCCCTGTATACATATATATATATATATATATGTGTGTGTGTGTGTGTGTGTGTGTGTATACATATAAATACGAGGGATGGGGGAAGACGTTGATAAAATTATTGCAGTGTCAAAAGTGCTCAATAACTATGACATACTTGCTTACATTAAATAGGTAGCAACAGGTTACATGTTATTTTGAGGATCCATTATGTTAGATGCCTTATGTGGGTTAGAAATAACGGTATGTGTTATATGTGACACTTGGTAGCCCTCTTTGGAAAGTTTACATCAGTTGAAAGGTAGAGAAATGCTAGACAAAAGGAAACGTTATCTTCATTTCTGTATGTATACAGCTAACTATACTTTGGAGCAGAATTGCGGAAGAGACTGGGGAAAGGGGGGGCTGTGAACAGAAGAAAAGGAGAAGGTGACAGTGAGGAGGTACCTTCTGAAGATGAACAAGGCCAGCTGGGGTCAGCAAGAAAGAGGAAGCAGCCAAGGAGCAGCAGCAGGGAGGTAGGAACAAGTCTGACTTGATTAAATCTAACTGAGGCAGGAGCTGTTCTCGCCACTGCAGCAGGAAGCAAGGTGGCACAGGTGACCAGTAGCCTGAAGAGCTGGAAAGCCTGCTGATCACATCCAGTGCAAGCATGAGCAGAGTGTCCTGCAGAGCCTGTCTCAGCACACAAGAAAATGGGGCAAATACACCTGAGTTCCGGCTATTGGTGATGCCTGGGTCCTGGCGTAAGCCCAGGGTAGATAGGGAAGGAAAGACTGGAACAAGATAACACAAATGTAAAATATCTAGTGAATTAAAACCTTCTGGAAAAGGTGAAAATGAAAAGTAGGAGCCAGGGCTTCTTTCTTGTTTCCAGTGGGACAACACCAAATTTCACCTTCATCTGCTCTCAGTCCAGGTAGGAGTCCCAAAAACATGAACTTGAGAAATACACTCCGGTAATTTTAAGTTCTTTTGGCCTTGTTCCTGATTCCTTGAGGATGGAGGGAGAGTCCTTTACCTTTCCAGGCCCCTATACTTCTGATGGGTTATCATCATGATGCTACGTGAGCATAAGATAGTTGTGGAGAGATGACAAAAATGTCCTGAGAGCCTACCACATGATGATGAGGCCTGGTGTCTTCCTTGCTTGCTCACAAATCTGCAGCCCCGTCTCCCATCTCAGGGTTACCTGTGGTGACCATCCACTCCTGCAGGGAGCCTGGTGTTCAGGAGCACTCCTTTCTGCCATGCTCCTGGAAAGATCCTGGAGCAGAGATTGCAGTTCTGCTGCTAACTGCCCTACATTTCAGTCTCCCCACTGACAGTGGTCACTTTTGAGAGGACCTACCTACAGAAGTTAATGTGAGAATAAAGAGATGCTGTAGAGGAGTTGCTGAAAACAGTACTCTTTTCTGGGCTAAAAACCAGCAGCTGCAGAGGAGCCATGCTGTAGATCTGACCATTTAAGATGTACATACACTCATTAGGTATGCATATTCCCCCTCTCTTTTTTGACATTCTTTAGGCCACATCCACCAAGTAGTTTAGGGTGCTATTTTCTTACAATAAGTAGTGATAGGACTAACAGAGGGAAGAAGGGAGAACACTTTTTCTTGATCAAGTTAAAACCAGTCCTACGCAAACCTGGGTAAAATGGATGAATATGCATATGCTAGTTTGAATATGTGGTTTGTCAGCTATTTGCCTACATGTATTTAACACCCACAGAAGCCTAAGGCGGCAGCCATAGACTTTTTTCCACTTGCTTTTTGCAGAGATCTTACAGAAACCCCAAAGGAGTTAAATTACTGCCATTATGAGGCTATGAATGACTGATAGACATATATTATCCTCCAAAGTGTTGGTTGGCTTAATGTAGGCAAAAGAGCAGCTATTGCATAACCTAGGGCCAGTTCTGCTGGGTCCTTAGCTAAGGCCTTTCGGAGCTCAGGAAAGTTGTCTGCTGTTTATTCTGTTATGTGCCTCAAACAGTGATATAAGCTGGGTCTTGGGACCATCTATGGTGTTTCGGTACCGGTATGTAGGTGCATATAACTGACAAATTAGGGAGGATTATTCTTTCTGATTCCTGCATCTGCTTGCCCCACCTGTCTAAACTAGGTGGCAAATGAGTTTAATTTAGATTTGGCTACTCAGTAGTACTAGCATGCATATTTGTAAGCTGAAACATCCCATGAATTTTCAGCTTCTTCACAGAAGAAAATGTATTTTTTTCTAGGACACTGTGTTCTACTGTTTTAAAATACAGCCAGTTTACCCTGACTTTGGTGAAACCATTTACTGAATGGTTTACTGTAAGTAGTAACGTGAATAAAAGTCTTGATTCTGCTGAAATTAAAGGTAGAAGCAACTTCCATATGAAATTAATTTTAAGAGAAAGAGAGCATGAAATCCCCTTTGTATACACCATTTCAATTGGGGCTACAGTAAAAATATAAAGTTTTACAGCCATAACAGAGAGATGCCTTAGAAGCAAAACACATTGTCTTAGAAATATGAAGGAACCTTTATAAAAGACATGTATCTCACAGAAATCTTTGTCTCCCCTCCACCACCCACTTTAGGATACAGCATATATCTACATGACTTTGTGAGAGGAATCTATTCACTTATAGCTCTGGGGATCATTTGGAGAGCTGATAATTAATGAGACTCATGTATCTATCTCACTGGCTTAGCCTATCTCCCTTGAAAACATCTGAATATAGATGGGCACTGACTATATGGCTATCTTGATATGACTGTTTCATAACAGACATCCAGTATTATGGTAATTTGATGTCCAACATAAATAATGGTGCCCTCTTCAGTGCAAAGGGGTTTCCTTTTACTGTGTAGCAAGCTGGTGAGCATGCTGAGAAAAGTGAAGGAAATAGGGAGGTGAAACTGTGCTTATTTACAAGTTTTGTTCTGAGGCCCACAGAAAAAGAAATGTAGCACATGAAAAATTTGCAAATATGTGAGAAGACCAGATGAGTAGCTTCCAGATGGAAGAGTTTGGGGGCAGTATATTACTGAAGCAGGAGATGGAGGGAAATTGGGATGAAGCAGCACTACAGACCACAGGGAGGTCCAAGTTCTGCTGGGTGCCATGGTCGGGAGAAGCAACAGTCTATTTTGGCAGACCCTAAAGCCTAGTGTAGGCATGAACTGCTCCTGTTGATTAAAAAAAAATATATTGTCATCACGTCAGTATTTTAGAGGAAATTTCAAAAGCGTTCTACAAACTCCCACAACAATGAGAAGTTTCTATTCAGTAAATAACACAATTCTTCTGTCCTTAGGGAAAAACTGATATTTTACAAGACTCTTGATGGCATGTTACATACTGGAGCAAAGCCCCTTTGTTACCTGAATTCCTAGACATTGCACATTTTTAATGGAACAGTTGGTTTAGAAACTACTATTCTAAATTAAATCACTTTAAGAAAGTCCTTTTCATTTCAAAAGTTTTGAATGCTGCACTTTACAATAGACTTCACCAGCTAAGCTGACAATTTGAATGGTGACTATTCTTCCTCCCACCCTCTCAATAAAATGCCAATGCATCCTCATAATCTGCTGCAGAATTTAGAGTGAATCACTCGGTACTGTATACTTCAATGCATTTTTGGCCTGTTTTTCACTTTTGTAGTAAAATGAAACTGGGTTTGCATGATGTTTGGGTTGGTTTGGTTTCTTTAATTTAAATAAAATCATTCAAATCCTGTCATTCCGATGTGCCAACTTTTAACCCAGGAGAATGGTGAAACATCTGCAGAAACCCAAATATTAGCCGGACTGATCCCCCCTGTACAAGGCAAATGAACATCCTGTAAATACAAATCCTGTTTTTTGACTTCCAGATTCAGACTTCTCTCTTCTTTGCACTGGAAATAACTTTAACAAAATTTCACTTATCTGTGCACAATCACAAGCCTTGCCCTGGGGCCTACAAAACCAGAATTGTAATGCATAAAAAAAAGAAAGTACTATAGGTGGGGAGAGACAATGAAATAAAGTGCAGATACAAAGGTTGGGGAGCAGTCTCATTCAAGGTCCTTGCTGACATCCTGCAGTCAGTGTCCCTTTCCTCCTCCTGTGGGTTTCTCATAAAGCATCACTCGTGGAAATCACGCCCAGAAATCTTCTGTTACGCACCTGCTTTTCATTCTGCTTTTTTCATCAAGGCCAGCTGGAGGCTGGGGTATTCTTTGACTCATTCTTCCCTTCATTAAACTGCTCTAAATGCTTGGTTTATACTTTTAAACACAAGTTCTTGCCTGTTCTCAGGTTCTTCTCAGATCATCTTTAAACTCTATGAATATTAAGTTGTATAACCCCAGTTATGGCTACCCCTCCCTTTGTGTATATAGAGAAGGCAGTTTCTACATCTAACATGTGACAACAGATGCAAAGTCTTAGATATAATCGCAGTATTGTCACCCTTAGTTAATGAAACATTTGGAGTAATTAAGAAGCAGTAATGTAACAGATTAGGAGCACACATTGGCTTTATTACGTACAGCTATTACACTTGTATCTCGGCTTAACTTTTTACTGAGTTCTGTATTTTAGAAGCATAACACAAATGTCAGGGATATTGTTTTAAAATCTTGGTGAGTGGGTGTTATTATCTTTATTATCTGTATTATCTGTATCTTCTGTATCTTCTATATCTTCTACATCTTCTGCATCATCTATATCTATAATGTAGATATTATTATAAACCAGTAAGGCTATGAAACTTAGCATATAGAGTTGTAGCACTGTGCTGTAAACAAGTATTTTGGTTACACATTATTTTTTTTTTTTAAATAAAGGTCCTTAGGGAGTAACTCGGGTGTTTGTTTTGCAAGACTCACTCCCCCAGGGTCCATCAGACAGCATGTAGAACTCAGGGAGCTCTGCCTACGGCAAAATGCCGCAGCTTCAGAAACAGCTGCCAAGCTTTGCAACATGTTTCCAGGCCCTCCTGTCCAGCAGCTCCCCAGTCTCTCCCATTTTGGATGAGAGGTACCAAATGGAGCATGCAGAATAGAGAATCTGGGTCTTTGCTGTGCATCTGATCTCCAGATGGGACCTTCCAGTCTGCTTCCTGGAAACACTTTCACGAAGTGAGGGGTTAAAAGAAGCAGTGAAGCATCCATACCAAGGCTTGGGAATAGACTAGACTAGACTAGACTAGACTAGAATAGAATAGAATAGAATATTTCCATTTGAAAGGACCTACAATGTTCATCTAGTCCAACTGCCTGATCACTTCAGAGCAAATTATTAAGGTCATTGTCCAAATGCCTCTTAACCACTGACAGGCTTGGTCAATCAACCACCTCTGAGGAAGCCTGTTCCAGTGTCTGACAACCCTCTAGGTAAAGAAATTCTTCCTAATGTCCAGTCTAAACCTCCTCTGGCACAGCCTTGAACCACTCTCACACATCCTATCACTGCATTCCAGGGAGAAGTGATCAGCACCTCCCTCTCCGCTTCCCCTCCTCAGGAAGCTGTAGAGAGCAATGAGGTCACCCCTCAGACTCCTTCACTCCAAACTAAACAAGCCCAAAGTCCTTAGCCGCTCTTCACAAGACATTTCTTCCAGCCCTTTCACCAGCTTTGTTGTCCTCCTCTGAATGCATCTGGATGAGGCACAGAGACAAGGTTGTTTTAGCAGCGGTGCTGTTTCTCCATCTTCTGACACTGTTTTTTGATCGGTGATAGAAGAAAGCAACTCTTCATGTGCTTATTTGATGATGGCTTCTTCCTGAAGCTTTGCTACATACTTTGAAAAGATCTCATCAAAGGCAGAGATGAAGATGCTACTGCTTCATTTCCTGAGTCAGCTTCTCTTTGGCTGCCACTAGATTTCCACCTGAGGAGCTCTAAGTTCCAGCATTAATAATGGTAGCATTGGTAAAGGGTGGCATTGGCTTGGTGGAAACACAGGGACATTGCTATATCCTGAATCACGATGCAACATGAATCACAGAAGAGTTTGGGTAGGAAGGGACCTTTAAAGGTCATCTAATGCAACCCCCCTTGCAATAAGCAGGGACAAGGGAAATCTTCAACTAGATCAGATTGCTCAGGGCCCCATCCAACCTGACCTCAAATGTTTCCAGGGATGGGGCATCTACCACGTCTCTGGGCAACCTGTTTCAGTGTTTTACCACCCTCATAGTAAAAAAATTTCTTCTATATCTAGACTGAACGAGGCAATGACTGATAGATTGAGCACACTGTTAACTGCAAGCAAAACACTTACTGCTATCATATTGGTTCTCCATTTAAATGTTTTTGCTCTGAGATACTGACACAGAGTCTTACTTGAGCCCCTGTCCTACTGCACTGTTCCATGCAAGAGAAGGAAACTGGGATAAAGATATCATTTACCTCAACAAAAATATGTTCTTTCTAAGCTACTCCTGAGAATCTGGACATTGATTAGCTGGGAGTAAGCAGATAGAAAGCTTAGAGATCTGTTAATGGAATATCAATACTTCAAAGCTTGCAGGTTGAAAACTCCACTCAAAGGATCCTATGGGATTATTCTACTTTCTTTTGAAACCTCATTATATTTTGGTCATTTGGATTACTATTATTTTTTAACTCCTGCATTGTTCTTTCCTGAGGGGGAAAATTTTCAGTAAAATCCACCAGAAACAGTGAGTAGATTCTCTGATTCCTGATGGAGGGCTGGGGTGTTTTTCCTGTTTGGAAACTGCCCCGCAACACTGTTGGGATCAAGCTGTTTCACATTACCTCTGCCTCCACTCCTGCAAAACTCCATCTTCTCTACTACCTTTGCACTAGCAAGGCAGGCTGGCAGAAAAAAGTGCAGTAGTATGTAAACTGTGATAAGGCATGGGGCACATCTTCCTTTTCATCGTTTCTACTGCTGGCCTCCAGGAGCTGAAGGCGAATGGGTAGGACCTTCCACTCTGACACCACACCTAGCATCCTTCTGCCCTGTATAGTACTAAGAGAGCTGGTAGTAGTTTGAGCAGTGCTATCTCAACTGACAGTGACCAACAGCAGCATCTAGTGGTTCAAGCATTGTTTCAAATCAAGATTTTGGTCTGAAAACTTCAGACAGGAGGAGTTTGTTTGCACATTTCAGTGAAGTATAATTTCTCCAAAGTCATGACACTTGTGTTCGGCATTTGGCAACCTTGGTGCAGAGAGGTTTTACAGCTGGGTGAGCAATTTGAATGCATCACCTCTTGTGTGCAGGCCTGATGGCCTCCATGGAATGACTCGAGGTCAAATTGATAGTGAGCATCTGAATACTGAGAGATGTGAATAACAAAAGATAAAAGAAGCTGAACAATACGGCAGTGAAGCAGAGCTTGTGGTAGCCATGCTTGTACGACCAGACTGATGAGCTTCCTCCAGTGCTGCCTGCCCATCAGTTGCAGGCTCGCCTGGGAACAGAGCAACACAGAGGTCATTGGTTGTGTATGCAGTTGGTGAGCATTTCTGTTCTGTGTGCAAACTCAGCAGATGAGCCCACAGAACAGCTACTTGCCTGTTCAGAAAAATAAATACCAATAATGCTGTTTTCCACGCAGGACATAGCAAATTTTGTCATGTATTTTGGGAAGGAGTCTGGATATTGGATTCTAATACCTTGTATCAAAGTGGACTTTCTGCTCCTGTCTTTCAGGACTTGCCAAATGAAACAGTTGCAGATACTTGCAAAGGTTTTCCCCATTTCTCTGGAATTATCTGAAGACATGTTGTGTGTTAATTCTCTGCCTAAATTTCTTCTGGGGAAAACCACAGAAAGGAAGGGCCATTTTTCTTCCTTATATTCTCTCAGTAACACAGGCAATATATACACTCTGCAGCCATTTCCTGAGAACATTACTGTTTTGGAGAGAGGGCAGTTTCTGCCTGCTGTTTGTGTTCATCTCTGTTCAAGGGCTGGCAAACTGAAAAACTTAAAAAAACCCAGCAAACAGCTCGGGAAGTGCTGGTGCCTGCCACCACTAGGCTGAAAGTGGAGGTCTTCTTGAAAATTGAATTACTTGAATACTAAACACTGGCTATTTACTGTAAACAAGGATCAGTGTGGTTTGGCAGATAATTAATAACCTGATAAATCTAGTTACCTGCAGCCCACCCCCCTCCCCTACCATCTAATTTCTTGCTCTTCCCTATAAAATCCACTCACATATTTAAAACATTTATGCTTGTTTTCTGTGCATAGCTGTTTTCAGACAGCAATGATGGGTTATAATCCTTGCTTTTTACTTACATATACTAGGCTTGCATATGTGAATGTCTGGCTTGCTTGGTGTTAATCTGCATTTTTTCCCCAGTGCAGAACAGTGTGATGGTCTAAACCAGAAGGATAAACCTTTTGCTACTATTGTCTCACCTTATGTAAGTATGTGGGCTTAAGTGTAATTATTTTACACGGGTTTTCTCACCTGGCAGTGAATTACACTGATAACAGGGTCTGTGTAATTACCAGCATGATACAGGACTTCATCTAAACACACGTCTTTGAACAGATTTAAGTCTCCTTTTATCCTGTTGGTAAGCTGCCTTATGTTTGGGTTGTTTGTGTTTTTTAATTTGAACAAAATATTTGCCTTGCCAAAATACTCTGGGGGTCCCTGACCCTGTATGCCTGATTCCCTCCTTTGAAACCACCTTTTCCCAGCAGCCAGGTTGCCCCAGAACAGGGAGCAAGGCTCCTTTCAACCACTTCCCAGAACTGTGTCTCAAAATGACCTGAAACTGTGCAAAGGGGAGATCAGACCAATTTGAACTAATTCTACACTTGAGATGTAGCCACGGGACAAAGCTGGAGTTTGAACTGGTCACAGAAATCACCTGTGTGCAGTGGGAATAGTCTGCATGTAGCTTTTGCAACATTTTCCAGTGCAAAGAAACGAGGGACCACAGCAGATGAGTTTTGCACAGAAGTCATCCCTGACAAAGTGCAGCAGTTCATGAACGCTGGATTAACAGATACAAACCTGTATTGCATCAAGTTATCAGATTTGTCTCTCGGTGCTCAGCTCCCTGCCTTGGTTACAGCTTCTGTAAATTACCTGGGAGCTTTTGAAGGCATTAGTGCCTTTCTCTGTTGTGTCTGTAACAACATTAAGGCTGAAATGACTTTCTTATAGGTTTAAAAATAATATTGCAGTGCCTGCTTCAAATCTGGCTGAAGTTAATAGGAACTGGCTTAAGTGGGTTTCAGTCAAGGTCTGGGGATTTCAAAAAGTTGTTCAGAATTACCTGCATTTATTACATTATTACATGGATGTCTGAGCTGTAGCAGGTGGGAGTTCCCTAGCCAAGACAGTTTTCTGAAACAGCAGCTACTACCACCACTGCTCCCTAGGCAGGGAAGTGGTGCCCAGAAACCACCGCTGCAGTAACAACTGAAGTTTTGACACCACCAGCCAGCTCAGCTTCCCCAGCACAAGGTGTGAATTTCACAATCACAGCACATCACCGGGGCAGCAGCAAAGACCTCGGCCCCATCCCCCCTTTTCTCCTCGGCCATCAGAGAGGGTCAGTGAGCAGCCAGGTGGCATTAATTTGTCCCAAGCTCTGGGATGCCCTGGGGGACTTCCCGCTCCTCTCCAGCTGGTGGTTGTATCCATCCACATCCGCAGCCTCATTGCTGGTGCTGCAACAGGTTTTTCAAGCAGCATCCCCCACATCCTCAGCCTCCCCCTCAGCCAATGGGATTGAGATGAACACTTTCTAGGAGCAGTAGTGTTACGGTCTGGTGCCTTCCAAGAAGTTACCACTTTTCTAGAGAATCCCAGCAGAGAATCAGCTCTCTCCTGGGCTGGTCGCCAGAGATACATATAGCACTGATAGTGTGTCTGCCCTCAGGAAAGCCACTGCCAGGAATTTATACCAGGACTACTTAATACATTTTTACTATTTTCTGCTGGGTAATTTTATTATTATGATTTTATGATTAGGAAGGGACCATTGTGTTTTCTACTTTGCCAGGCTAGTCTTTCACATCATACCATCTTTAGAGGGGGAAACTACAGCCTCTGCCTGGGACACAGGGAGAATAAACAAGAAGGCAAATCATTTGGGGGAACATGGAGAGAGATCTGGAAAGTATCTATACTCAGAGTAGGGTATGTTAGCCAGAAAAGTAGCAGTTACCAGAGCCAAAGCTCATAAGATTTTACGGTAGTTCTCTGACAAAACTCCATGCCTTCTGGAGCTTGTCCAATTTGCAGGAGGTGATGGAGCATGTAAGAACTGTGACAACGGCTTTTGCATAGCTTAGCGCTCATGCTGGTCTCTGTTCATCTCTACCCGCTGTCAGTTTGAGAAGCACCTTAACATGCGAGGTCCCGCCTGCAAATTTCTAACTTAGAAACTCCACACATAAGCTTCCAAACATTGCCCTTGTAGTGTTTTTCAGCCAGCCCTTCTCCCAAGCCTGGAGGTTGCTGACAGCACCTTACTTCAAAACACCCTAATATCTACTACACCTCTCTCCAGTTCCTGAGTTTCTGATGTGCTGAAGTGATTTTTGTGCTGTTATTTTTGGAAATGTGGAGTAAGGGAAGGATAACTTGCACATTAAAGCTACAGTCGACCCTTTGAGACTGACTCCTTGTGCCATATTCTCCTTCAAAGATGTGCTCTCCTAGCATAAGCGTGCTCGGGAGGAGGGAGGGAGCAGCAGATCCAGCCATGTTCAAGCCTCATGTTCAGTAGGAGAGAATTGTTCCTGCCAGAATGTGAAACAATTCCTGTATCCCTGCCAAAACAATTGCTTGATGTGTGCTCCCTAATAGCTCATAATGAACCACAAACAAGCTTTTAAAGTAAGGATAAGGACACACATGCTTATAATGTTCATAGACTGAACATCCAGAGAATTGAAGAGCCAAAGAATAGCTCAGCGAACGGGGGATGCAGCATGCTCTTCAGCACTTTGCTAATTAAAACAATGGGTCTCTGTATTACAATATTTCTGCTTTTTGTGATATTTAAACACGCAGATTCTTCCAAAGAGGAATTCCTTTCCTCTGTGTTGGACAGAATATAGAGCCCTGATCTGGAAAAGAAATGCGCATGGGTGGTTCCTTCCCTCCATGAATTCAGTGAAGATTTGTGCAGGAAGAGGAGAAGCCAGGCCATTTGTTTGGAATCATATAAATCCTACAGTAATGTGGACTGTGGATATTGTGCTATAGAACGTGTGACCTACAGCAGTATCTGTTTAATACACTTGGCACCGATAGCCTGCTTCAAACCTGCTGAAATCTGGGTGTACCTCCCCATTGATTTAGGTGACCTTCAATTTCTGTCCTCCTTTTTTTTCTTTAATCTCTTCTTAAATGTTTTTAAAATAAAAATATTTATTCCTGTAATAAACCAGATTTTAAAAGGAAATTAGTGGATACCCAAAGCAGTTGCCTAATGCTTTCCATCCACATATCTCCATCCTATGAGGAGTTGAATACATGTGGGGTTTATATCCACTTTTGATCACCAGGATAATAGAAGAACACAATGTCCAGATGACTCACCCAAGATCAGAGCAAGTCAGTGTCTTAGAAAGAAATTCAAGTCTCCCTAATTTCCCAGGTCTTATCCACAAAAGAATATTGCCTTTTACATGAAAGGAGCAAATAAAAGGTTTTATTCATTTGTGGGAAGGAAAAGCACAAGTATCTCTGAGGATGACAATAAATTATTAGTCCAAACATCACAGGTTTTTATGCTGTATGATTTGCAACATCCAGCAAAATTCAACAGTTGCAGCATTAAATAATAGAGAGAAATTAAAAGCTATAAGCAAAGGGGAAAAAAAAGGTTTTTAATAAAATGTGGGAAGGAAGCAGGAATCAGTGAGGTAGGAAGCTGCAGGCTAAAGTATTGCAAGGGTCTGGAAGCATGAAATGTCTTGTACCAAGATGGTGAGCTTATATTAATCTATTTATAGCAACAACAGTTAACCCAGGTTGAAAGGTATACAGCACATATACATATATACAGAGGGAGCAAAGTGTTAAAATACAGCTTTAGGTTGAGCTTGAGATAGCTCTGTACTGCCTTAATTCACTCAGATAGTTCCAGTGAGGTTTTTGGTACTATCTGTGTGACTAAAAAGAGAAAGGTCTCTGAAGCTCAGGCCAGCTTTTAACTTGGCCAAATGCAGACAGAGAGAACATATTTTAAATGTAATTTTTTTCTGACCACTATTTCCAAGGACATTCTCAATGAAAGTGTATTTTGTTTCTTCTCTTGTTTTAAAAAGCTCAGGCTTCAGCAAAAGCAACAAAGTGATAGAGGAGAAGAGGAACTGCTGGAAGAAGAAAACCTGTGGTGCTTGATGCAGAACCTGAGACCCAGAGTATAGGCCCTTCCTGAAGCCAGGAACCCTGTTTGTCCTACTCTTGCTTTTTTTCATACCCTGCCCACCAGTGACTGGCCAGGTCCCTGCCCTTGTTCTCTATATGTTCCCATAGCATAAAATGCAACATAACTGCAAGTGCTAATTACCTGTACAGCCACTGATGCTGTATGCACATATGGGTGCAGTTGTTTACAGTACATCCAAGTATACATCAGCTGTAGAACTGCGTGAGTGGATGACTGTTATATCGGGTATAAAAGTCTAGCAAGAAATCTGTATAGAAAGAAATTGTTATGTGGAGTCAAACCCAGAGGATACAAAGTTCTCACTGAAGCTCTTAAAACCAGCCTCTTAGAGCGTTGAACTGAAAGGAGTCAATTTTCCAGCAGTTCAGCCTCAGCTTTGTTTGATTTTGAGCCTGTTAGATACATCAAAACACAGGTGCGGACAAATCAATGCCTATTAAAATTACCTCCCTTCTTCCTGTACAAGATAACTTTAATACTAATGGCTCTCAGAAACCAGTAGCTGCTTTAGGCAGCCACTGAAATTCCAGATGAGCTCCTCTCTCCAATCAGTTGCCTGGCAATGAGAGGGCTATAAATTGGCATAAGGGCATTGGGAATTTTCCCCAAGAGCCACATGTTTCTTTACTACTAATACTAGGTAGTATTTAATTCACTTTGCTATTAGGAACTACTCTGAAGCCTGAGCTGCTTGCCCTCGTGTTAATAGAAGTTTTCCGTTGCCTTCAGTGGATGTACAGCTGGGCCTGGTGCACAAATAGCCAAGGCATGTTTTTTGCTACTGAGACTATTATTCATCCTCTATGTTTATGTTGCTTTCACAAAATTGAGAAGGTCGTTGTGTAGACTATCACTTGGGCATATGTCTCTGGAGGCACATGGGAAAAAAAAACCACTAATGGAGTCATATCCTGGCATCTCTGGCTGCTTTCCCCTTAAAAAAAAAATAAACTAATAGCATTTTCAGTACATTTCCAACCACTTTTGACCCCACTGATCCCAGAGGGAAAAGAACTATGGAAAACTATGCCTTTTCAAGGAAGAGGTCTTTCTGAACTATACCAATACATTTGGAGGAAAGGTTACCAGGCCAGAGCATGCAGTTGCATTTTATCTAGAAGGGAGGTTTCCTTACTAATGCATGCAGGTAATTATAATTAATCAAAATGGTTTGGGAATTCCAACCTAATCTAAGATCACTGTTGGACATTTTTGTGAAGACATGTGACATGTTGTTGCACTCAGATTGTGCTGTAGTTGTTTATTTGTTCCAGTCTTTCATCTAGGACCTCGCTTAAAACTTTACACATGTTAGAAAAGCATAGTGAAAATAGCTCCACCATATAAAGATGTTTTATATATAAAAAGGTTGGCAGCTTAAAATGTCAAGTTAAATGAAATATAACCATTGTTTTTTTCTATCCAGAAGTCCCATATTTGGGTTTATATGAAATAGAAGTTTGGTCAAATGTCCTTTATTGTCCTGTTTCACTTAAACATTTAAATATGTTTATACTTACGAATTCTTACATGGATGACAAGCTGAGGCAGGGCAGGAGACTATGTTTGGGATGTTTTTTTTAATGTGCCAAATTTTGGATTAAATACTTTTTGCTTTGGAAATGGGCCAATAACTAATCAGTTGTACTGAGAGGGAGTATCTAATAGGCATTAAAATAATAGACTAATCCTACCCAGATTTAAAACTTGCTGTTTCTGCAGTATGATGCAGATAGGCAATGAGGTCCAAAGCAGCTAGAATGTCTAATTCACATTGCCTTGCAATTGCTCTCAACACATGCAATAATTTATCTTCCTTCTAAACTGTGTTGACTTTTGTACAGTTGAGTCTCATGTGGATGGTACAAAAAATTCAGAAAAGACTGAGCTGGGCTGTTAATTCATCAGTAGAAAGAAAAAAATGTCATTTGAACAAGGAAAATACGTTGATAGCATAGCTGCAGAAGTTTTCATATGCTCTAAAGACTCAGAGTTCACACATTTACCTGTACTTGAATACAACACAGAGACCTCAGAATTTTTTTTCCCCCTCAGTCTTACAGACATTTTATCAGGTTCTTATATACTGAACAAAAGGATTCAGGAGCTCATTAATTACGAGCTAAAAATTAAGACTTAGAATTATTTATACTTGCTCTAACAGCAGCTCTACACCAGCCACATACAAACCAAAATTAAAATCTTTGCTGGCACCCTGCTCCAAAAGCCATTCCATTCTTTACCATGTGGATGAGTGCTTGGGGATGGAGAGGTACCAGGATCTAATCTCTGTGGGCCTGTTGTGGTTTGAGCCCAGAGGGCAACCAAACACCATGCAGCTGTTCACTCATCCCTTCCCCCCCCAGCGCTGGGAAGGAGAAAATTAATCAAAACGCTCAGGAATAGAAATAAGGACAGAGAAAGGTAGCTCACCCATTATGGTCACAGTCAAAAAAAAAAAAAAAAAAAAAAAAAGACAGGTTCATTAGGGGAAGAAAAAAGGACATCACTTTAAATCAAAACACTAATGACAACAGCATTTAACAGACAGAAGGGCACAGTGAGAAGCATTACTATATCTTAAAAACAACTCCCACACCCCTCCCCTCTTCCCGGGCTCAGTTTTGTTTCTGATATCTCTACCTCCTTCTCCAGTGGCACAGGGGCAGGGGATGGGGGCTGCAGTCATTCCACTGCTTCTTTCTCCAATGAGCAGGGACAAGCACTCTTGTGCATTCTTACCCCTGCTCCACATGTCATCCTTCTCATGGGATACAGTCCTCCACAAACTTTTCTCTGTTGTGAGCCCTCCCCATGGGATGCATTCTGCTCGAGATGCTCCAGTGTGGGTCACCTCCACATGTTGCAGACCTCCCAGTGCTGAACTACAACAGCGGGGGCTCCTTCTTCCCTCAGGGTCCCGGGGGTCCTCCTCAGGCTGTAGGTGAATCTCTGCTCCTCTGGTGACCCCCATGGGTGGGGCAGGCAGTCCTGTCATCTCTCCATGGGATACAGCGGGGGTCTCTGCTCTGGCTCACCTGCCCCCCCTTCCTCCTCCTTCCTTCCTCTGACCTCAGTGTTCACTTAGGTGTTCTACTTGTAACTCATCCCCAAAGTCCCTGACCCCCTCTCCCCCTTCTTAAATAAGCTATCACAGAGGTGTGGTCACCATCACTAATTGCCTCCGCCTTGGCCAGAGGTGGGTCCAACTTGGAGCCAGGAGAGCTTTTGAGGAGCTTCTCACAGGTGGCCACCCCTATAGACCCCTCCCTCACTACCAAAAACCTTTCACACAAACTCAACACAGGGCCTCTTAATCTCTTTGTGGCATTGTATGGTAGCACTGTGACCCTGCAATATCACAATGATGGTAAGACACCAGAGAGTCTTCCCCATGACTGCTCATGGTTGTCTTCAACTGTTACGTATCTCCAGAGATCAAGGAGTCCCAGAGACTTGGCCTACATGACACAGGTTACAGGTTTACTAGATATAGCTCAAGAACAGCTGGAAAGACATAATGGAGGTGTCTGTTGGGAGAGTCCTTCACAAAGCTTTCCAATAAACTGACCTAATGAAAAAAGTCCATTTGTCCTGGCATGGAAAAATAGCTGGCTGAAAAATAGGAAAAAAAGAGCAAGGATAAAATATGATGTTTCATGATGAATGGATGTTGCCAGGTTGGTCCCACAAGATATGTACTGGAATCTGTGCATTTCAAAATTGTAAAAATGTAATCTGGACAAGAAGGTTAAAAACAAGGCAAGAAAGTCTGAAAAGACACAATTATTTGGGATAGTGAAATGTGCAATTGACTGCCAACAGCTGTGGAAGGATCTCACCATACTGAGTGATTAGACAATAAAATCACAGATGAAATTCAATGAAAATCACAAATTAAATATCAATAAATGAAAGTAAGGTATGTGAAGGAGAAAAAACAACTACCTATATGACTACATACACAGTAATGAACTCTAAATTAGTTATTAGCTAGGGGAATTAGCTATTACTGATCTAGCAAGAGATCTGGGAGTCATTATGGATTGTGCTTTGAAAAGTCTGTGGCAGTGAAGTGGCAAATACTGCATTGGGAATTATTAGGGAAGGAACTGAAAATAAAACAGAAAGCATCCTTGTAACATTATATAAATGCATAGTGTGTCTGCATCTTGAGTACTACCAGTAATTTTAGTTACCTCTTTGGAAAAGGATATGCTAACATTAGGAAAGATACTGAGAAGAATCACAGGGAAATAAGGGAGAGTAAATAGGTTGGGATGTTTCTACATGGAAAAAGAAATGACAGAAGGGGTATATGAGAAAGCAAACAGTAGGAATGGACCTCTCTAATGGGAGCTGAAGGGGGTAATAAATATGTTCTAGGGGCTGATAGAAACTCTAGGAAAATTCTGCACAATTTTTGTCTCTCTTCACCTCTCTTGTACAGTTTTGTGTTTTTTTCTCTTTTCTGGTAGCTGTTTGAGACATAACATTTGCTTTGTAGAACTGTGGAGACAAGAAGCAAGCAGAACCAAAGGATCCAGCTCAGGCTGGGGTCCACTGGGTGAGCATAGAGCTGAGAACCTAACTCTTGCCAGAACCCAGTCTAGGCAGGACAGCTGCAATGCTAGGCTGCCAGGAACCAGTATGGTAAGGGTGGTGTGGGATTGAAGTTATCCTTCTCCCTGCAGTGTAAAGAGCAAGTATGAAGGGGAGATCCTGGTCTCAAGAGTTCAGATGTTTTTGAAGACACTCCTTAGAAGTTCTGGAGGCAAGCTGGGCAATGAGGAATTATTCCTGGAAGCTGGTACAAGCCCAGGACTGGCTTTGTTGGGCACTGGCATGCAAGGACTTGGTGAGGTGACAGAAGGTTACACTTCAAAGAAGGAGGTGGGAAGCTGATGGATGGGCTTTATTTGGGAAAGATCAACAAGTGAAGTTACACAGGAATATATGATAGGAAAACTTAAGGACAAACAAAAGGGGAATAAATGATCAGATCTGAATACTCAAACAGTTTAATTATGGTGTTGACAATCATGGTTGGTACAGAGAAGGGAGACAGGGAATGATTATTCATTATTTTCTATAAAACACCCTGAGTAATGATCAGATGGCAGATTTAAAGCAAATTTATAGAAATACTTTTCAACCCATAAGATATAACGATACTGTGGAAATCACTATGAGATGTTGTGGAGGCCAGGGGGGTTCAAAAAGAAGCAAGCAAACAGACCTGTGTCTGGCAAAGCAAGCAAACAGACCAGGTGTCTGACCTGGAAATGATTATGTTGTCAATTCATCACTTCAATTAGTACCACCTGTACCTTCCTCTGCTTTCAAAGCAGAAGTCACTAAGGACCACCTTGGAGTCACCAAGGACAGCAGAATTAGGTTGTTACATGGCAGCCTAGGAAGTATTTAATTTGAACCTGAGCATGGTTTGGTTGAAAGTCAAAACTCTTTTTAGGCTCAGTGGGACTGTCACTGGGCTATTTTTCTTAAAGAAGGATTAGAACAGGTTTGGTCACCAAAGTGCTACCATATTTTGTACTGAAACATGGAATGGGATTTAAAAAAAACTCCAACTGAAGACCCCTACATTCAGATTGTTCCAGCTCGCTATTTCTCTCTCTCTCTCTCTTTATCTATTTATCTTGCCAGTTAAAGAAAACCACACTGAATTTTTTGTTTTGCTTTGCTAATTTGAAGAATTATGTCTGTTTTTCTCATTATTATGTCTATGGTGTTTCTCTATAGACAGCATGGGATGTATAGATAGATAGATGGGTAGGTTCATAGATAGATGCACACATAGACAGATATGTATCAGTTCCTCTGTCATGCAAGGAACTTCACAAATAAGCCAAATGCCATAATGTCTGCCTGGGCATCACCATGTAAATTAACTCAGGGCACTTATTCTTGCAAAAGTCTAACAGTGTCAATTTAATGAAAAAGATGATGCTATCCACTAACCAACCTGAAGCTAGTTCAGCTTCTCTATCTAGACAAATGCAGGATTGGTCATGTGTTTTGGATACTCAGGTTCATGGAGTCTTTTGTCTTGATCCTTAATCTGTCAATCAATTAGCAAGCACAGACTAAGAAAATATGTTAGGCAAAAGCTCTTTTAAATACATGCCTATATAAGTTTGTCTGAGTGACAGCAGCAGTCAGAATCACCTCCTTGGAAATATATCCCAAATTCTGGAAAAAGATTTCCTTTGCATATAGAATAATGACATAACTTTTGACCTTTTCTAGTAGCTGAAATCACTGTTGTGACTCAATTAGCCCATTCAGATAAGGAGAAGCAGAGAATCTTCTTCTTCCTTGGTGGTGCAGATCTCATGCAGTTACAAGGGAAGACTTCTACAAAGAGTATGTGGTATCTATACTTCTGCCTCTGCAATTTCCAGGGGAGACAAGTTTGATTTCTTTCCACAAGGTAGCTTCAACTTGTTTCCCCTTGAAATTCTTAAATATACACTGGTAAACTATTATCATGTAAGAGAGAAATAGAACATACAGTTAATGTCAAGATATATTCTTGCTGTATCAACATAACTTTCATATTAATCCACTGTTAATATGCCTGCGTATTCACTACTTCTTGGACAGAATTTGTTTGAGTTGCACAAAGCCTTTCCTTTTCTCTTTGTGTCTCTCCCTCCCTTTTCTCATAATAGTGTGGTTATAAAGTTGAAAACATATTATAATAAAAGAGCCTCAGACCAAGGTTCTGCTCCAAAGATCAACTACAACAATAGTCCAGGAGTGCAAGCTGCCAATAACTGAGTAGGAGGACCTGGTGATAGACTGTATTACTCAAAATACGACTTGAGAGATGAAGAGCCAAAGCATAGATTCTCTACTGTTGGAGAGTGCAGCTCAGCAAACAATGAGTGGATGGAAAGCTGCTCTGCTTGTCCTCTGCCAGACAGCAGTAGTAAAGCTGCTGGAAATGCTAACACTGTTTTGGTTCTTTTCCTAGCAGTAAAATTTTCAACAAAAGGGTAAGGTTTGCACCTGCTTTAACATAGGTTGTTAGAAACGTGAATGATTCAAATGAATTCTCTTGTGTTAGATACTTCAGAGACCATAGAGGAAAAATTCACATTTTTCAACTGCAATACCTTTTCATGAACTGTTGGAAAAGTACATATTCATTGGCTCCACCAATACTCTGAATCTCATTTAAACAAATCTTTCTCCCACCTGCAAAAAAGTCATAGATAAATCTAGTGAATACATGCTATTTATGAAGCTCTTCCTTCCCACAAAAAGCAGATGGATCTTATAAAGTTATTGCAGTTTTGCTCCTAAAAGCAATGTGACCCATTAAGAATGTTAAGAGAGAGTATCAGGCTGTGGGACGTGCCCAGGAGACGGGGATTTAATTGCTCTCCATCCTAGATTTCCTGAATGTTTCCTTGCTATCGCTACTCCTCAGTGCTTCCCCCATAAAGTAAAGATAGCACTCACCTACCTTCTGGGATGTTGGCAAGGATAAATATATGAAACATGTTTCAGTGCTATGACACAGAGAAGGAATTTATAAAAGTGTCTAAGATCGATAGTCTATTCTTCATTGCAACATACACAACTCTTGGCTCCCATGAGCACTTCCACCGAGGAGCAGTGATTCATATTTGGCAGATGGGAGCAGAGTGATCAGGTTGAACAGCCTCTGGAACAAGATCTATAATACGTTGCAAAGTATTAATCAATGCAATGCTCTTCTACCCACCTTAGACTCCACATGTAATCTTAACAGAAGTATAGTGCTGATGGATTTATCTCAAAGGTGACTGTGCAGATACTGCACTGAAATACACCTATAGCCTTAGTGAAAGTATACTGAGTTATAACACTTAAAGATCTGGTCTGAAGTTTAATTGACTGAATGTATACTTGATGTCTAAATAGTTAAGAGAAAGGTACTGTCTCTGGGTGTATAAAATTACAGGAGAGTGAAATATTTCTCCTCAAGCAGAATCCAAGAATAAACTCTGCATGGTTGAAATCCTTGAAATAAAATATATTTCCCTAGTTTTGGTACAGGTTAGTTAAGATAATTAACTTTAAAATATTTTAACCAGAATGTTAAAATAGAGAAAGAAGGAAAAACTGAGAGAGAACAATAAGCTATTTGATTTACTAAGCTGATTTTTTCTGAAGTTGATATTCTGGTTTAGATCAGTGACTTTGGCAGTGCGATCAGTCCAAAGCAGCAACTAAACTTATTCATAAACATATATGTCTTTCTAAAACACTTTCTCTGACTGATTAATATTTTCTCTTTCTTGGCTAAACAGTGACAAAATACCCAAAACAATATCTATCAATTTCTAAAAATTTCTGTTTACTAAACTGCATTTGGGGGAGGGTGACCAAGTGAAGAATCTTCCCCTCACAGACAACCCATCCCTCAAGGACTCTGATGTCCGGGTCCCCTTGGGCAGGGTTTGCTGCTGTAGTTGGAGAGAAGCGATACTGCAAGCCAATTCCACTGATTGTATTTCTCAGTTTAATTGGAGAATTCCTGCTAGAACAAGCAGTCTTCCTGACACGTGTTACTATGGTATGACAGTTTTCTCTAGCTGCATGAGGTATTTATTACAGTACTGTGTGCCCCAGAGTTCAGAGGAAAATGATCAAACCAACAGCTGGTTCCATTTCTCTCTCACAACCTCTGACAAGACAACAGAGATGGAAGGGCTAAGGATGTCATGATGGTCTATGCCACCCACTGTCTGCCAGAATAAACACAAGTGGACAAGAGAAAAGCAAGTGAAGAACTGTGCCATGGAGCACAGCTTTGCCTCGGCGGGATAATGCTTGCTCAGCTATTTACACGTCATTCTGCAGACCTATACACATCAAATGTATGGCTCTAAAATCTCAGTGAGCACATAGTTTACTCACTTCTCCATACAAGTAAAGTTTTTCTCTTCTCTTGGCCCAAGAAAGGGAACTGCCATTTTTCCTCATAAAGGAAATGTTCTTCCAGAGCTAACTAGGGCATCATCAAAAAAAAATGGCAGCCATTTCATACTCTGAAAGGAGTATATTTCTTCTCAAGAGTGAAAGTAGGATCCTTACCCATTCAAATAAGTGGGTTCCATAGAACTATCTGATTCTAGTGAGACTGAACACATGAGTAGAATTTACAGTTGCAGGTCTTTCTGATATACTGTCTCCTGAAAAGCTGCAATAGATGAATAGGTCTTGTCCCCTAGATGAAACACTGAGCATTGCAGTTGTTCTGTTGAGGCAGCTGAGCATCACAAAATATTTTATGCCAGAGGTCTGGACTTCTGAAGTGGATGGTGCTGGTGGTGGTTGCTTTGGAGGTATGAGCTGCCCTCCACAAAACAGATGTGAAGGCATGCCTTTCCACTGCCAACTCTAGCTTCCCACCACTGTCCTGAAATACTTTATTTTAAGTACTTGTGGCACCCTAACAGACTGTCAGTGCATCCTCTGCTATGCCAGGGACACCCTCATGAGATATTTCCCAGCTGCTAAAGCCTAGCTCAGAAATCAAGTATAGTGATAACAGGGTTGAGAGTGTTTGGATTAGGTTAAGGGCCAGTAAAGCAGTGGGAATCTGCTATAGACCTGCAACCAAAGCAGTGAGGTGGATGAAGGTTTCTATAAACAGTTGGGAGAAATCTCACGATCACGTGCCGTTGTTCTTGTGGGGGACTTTAACCTCCCAGATATCTGCTGGGAACACAACACAGCAGAGAGGGAACAATCGAGGAGGTTCCTGGAAACGTGTGGAGGGTAACTTCCTCACACAGCTGGTGAGTGAGCCGACCAGGGAAGGTGTCCTCCTGGACCTGCTTCTT
Source organism: Athene noctua (assembly GCF_965140245.1). NCBI lineage: Eukaryota > Metazoa > Chordata > Aves > Strigiformes > Strigidae > Athene > Athene noctua. The sequence goes on from NC_134038.1 coordinate 50,422,860, forward strand.
GTGAACAGGGAAGAGCTTGTGGGGGAGGTAAAGGTTGGAGGCCGTCTAGGGTGCAGTGATCATGAGATGATTGAATTTTTGATCCTTGGAGAAACAAAGAGAGGGGTTAGTAAAACTGCCACCTTAGAATTCCGCAGGGCTAACTTTGACCTGTTCAAAAGACTGATTAACAAAATCCCTTGGGAGGATACCCTGAAGGAAATGGGAGTCCAGGAAGGCTGGACATACTTCAAGAGAGAAGTCTTAAAGGCACAGGAGCAGGCTGTTCCCATGTGCCGAAAAACAAGCAGGCAGGGAAGGAGACCAACCTGGCTAAGCAGGGACCTTTGGCTGGATCTCAAGAACAAAAGGGGAATATATTGCCTTGGAAGAGGGGACAGATCTCTCATGAAGACTATAAAGATGTAGTGAAGCTATGCAGGGAGAACATGAGGAGAGCCAAAGCACAGCTAGAGCTCAAACTGGCTACAGCTGTTAAGGATAATAAAAGATGCTTCTACAAATTCGTTAACAGCAAAAGGAGGATTAGGGAAAATCTCCCTCCTTTACTGGATGCAGAGGGAAACATGATAACTAAGGATGAGGAAAAGTGAGGTGCTCGATGCCTACTTTGTCTCAGTCTGTAGCAGTGGAACTGGCTGTTCCCTGGACACCCAGCTCTTGAGCTGGGAGATGGGGAGGGGAAGCAAAATGAGGTCAGCACAGTTGAAGAGGAGGTGGTCAGAGACCTGATACACCACTTGGATGCACACAAGTCTGTGGGACCGGATGGGTTACACCCAAGGGTGCTGAAAGATTTGGCAGATGTGCTCGCCAAGCCGCTGTCCATGATTTACCTGAAATCATGGCTAACTGGGGAGGTCCCATTGGACTGGAGGGTGGCAAATGTGACATCCATCTACAAGAAAGGCAGAAAGGATGATCCAGGTAACTATAGACCTGTCAGTGTGACCTCAGTGCCAGGAAAGGTCATGGAGCAGGTCATCTCGGGTGCCATTAAAAGTCATGTAATGGATAACCAGGGGATCAGGCCCAGTCAGCATGGGTTTATGAAAGGCAGGTCCTGCCTGACAAACCTGATCTCCTTCTACGACAGGGCCACCTGCTTACTGGATGAGGGAAAGGCTGTGGATGTTGTTTACCTTGACTTTAGTAAGGCCTTTGACACCGTTTCCCACAGCATTCTCCTGGTGAAACTGGCTGCTCGAGGCTTGGATGGGCACATCCTTCGCTGCGGAAAAAAACTGTCTGGATGGCCGGGCCCAAAGAGTTGTGGTGAATGGAGTTAAATCCAGGTGGTGGCCAGTCACAAGTGGTGTGCCCCAGGGCTCGGTTTTGGGGCCACTCCTGTTCAACATCTTTATTGATGATCTAGATGAGCAGATCGAGTGCACCCTCAGTCAGTTTGCAGATGACACCCAGTTGGGTGGGAGTGTTGATCTGCTCGAGGGTAGGGAGGCTCTGCAGAGAGACCTGGACAGGCTGGAGCCATGGGCTGAGGCCAACTGGAGGAGTTTCAATAAGGCCAAATGCCGGGGGCTGCCCTTGGGCCACAACAACCCCCAGCAGCGCTCCCCCCAGGCCTGGGGAGGAGTGGCTGGAGAGCTGCCAGTCAGAGAGGGACCTGGGGGTGCTGATTGACAGCTGGCTGAACAGGAGCCAGCAGTGTGCCCAGGTGGCCAAGAAGGCCAATGGCATCCTGGCTTGTGTCAGCAATAGTGTGGCCAGCAGGGACAGGGAAGGGATCTCACCCCTGTACTCAGCACTGGTGAGGCTGTCCCTCGATTCCTGTGTTCAGTTTTGGGCCCCTCACTACAAAAAGGACATTGAATGACTCGAGCGTGTCCAGAGAAGGGCAACGAAGCTGGTGCAGGGTCTGGAGCACAGGTCGTACGAGGAGCGGCTGAGGGAACTGGGGGTGTTTAGTCTGGAGGAGGCTGAGAGGAGACCTCATTGCCCTCTGCAGCTACCTGAGAGGAGGTTGCAGAGAGCTGGGGATGAGTCTCTTTAACCAAGTAATAAGCGATAGGACAAGAGGGAATGGCCTCAAATTGCACCAGGGAAGGTTTAGACTAGATATTAGGAAGCATTTGTTTACAGAACGGGTTGTTGAGCGTTGGAATGGGCTGCCCAGGGAGGTGGTGGAGTCCCCATCCCTGGAGGTGTTATAGAGTCAGGTCGACATAGCGCTGAGGGATATGGTGTAGTTGGGAACTGTCAGTGTTAGGTTAATGGTTGGACTGGATGATCTTCAAAGTCTTTTCCAACCTAGACGATTCTGTAATTCTGTGATTTATGCAGCCAGTCCTTAAAAACAGTAATCCCTGGATTTTGTTGACCTAGCTAATTTAATGGTTTACAGGAACCCAGAAATTGCCCATGAATACCTGAAGTTATGGCCAAAGGCATTACCTAAATCCCAAATAAACCCAAGCTTTACAGTGGACTATGTCCTATTACATATTTTGTTGACTATTAAAAATCAATTGTAAATAGAAGGAAGAGGGGGCAGACTCATCTCACTCATTAAACGTAAAAGATCACTACTAATTAGCAAAACAGAGTTATCAGAGTCTCATATCTTGGTTTCAATACAAGTACCACACCAGCTGAGAAATGGACATGTTCCCTTGACAGAAGGATTACCTACCAAAATGTATAACCCATTTATTGACTACAACAATTCTGAAGTTCTTCCAGATTTCCACCTCCTTATTTTATCAGCGGAAGGGGAAAAAAAGCACAACAGCACCCATGACAACAAATAGAAGAGGAATCTTCTTTGATTTTCCCTAAAGTAACAAATAAATATATAAACTGAGAAGATATGTACTAGGAATGGGTATATTCATACCATAGAACAAGAAAGCTTTTTGTCAGTGACATGGGAAATATGAAAAGGAGCTAACTAGGCTACAGGTCATGGAGAGTTCAGCTGATATAAATAGCAGAGTAGTAGAAGTTTGTCTCAGAGTTTAGAGCAGCAATAGTAACTTTAATAACAGTAAAGTGTTTAATACAAATACCACCTTAACTAGATCTACAGTTAAGGGCCTGAGCTATTGATCTCATAGTATTATACTGATGCATTATAGCTGCAGGGGACAGGAACACCTTATTCCAGGGAACAGCCAGCATGCTGCCATGTTGATTTAGCCTCTTCCTAACTGCTATACTTCCAATATGTGTAGTTCAAAATGCAGAGAGTACATATATTCTCCGTCTATTTCTTCTCTAAACTATCATACCATAGCTGAGTGAGTTTGAAGTGTCAGCAACCACACACAGTTATACACCCTTTGGTGATAATTTTTGGACTGCATCTCTTCTGTTTTTCAGCCATTTTTTGCCAACTCCACTTCTAGCAAAAAAAAAAAATGGCATCGTACATAATAATTAAGAGCTTGAAAGGAAAGAACTTCTGTTGTATCAATAGGTACGGAAAAGTATAAGCGCCATGATAATTTCTGTATCTCACAGTTTCACTAGTTCCCTCAGTTTGAGATAATGTGAAATGTTATGAGACCCGACTATTCCATAAGAATATTTCCCCTCTTTCTTCCAAACCAATTTTAAAGGACTTTAAATGCATTTACAATCACCCACCCTGTTCCTCTGGCTTACCGCAGTGTACTGCGCACGTTATGTTGATGCAGAAGTGCTGCAAATGGAAAGTTTAAGGCAAAGATGCTCAAATATCCTGGCTTTCTGCAACAGCCCCCCACACCTGGGGCTCTAAGATCAGAGGCATTATCCTCCCCAGGCACCCTGCCTGGCGGATATGCTGCCTCTCCCACCATTGTGTGAGCCACCCCTGGAATGCACAGGTAAATTCCTCGGACATGTCATCTCTTGAGTCTCCTTTCATCTGGTCAGGATGGAGACAGATGTTAAATCAGTGTTAGCACCCACCATACCACAGATACTGGTGAGGAAAAATGAAAAGAAAAAGACAATGTCCCTTTTGTCCAGCCTATAATTTCTATGTTAAGACAGAACCTGTGTTGCTTCTTCACATTCAGTCAAGTTCTTTGTCACAAACTCCTTGCACTCAGTTCCCTGTTTTGGATGCCTCCAGGAACTTGCTTGTCACAGTGACCAGGAATAAGTTATTTGCTAGCTGCACAGCGTAACAAAAAATGTTAAAAATACCTGATCTCGAGTATGGTTGAGAGGTATTTTACTTCCTCTGTCCTTTTGCCATTATCACCAACCCTTAAGAAACAGAGAGCATTCCTCAGCATCCTGCACAAACATAATTTTCACCTTGAAAGCGTTTGCTTCTCTGCATTGTGTAGCTTAAAATAAAAATAATCATGTTGAAATCTTTAGTATAAAGATGATAGAGTTTTCAAATTTGCCTTATTTGTTTCTCCTATTTTCTACTGCTCAGAACATTTTGTTTTATTTATAGTTAAAAGGCCTTTGAAAACATCTCTACAATTATGGTTCCACATCCTAAGCAGTTCATTAAAACACCAGCCTTTTGTGTAATAAAATCCATGACAAAGTAAACAAAAATCCCTACATGAACTGTAATATGTGCACTGTTGAACTCACATATAAAGAGCACATATAACAGATTTAGGATTAAAGCCAAAAACAAAGGAACGTGCATAGTTTTCAGTCATCACAGCAGCATGACACATCCCCACCTGTATGCTCTGAGCAGTGGTAGCATTTTATGGAAGCCTCCTTTCTAGTTGCTCAGCACCTCCTCCAGTCTTCCTTCTTGGACACATACAAAGTCTCACTCCTAGGCTTACCACAGCTCTGCAGAGGAAATCAAGCCATTGTAATGAGATGTATCTACTTGTTGCCATCCATCAGCTTTAATTTCAGACTCCTCAATGAGTTCTTCCATCCGTTGGGTACCAGTGGGTATGGCAAAATCTCCTTGCTTCTACCCAAACACTGTGTGAGAGGTCTTTACCCAGACAGTAAGCTAGTCCTCTCTGAAAGGCTGAAGTAACAGCTGTTCTGTGGGTGGTATGACAAGACTTTAGGCAAGGACGGCCATGTGCATCTGGCACATGGAGTGAAGCCCGTGGTGGCTGCTCCATCATTGTTGCCCTAAGGATCGGCAACATCATCCTGCCCCAAGAGAGCAGTGTCTTGGCTTGGCTCTGAAGTTGGGGCTCCACAGGAAAAAAGTCCCAGAGGAACATCTGCTTGATTTCAGGCCATTGCCAGAGGTGTCCTGAGCCATGAGGTTACAGCCTGAGGGTGGTTATGCTAACTTGAACCTATCTGTATTCATCACCATGAGGACTGCAACACCCAACAGCATCTCCTCCATGCTGCCACTTGGAAATGGCATTGGCTGTCTCACAAGAAGTAGAAGTATGATGAGATGAAACTGGAGGAATGCTGGGAGATATATAGCTCAGTCCCCTGCTCCTGTTGTTTCCCTGCAGGCCATCATGGAGGAACATAACAATGCACAGTGGGGCACCCAACCAGATTTCCATGGTGCCTATGTCGAAACACGACAATGTGGTGTGGCAGCAGCTTAGTCAGCAGCTGCTAATACTTGTGTGCACTGATACTTGTGTGCACACTACTCGTGCAATAGGGGCTGCAGATCAGTTAATGCAGGATACACAGAAACCACAATAAGTGCCAGGTGTGAACATGCCTCAAGTTGCATTGGTCGAGCCCTTTGCCTGCCCGAGGCCTTTGGGTAGGTGTACAAGGATGACTCCACACCCTCCCTCCCCCACAGCTTCTCCTGAGCCAAGCTCTGGCCTGGCACAGGGAAGCAAAAAATCTTTTGTTCAGAGCTGGACTCTGAGACCTGAACTTGCAGGTAGTTAGCAACCTGAATGTACACATGAATCCAAATTTCCAGGATGTGGGCTGAACCAAAAAATAATGGATTGAACCAGAACCTACTCTAAATAGTCCCAAAAGTTAGGGTTCAAATTCTGAGCAGCTCCAATATTATTGCTAAACTAATCCTGCAGGTTGAGGTGACAGGCATCCAGCTTGCTTGAATTTCTGAGTGATGTTTCTGAGACTTTGCCTTTTGCCCTGCCCTGCTTTCTGTCTTGTAAAGACTATTTTTCATTCCCTTCTCTTTCTCTCTTCCTCATCCTTTTAACTTACCACTAGCATGTTTTATACATTTTAAATCTTTATATATAAAAATTTTCAAAAAAAATATTTCTAGGCTGACAGTCTCTCATTGTATCTGTCATCTCCTATTACTCTGTGTGACATGACAGATCCTCATATGAATATGATTCATTATGACATGACACATGACACCAGTTACCCAACATTGTACCTCATTAGAGGAAACTGTAAAGACATAAACCAGGGGGTGAGCCCTTTCTATTAATCTTTTGCTCCTTTTACTACCATCATTAGGAGTTCATGCATTTTTTTTTCAGAATTTTTCCCCCATGGTCAGTCTCTTAATTGGTTTTGAATATAAATAAGAAACAAAAAAGAAAAAAAAACCCTGAAAGGTTAAAACCCTTCACACACTTTTCTCTGTGAGCACAGAAAAAAAGTCTTTTGAGATAGGTCTAGTTGATCCCTTCTTAATATCTGGAAGGAAAATAAGAATTTGTATATACCTGACAGCACATTCTAGATTTACTTATTTCCTGACCACAGAATGGGTTGATCAAAATTACTGTTGGCTAGACAGGAAAGAATCATCATGAAGGATGCTGGGTTCACTTTTAGACACAGTTTGGAAAAAAAAAAAAAAAAAGACAATTCTCAAAAAGATCACATTAACATGTTTTCTGTCAAAATCTGCTGGAGAGAAAAAATGCAAATGCTGATGTAGGAAAGAAAGATTATTGTTGATGTTGCTTCTAGTTTCTCCCTTACACTTGATAAATGGCACCTCTTATTTTTTGTTTCTAATTTTTACCTACCAAATATCAGCTCCTAGTATAGCAGAATGAGCCTGCATCATTGTCATGCAAAACAGTGGATGGAAAGAAACTGAGTCCAGTTTCTCACCTGTTTCTGTGGAGCTCATAAGTTCAAAGAATGGGAAGATGCTATTACGAAGATGGATATTTATTAGCCACAGTAGATAAGCCTCAGTCTGATTTTCAGTTATCCCAACTGACACTGCCTCTTTGTGTTCAGCATGGGCACTCTCTGGGTTGCACTAACGTCTCAGACCTGTCCACAAACTCCTGCTCAGTGTGTGGTGACAACGGCTCATGAAACACCAAGGCTGTCTTTCTATGTTTTATAAAAATTTAGTAGCAGAGAGGGTGAATGAAAAATAGTTGTTTATAAAACTGTAGGAAGCAGTAGGAGGCAAATCAATCAATACCAACAGCAGATTAGACATCTGGAGACAAGTTGCTATCTCCTTCAGTTACATCAAAGTCAGGGGATACAGCTGCAAACTATTATATGGCCAGTATTTCCCACTGGACAGACGAGTGTATGCATATTACTCAGGTGACTGAAGATTTTTCAGGAGGAGATCATTTGGGTCCCTTGATGACATTTGGTGTCATGAAGAGATCTTTTTTGTTAAGAAGAATAAAACATTGCCCTGGAGTTCACTGAATTGAACAAGCTATGACTGACAGCCACCATCCACCTGATGAAGGCAGATGTTTGCACCCCCAAGACACACATTTGGTTCAGTTGGCACCTTTAATGCCCATCTCACTGAACAAGCTAAAGATTGAGTAATTGTGGAAAAAGTTATACTAAGCTGGTTCATTCAAGCTGGAAGGATCCTCTGCTGGTTATGCAGGTGTGGGATGATGCTCTTTTGCTGTCGCACACAAAGGTGAATAAATGTTCTTGCTCTTTTACATTGGCACTGCCTAACCTTTCACAAGATTTAAATTCACTTTAAGAGAAAGGGACAGGATTTTTAGGATTCGATTCACAGTTGGACCTCATGGTCCTGTTACTAGCTTGCTATTTCTAGACAAATATACTCTACAAAGCAGAAAGCTAATTTTCTATTTGTTAGTAAATGCCAGATATTATACTGCAGCTCAGCAGAAGAAATCTGAGGCACTCACCTTGAGTAATTGGTTTCGGGAGTTGTTAACATGGAAAAGGTTAGTGATATCCTCAAAATCCTCAATCAAAATTATTTCTGAACATTTGGTTGCATATTTCTGACTTCTGTTGTGGAAAAAAAAAAAAAAAAACCAAAGCCCTGTAGGAAAGCTACTAACCTTCTTTTTCAATCTGCTGAGCTTTATCTCTTTATTGGCTGTTTGCCACAGAGCTTCTGACAACTTTGACAGTCCATTATAAGGAATGAACTCTCCCTAACTGTGGGTTTTTTCATCTTTAAGTGCCCCAAATAAGTAACGAGTTAGCTATATAAAAAGCTTTTTCACTGCAGAACGTATATTCTCCATTTATAATGGTTTTCTTTTGACACTGCAGGTGTTAAGAGCTGTCTAACACAGCAGACTCTTCTCTAGTGAGGTGCCAGTAAATTCTAGGTTATAGGAGATCTCATTCTGCAAAAAGATGTGTGCATGGGTGGCCACCAGCTGCCAAATAATCCATCTGCAGAATTCTTTTCTAACACCACAGCTTTCCTTCATGCAGGACATCCATTTTGACTGAGGGAATGATCCTGGCTAGCTACTCCATCTAACAGAGCCATAATCTCTTGTAACACATTACAGTATATTTTGGGATCTGTGGCTTTGGGCTGTTTGAAAAAGCAGGTAGTTTTGCCTCTTGAAGTATATAAAGGCACTCTGTACTTTCCTAAAATCTGTTCTGCTGCTACCTAACCTTATTAAGGATTTAAGTGTCTAGAAGACAAAATCCGCCAAGAGTGTTTACACTTAGAATTGCTCTCCATTGTTCTCAGGTGTCCCACTAGACCTCCAATCCCTAGGTAGGCATCCAGGCTCCCCACCAAAGGATTGGTTCCTGTTATGCAGAACAGGCTCAGATAACTGAGTAACAAGCACCAATGAGACAAAATCAGGGCTTAAAGGTCTGGAGATGAATTTGGCTGATTCCAGGTTAGAAAAAGCCATTTCTTTTCATCAGGATTTATGGCCCTGAACCTCTTCTGAAAGCGAGCTAGGTCAGAAGAGGTTCTGAGGGGAAAATAGTTGTGATGCCAATCGACATTGTGTTAGTGGATTATCACCTGAGCACCTAGATGTCAGCAGACTACTTTAGTGGAATCATGAAAAAATTACCAAAAAGGGAATTTTTCTCAACAAGTTTCCATTCACTTTGGAGCCAGTGAAAAATGTGTAGGTCAAAAGTCAAAAAAAGGATGAAAACACTCAACTGAAGTCCTGCACTTTTTTTCAAAACTGGAAAGACCAGACATGGATGTCTTAAACAGCTAATCCCACACCCAGCTCCAAGACAGACCTCATGTTTTATGATCACAGAAAAAAAAAAAAGGTACATACTCCCCAAAAGAAGAACTAATTTCTAGCAAATCCAGTCCTTGTCTACCTTCTCTGCATTTTGCTTCCACCTACTATAGGCTGGTATAGAGTGGTTAACATGTTGCTAGGCTGGTTTCTGCTAATTTGTACCCTAAATTATCAGCTACCCCTCCACACAGTATTTAGGTTGTCTAGCCCACCACTAGGATGATAATTCCGTCTGCTAGAAGGCCACATAAGGATTAGTTGTTGCAGCAGTGCCTGAAGCACAACGCTCTAGATCAGACAAGTATTGTAACAGGAGCCTAACCCATGGCATACTGAAGTCCCTGGAAATAATTTCCACTAATACAAATGGAGTGAATTAGGACTTGCAAATCTTTGAGGCAGATATTGCTCTTCAAGTATAATTCCTTTGTTAATGATAATGATACATGTCTCTTTAAAGACAAAAACGAATGACCTTTGAAAGACAAATCCTCATGTTTTAAATTGGTTGACACCATATGTTCTTCCCCAAAGGTTGATGTACAAATATAACCAAGAGTATGAGAAGTCAAACTACTTTTTATATGGTTTAAGTCTATATATTCCTCTCAAAATTAATATTAGGTAGGTTTATTCTATCACTTTATGGATTACTTCTCCATCCTTTCTAAACTCTCAGAAGCTTGATACCCTGACTAGCGAACCATGGCTCACATGCCACTTTCAGATGTTTCTTACTTTAAAAATTAATGTTTTGATTTCAGTCATGCTCATACAAAATGTGTAGCTCCCTCTGAAAAAGATTATTGTTAATTATACTTTTGCAAAAAGGTACTGCTTAGCACCGCCTGAGCCACATCAAAAATTAGGAACTCTGAAGCACAACTACCTTTAACAGATTTCAATACCTTTACTCAAAAATTGCAGTGTGCCTTATGCTGTGAGAAGTCACAGGGGTGGATTTATAAGAAAGAAGGTGGAGGGAAGGGTGAACAAGAGGACCTTTGGAATTGTTCAGAATGGCCAGTGCCCTTGATCATGTTAGGACAGACTGCAGAGTCCACACCTAGCTCATGGTAGACCTGGATGTAAGTAATACTGGTGTAAGGGGACTCGCTGTGGGGATGTTGCAGCAGCATTCATCATTCAGTGGGACTGGAACCCAAAGGATAGCTGAGTTTCTGTCTGAAGAACAGTTTAAAATTGTTACCTCTCTCCCAGTGCTGGCTACCCACCCAGACCCTCCACAGAGCCTTTTCCTTACCCTTTTCTGGATCACAACCCCTCTGCCTCCATCGGCTTGATGGTGGGAGGGCGGAAGATGAGAAGCAGCTGGGCAGGTATGAGGGGAGAGGGTCTGTAAGATCTGCCTCCTGTCAACTGAAACTACTAATTTTACTTTAAAGCCTCCTTTAATGGAAAGATTTTTTTTTTTTTTCTCTTTGTTCTCAGTAAGGGCTGGGCTGTGACGCAGGTGCAATGCAGCTCTGGCACCAGCTAAGCTCAAGAGCCCTAAAAGCAGCTCCCGAGGGAGGGAGCCCTAGGAAGACAGCTGAAATCCTGCAGGCAGGAGTGTGCCCCAGGCCCTAAATTACCTTCAATTTTAAAGCAGCCTTTTCCACTGCAAAGGACCAGTGTGAGGTCTTAACTGCCAGTTTAGTCCTTACCTGAGCTTCCTACATGTAGATGAACCTTCACAGGGTCAGCTGGGTTGCAAGAAATTAAAAATTCATTGCTTATTGAGGTGGTCTATCTGCCACCTTTATTTATGTAAGAGGGTATCAAGGATGCTGAAAACATCTTGAAGGGAGAAATGAAACTGGGTTTTAAAGGCATGTCACAATGTCTGTATAATCGCAACAGATGACCCCTCTATTCCTACATACCTTAACAATTTCTGTTCCTGTAATTCCCTGTATGTCAGCCAGATACCATATTGTAGGCAAGGGAAGACTTGGGAAGAATTAGGGTGTGGTACAAAAGACAAGCAGAAGCACAAGACTGATGTATCAGATTGTATGCGAGGATGAGCAGCACAAAGCTGCTTTGAGTGAGGGCCTGACATCATCTCCCAGGGACACTTGCCTGGAGTTACCCATCCTTGTATGTGCAGGCTTGTTGCTAGAAAACTGCCGTATGCTCAGGCTTGGATTCAGCTGCACCATGACCTGAGGGTGGGAGGAAGGGAAGCTGCACAGCAGAATGGCACTCACCACCTCTTCTGTGCCTGCTTAGGTGCTGACAGTGGGGAAGACTGTCCATTAGCCCCATCCTCCATAAACCTATGCTGGCAGGTGCTGATCAGCACACCAAGATTTCACTACCTCCATGCAAAGCACAATCCATGTTGCTAGAAGGCTGCCACCACCAGCATTGCAGAAAAATGCTTACCTTGTTTTTTCTGGGAGGGGCCAGTAAGATGGGAAACAGAGTGGAGCCACAGTGCACCCCTAATGCACCCCAGATGGGTCTCCAGGCCAGATGATCAGAGGAGCAGGACTGCAGGCGACTGCAGCTTAACAGAAATGGGCTGAAACCTGAAACACCCTCCTGCCTTCCTATTCTGACTTCAGCTCTGGTCTGGAATAGAAAAGCCTTTGCTATAGGATGCTGCCTACCTAAAATGGACCAAAGACAAGATAAGAGTTATCTTGCCGATCTTGCCCTGGATGATGCCCACAATGCTTTCTTGAAACTTCTTTGAACATACAGTTTAATTGTTTCCTCTTGTGAGCAAGACGATGAAGACCCAATTACATGGATTTCTGTTCACAGTCCTTTTCTTTAACTGTCTCTAGTCCTGTTGTAGCAAGGTCTCAGATACTACCAAAGAAAGCACACTGATGTAAAAATATGTCATCCTTGTCTTTTACAGAATATCTTGGGAACATATTTTAAGAGGTAGATTTTATAAAAGCTGTGTTCACTTTACTTAAACTTTGGACCAAGCAAAGCCAACAAAATCTTTTTAATACCAGCAGAGAGGCAGCTGGATACAAGGCAGAAAAAGGAAGAAAAAAGGAAGCACTAAACTCATTGTACTGCTGTAGTACATGCAATGTAATCTGTTCCCTCTGACATCAATAGGGTTTAAGCATGCTTAGCGCAGTAGGCTCCTTCTAAAGCTTTTGTATATGTTAAGGCAGAATTTACTTTGGTTTCAATAGCTGAGCTTTATTAAGATGAAGTTTAATGTTTTTAAAAGCATAAGGAGGAACAATACAGTTGTTACAGTACTGGGGAAAGAGTCTAACTGTAATCATGTCCAGAAGCATTTGAACTGAAGGATAAATTAAAAAAACTGTGGAAAACAATAGCCCACTACAATGGCAAAATCCATCAGCTGAAGAAAGCAGGGCAGACGTGGTCAAGGCATTGTGCTTAAAGGATATCCATAAGATACACATATACAGTAACAGAGAGTGACATTCTTCATGTTGTATCAGTTTAAAAATCCAGATAGATCTAGATATAGATGTCAGCTACTAGGACAACCGGGCTTCATCGCCCATGGACATCAGCACAGCCAGCACCTGTCTGCTCAGCAGGTTGCGTGCCTCGTGGTGAAGGGATAAACATGATCTGCTCCTCCGAGCCCCCGCCACCCCCGTGCACAGGGCATGGCACCAGCAGCCTGCAGCCCACGGTGCACCTCCCACCAGGCTGTGCCAGCACATGGAGTGCAGTCAGGGGAGGCAACTTATAATTATTTGATGCAGATTGCAGATGGTCACTTCATTAGCATCCACGCAGAGCCACCCCTCACAAGGCGTGGGGTTGCCTTTGTCCCTTTGCAGAGGGGGATGCCTCGTCTGTTCTGATCATTTAATGCCTCTCCCAGGGCTTGATCCAGGGAGGTGCTGGGCAAGGTCTCTTACATTTAAAAAGTAGAAAAGACCAAATTAACAGCCCTTTGGGATAGAGGCTTGAAAAGGAAATTAGAGAATGGCATTTCTGCTTCGTAAAATATTAGGGACAGAGTGTATTAAATTGCTCCTAAATGGTGACAAAGGAGATCTGTTTCACTGTCTGTTTTATTAATTGTTTTAACTAAAGGATGTGTCTCTCTTGTGGGGTATTGACTGTTAATTCCAAAAGTGCATATATTGCTGATGCATTATAATTAGGCTACTACGCTAATTTTTAACAAAATAACAATCAAGTTATGTATGTTGTGCTTCCAACATTTATTTACTTGTTAAAACCAAGCCTTTTATTGAGAGTGGTTTCATGCATTCTTTCACCAGTCAAGTCAACATTACTGTCTTTTTAAAACAGCTGTAAATCTCTTTGATTGGGACTTGAGGCTGGAATCATTCGTGCTGTGTTAAACTAAACTGTCTTATCTCCTTGAGTGCTATGCAGCCTTTAGCATGTCCAGAGCTGCATCTGTCCATGGCCTAAGGAGGCCACTATTTGAAAGCTATTAATAAAGACATTTGGGGAGGAGACAGAGACACGCCTTCAATCCTCAGTGCAATGCGATAGAAAAGATGACAGAGTAGGAGAGGCATACTTTTTCATTTTCAAGGGTAGGGGGTTATTTCTTTTAAATAGGGGCAATCAGTGTCCTGCAAATAACCCATTATTTTCAAAAGAATGCAGGCTGCTGAACATCTGCACCTGAGGGCTGAGGGCTAACCAGATAAAGTTTTCAAACCAAATATGGGAGGAAAAAATAAAATTGCCATGAAGCTGGCCCCTATCAGCACTACACCAGGGAGACCTGTACGTCTGGTGGTTCCTCCTGCCCTCACAAACCCAAAACTGCTGAACTCCAGATGGAGGGGAGACACTCCCATGGGCCTGGAGACCTCTGGAAGGTTCCATAGGGCTGAGTCAAGTAGGGAAACCATAAAGCACCTTTACATGTCACGTCTGCCCTTGCATGGGGGAGTCCTGTCTTCCCACTACAGCAGAATCTGCTCTTTTGATGTTGAGGTGGCTCAAAGAGAGTTTGAGACTGGTCCCATCATATCTGAGTATTAGACAGGAACCCAAGTACTCCTGCAATGTGGAACATATAGTTCCCCTGGAGACATCAAATTACAATAGACAGGCCAGTCTTGTTTTTCTCTTTTTCCTATCTCAACATGCATGATGAGGAGTGAGCCCTTGGTGAAAAGCCAGACTTTTGAAGGAGGCAGTATTAAAAATCTCCAGGCTGCTGGGGACAGGTGGTGGGAACTCCTCAGCTATCCAAAAGTCAGACATCTAAGTCTCTGTATGATCAACATTGCAAAGCAGGGCACATCCAGAGCAGAGTTATCACTTTATCGCATCCATTGTGGACACCTATCCAGGTGGTGGTTTAGTTCCTTCCAGTGTGACAAGTGGGCAGGGCACCAGAGACATGAGCCCCCTCTAACTTAATCTTCCACAGAGACAAGTTTCACCCAGAGCAGTATCTGGGGCTTTGTTGTGGCAAAGCTACTGACATCACTCTCAAATGCGCCCTATAAAACCAGGGTGGACATGGGGAAAGGCTCTAGATTCTAGAGATTTCTCTAGAAAGCAGTCTGGGTGCTGGTTTTCCTCTGAATCAGCTCTGCTGGGGATACTACTTTTCTGGTGTTGAAGATGTTGGTGACATGTACCAAATAAGTTGTACGCTCCTGTCGCCACACTACCTGCCCCTACATTTCTGCTCTCAGGAGCTGCCTGTTTCTCACAATTCACCAGGTTGAACCACATGTTTCTGTCAGAGGTGTGCTGGTTTAGGCCCTGCCGGGACAGGAGACCACGTTGCCCTTGTCCCTCCCCCACCCTCTGCTGATCAGGGTTGGAAGTGAGCCACAAACCCCGGGGTTGAAATAAGAAAAGATTTTATACAACAGTGTAATAAACAATCTGAACAACAACAATAGCAATAATAACAACAATAAACAGTAATAACAGTAAACAAGACAAAGATATACAGAGAAATACCACAGTGAACACATCCAGCCTGCTGCTTGTGCTTCCCCGGACCAAAGCCACAAAGGAAAGCTTCCCACGCTGCTGCGACGGACCTGACCTCAGCATGGTATGCATAACCCGGCTGGAGATCCCTTCCCCCTGCTAGGGAGAAACTTAACCCTATCCTAGCTGAACCAGGACAAGAGGTTAAGCCCAGAGGTGTCTGCCGTACTTCCTTCCAGGCTGGGATACTTGTACTTAACATCAGGCAGTCAGGAAGAGCCATGCTCATGGCTAGGGAAAAGGCAAATGAGTTACCAAATTGCGAGGCAGGGTATGCCTTTGCAGCTGTCATTGCTTATTAAAATAGAAGAGGGAAATGTCCCTCTTTCTTTGAAACCAAGATTTGGCCTTAGCTTTCCTTCCTGTTGTGGTCTTCTCTGCAGCAGTGAAAACACAACCATCTCAATTCTCTCCACTGCCACAATTGCCTTTTTGATCTCCACAATATCCACCAAATCCAAGTGCTACCTGTTACCGAAGTCCTC
The DNA here is from genome assembly GCF_965140245.1 of Athene noctua. NCBI lineage: Eukaryota > Metazoa > Chordata > Aves > Strigiformes > Strigidae > Athene > Athene noctua. The sequence goes on from NC_134038.1 coordinate 50,438,668, forward strand.
AGGGAAGACAGCACTGGAGAGATACAGAAGACCAGTCTTTCCCCTGAGAAGAGCAGCACCTATCTCAAAAGAAAGCTTCAGGAACGGGTTGTAAGTTCTTTCAGAGACAAATCTGACAGTTTTCTCACTGAGACAAACTCTACACCTGGTATGTGATGTCTGTCTAAATTAGGAATTTCTCTGACTTCTTGGGTCATTTACCTATGTGATAAGGATAAAACACACGATAACCTGAAGTCACAGTATCTACTTCAATATGTCAAATTGTTACCATGCAAAAAGCTTGAAGTGATGGGACCCAATTCTTCAGTGCCAAGTCTGGAAAGTCCCAGTGAAATCACCTCTCCTTGGATAGCACATAAATGGACCCACTCAGCAGGCCTTCAAGCTCTGCCCTCACCCAAAATCTCAGAAGAGTTGCACTGTAGTTCATTTTCCTGGCCTCCAAAATTTCCTTTAGCTTTTTCTCCCAGAATATTCTCCTTGGTTCAAACTTTTTTGCCACCACAGAAATCCCATTACAAAAACCTGAAAACTTCATGGATAAACGCCACAGTTCTAATGGGTCTAACAATCCATTCAAAACAAATGTGCAATGATTTTCTTGCAAAATTGTCATTTTTTCACACAGAATTCTGACATTTTTGTCCAAAACCAAATGTTTCTATCTAAATTGAAAAATTATGAAGATAGGAAATTGCAGCTGGGGGAGGAGGGGGCTGTTGAGAGTCCTCCCACAAAATTTATGCTATTTCCTGACTACCACTTTCTCTTATTTCTAAAATTTCCATCACTGCAGTAACTGAGCAGCCTGAAGTCCAGATCACATTTAGTTTCATTTCAAAAGTGCTACAGAGATTAAACATCCTGCAGATTAGATGATATTGCATGATATGCCCTATACATAATCATACAGAAACTGGAGCTCAGCTTCCCATTAATTGTGCATTGATTCACTTTAAACAGACTCTGGATACAGGCTGAGATGTATTAATAATATTTTATTGTATTTTAACTCACTTCTGCTCTTATTAACTTGTTAATTTGTTTTAATGAATTATTTAGTTTTTTTCATAAGATTTATTAATGTGTCAGACCATTACTTTCACCTGTAGTTTTATATTATATCCATGGCTGAGAGGAAATACCAAGGAAAAAAAGCAGAAAGAATTTTTGTAGAGTATCTTTGTTACAGTTGTACCATGTTTTGTAATTTATTATTACTATTTTGTTGCCTTACTCTGCACAAGTAAATTAACCAATGAGTGCCTAAGGACATGTAGCACATGTTCAGGGATTGTGGCATAGGAGTGGATAAACAAAGATGGTAATATCAGCTAATAGAACTTCACATCCCACAAGGGGTGTTAATTTCTCTTGTTTGCACAGTTCCAATAAGCAATGCTAACCCTTTAAATGAAGAAAGGCATTTGTCCCCATGAGGTTTCGGCTAGCAGGACATATCGTGTCCAGTTGCAGCTCTTTTCTTCCCAATCAGCTTGCAGTTGGGTGCAAAGTCATGCTGGTTTGCAGTTCCCCTACCTTCATCCGACCTTCAAGATCATCTGCAGTGTTATCTCTTCAGCATCAAAAATCACAACAGACTTGGGCAGAATTAGCACAAGAAATCTGTGCTAGAAACCACAGCAGTTCAAAAGAGGGTAAGGAAACTGGTGAAGCAGTGATTATTTCCCTGCAATTGAAATTGATCTTTTCCTTGAACAGAAAGATTTCAGTGCCCCACATTTGGAAGAACTGAAATCCGCAAACATTAAAAGTTTTAACATCATTACCTTTATAATGAAGAATCTGCTGCTGTCATTACACTCCGATCAGAATATTTTAATCAGTGCTATTCTTGTGACACTTGGGCTTTGATTATCTAATATCCTATATCACTTAACTGCTTTTTTCCCATTACAGAATCAAAATGTCTGTGTGCATCTACTTGGAGCAAAACAGACCCTGAACCCTAGACCCATTGTCTTTCCAAGTAAGCACAATCCAGCACATCCTCTTATACTCACAAGTTGTGATGATTCATCTAGGATTCATCAAAATTAAGACAAGAAAAAAATATATTTGTTCAAGTAATTTATTCCCCAATTTATCTTGATTTAAAGATATGAAGAAGCAAAACCCCCACCAATTCCCTGGCTACCTTACTTCACATTTAATCATCCTGTGTATTGAGAACCTGCATTTAACTTCCTGTGTGAATTCGTGTGGTTTCCACTTCCAGCCACCAGTATTAGTTCAGGAGCCCTTTAGTAGCTAGTATTTTTTCCCCCTCAAGACCCTTGTACTCGTACACCACAGAATAACTATTTCTGTGACTCTCTTCACCGCTGTTTTCAGTTGTTCCCACCTCCCCTTTACCATGTGAACTTGAGGTCTGCAAGCAGCACACCAGTATTGGTCTCATCAAAGCTTTCACAAAAAAGACTATTCCTTCCCTACTCCTACCCATGTAGACCTAGAGTCCCACAGGAAGTTCCTTTTCAGCTCCTTTTCTGAGAATTCGGTGCTTCCCCTGCCTTACTCTATGGACCACTTCCCACGCCCCTTAGGTACAGCTTGTATTCTTAGCACAGAAATCCTTTTTGTTTAAATGGGCCCATCCTTCCAAGGAACTTCAATCAGTATGTAATTGTCCCCACTGCTGTTTATCACTTAGATTTGTCTGCAAATTTTGCCAGCAGTGATGTTGCAATTCCAGACCACTGAAGAAAATGTTAAAAATCATCATCTTTGATGTCTCCTAGTTTTCTTTCCCCTGTTGGTCACAAACCACCAATCTGGTGTGTTTATACCCTCTTTTGTAATGTCTGTGGTACTGCTTTTTTGGGGTGATGTGACATGCAATTTGTCTTTCCAGTTGTGTACCTTCTCCATGAGTCTTCAGTCTGCGATCCAGGAATTTTTTCTGTCCTTTCACAAAAATAACACATCTACACCAGGTCCAGAAGCTGTTCCTTCTGCTACACATGAATTCCTTCCACCTAGGTGGAATGAATCAGCCCTAAAATCTCCTTCAAAACTTCTGTTCACCCACTCAGAGTGTCAGTGATGAGGTCTCCTTACACAGCTGTACCACTGAGAGAAGACTGATCTGTTGGAGGTATCAAATCTCGAGTCTGATCAAGGGTTCAAGCCCTGGGATATTCACAGGGAGCAGCATAGCTGGAGGCAGCCAAGACATGCAGCAAGGTAACAGTTGTGTGCAGCTTTTCGTTGATCTCAGAGAACGGGCAAAGCAAGCCCACATCTGCCCACTGGAGGCCATGTAGACACACCCCTGGGGCACAAACAGCAGAGCTGTTTCATGTGGCCTCCCCTTCCCCTCCAGCACATACTGAGACAGTCAAGTAGAAAATCAGAATTTATGCACTTAAGCAGATGGGGGAAAAAAATAAGCAGAGAGATGTGCCTGGCAGCTCTTTAACTGTAGCAAAGGTCTATATAGAAGCATTTTTCTGTAGGGAGTGAAGAGGGCAGGGATGCCAGGAAGAATGTCCTGACTCTAGCTCTGATGCGGGAGCTGCAACATTCCAGGCAGCATAGGCAGTTTGAGAGATGGGTCGGAGATAGTGCTGCACCTCAGGAACCCTATCACCAGAGCTTTGCCTACTGCACCTACAACTCACAGCCCTGGGCAGCGGCCAACAGCTTGGCTGAGGTAGCTGGAAGGCTCCTTCCTCCTCCCTCTACCCCATTTCCTCTACCCTTACGAAAGCCAATGAGGAATTCTTCATGCTGTTTTTTAAGCAGACTGAAAGAAAAAATGCAGTTGGATGGCATTTACCTACCCTCAGCCAAATTTCAGAGAGAAGTTTATACATTCAAAGAAATATAGATAGCAATCTTGACTTTTTTGTTTGTTGTTTGGATTGCAAAAGTATCAGGAAGCAAAGGTGCCCTGGAACTAATTTCTATTGTATTCTCCAGACAGCTTGCTCAGTAGCATAAATCCTATTAATAGATGACCTCAGATATTGCCTTTTGAGTGGCGGTGAGTTTTTGAAGACCAGGAGCAATGTTTGTCTGTGGCTCTATAATTTTCCTACTGAATAAACAATCTCCTTTCCTCCCCTTCCCCCAAGTGTGACTGCTTAATCAGCACTTCCCTGGCTGCACATGAAACATGGGCATGCTAAACAATAAACCCTCTGTTTTCCACAGCTGTACTTATTCCAGTAAAACTCTTTGTATCACTCCTAGACTGCAAGCTCCCATCCTTCTCCCCATTCTCCTTGTGTGCATGCCACAGATCCTCAGAGAAAAACCTGGCTGTTCAACTACAGTGAGCCTTACTTCATTAGCCCTTTAATCGATGAGAAGAAAGTTACTGGATTATGTGCCATAACTGCCATCCCGGAGAGTGCTGCCAAGACCAGCTTCCAAAAGGAAGGCAGGTAGCTGAAGCTGGAAATAGTACGTGATGCTATTAATGTCATCTGCTGAACACACTCAAAAATGGACTTGTCACCTGCTGAGAAAAAGTCACTTGCAGCTTCATCAACTGCGGCCACTGCAGTGGAAACTCCTGTGTATATCTCTCTTGGAAAGAATCTGATCAAGAGATTAAAAAGTTATGTCAGAGTTTATTTTCTCTCCCTCTTCCTCTCTCCCTCTGTCTTGCTATCCTTTCCAAGTACATGGATTGTTGGGAGATAATGGACATGTGAGCAATCCTACACATGTGCACGCTCAGCAAGGACATAGAACAAAGAACTCAGCAACCAACTCCAGGAGATGGGTTGGGCGGAGAAAGACATTTGAGTGTGGCGCTTATTATCCAATCGTGAGAAGGCTCGAAGCGCGTGGACAAAGCTAACTGTCCAATCGTAAGGATTGCACCATGTACCGTTTGCGTGCACAGGAGAAACCTATAAAAGGGCTTGCTCACCTTCAATAAATTGGCATTGCTTGATCATACTGGTCATGTGCGTGTCCATATCTCCCGCAATGGATCTCGGACTTGCTGATGGTAAGGGACCCATTCAGCATGAAGATACTGTAAAAGAGGAGAGCTGAAACCTGGAAGGTCAATCCTGAAATCAGGATGACACAGGCTGCCCACAGAACAAACAGCATCCCAAACTAGGTTAACTAACTTCATCTCTTGCAAGGGATTTTAACACAATTGTATGCAAAATTCAAGGCTAAAGCCATCTTTCATTTTGTTTTGTTTACCTACCTGAAATGGGCTCTTACCAAAATCCCTTTTGCACAATTTGCCCAAAGGATGACAAAACCAGGACTTACCTCTGGAAAAAAAGGGCCAGAACAGAAAGGAAAAATTACTGCTGAACTTTCTCAAGCAAACCTCCACTCAGACAAAAGGTGTTGCGACTTTGGTTTTTAAGACCTATTGTGAAATACTGACATGCTATGTCAACTTCCAACTCTTCAGCCCATTCACCTTGAAAAGCCGTGGGGCTGAGCCAGCCCCGTTGGACTGTGACCTGCATGTGGGTTTTAACACCTACATTAGTGCTCTGCATGTGTCACTATGTGTACCATATTTCCCTACTGTTCTTTGCACAGCAGTGCATACAGACCACCATGCAGAGCTGTAGCTCTTTCCTTATGAAAGCACTTGGATTTAATCAAGGTTACAGCAGCTTGAGGATGACACAGGCTGCCCACAGAACAGACAGCATCCCAAACTAGATTAACTAACTGAATAAATAGATAAAGAGAGAAAGGAAGCAGTGCTTTTGTTCCTTTCACTTTGTGCTTCTGCATTCCAGCTGCCAGGGCTGAGGGCCAGCACTTGCTTTTGCAGGCAGCCAAAACTGCAGGCTGTGTGTGTGCTTTCTTTCATATTGGAGCTGCTGAGCTCTGCTGCTGGACAGACCACACTGGATGCCAGCATGGGGGTGGACATCCCTTGGGTCACCCCCCCAGCTGACCGTGCCTCTGAGGGAGGCTGGAAGGCAGAAGAGAGGAGAGACTGGAGGAGGGAGATGTGAGCCAGGAGTCCTGCAACCCTCTGGCTGCCAGAGTACCATGTGCCATAGCCCTCTAATGCCTTAAAGCCTGGGTACATTTTTCCCATCTGTAAATACTATGTTTGCCACTGCTAATTTTCCAGTGACACTTGAAGTTTTCATACTAGGTCATGGATTCTGCAAACAGCTGTGCCTGTCAAAGACTATCATTCCTAACTGGGGGTTACCATGCCCCTACCAGAAAGCATTGTCACCTCAGTTCTGCCAAGAAAAGGGCATGCAAGCCCTTCCTCATCTGCTTCAAGCCAGACAGTTAGCAAAAGTGCCATCCTCAGCTGTGCAGCCTCACCCAGCTGCCTTGCCCAGGAGCTCTCTTCTGGATCATGTCTTCTGGCAGGAGTAACTTCCAGCAAGTAGGACAGGAACACCGTGGACCTGTGCTGTTCAGAGCAGAAAGATCATGTGCCTATAGATTCACTCTGCAGCACCAGCAGCAGGTACAAGACCATCCTTGCATGTGTATTCTGTTTCCTAACCACACTTAACCACCTGTGCTTCTGAAATATACCTCCATCCCTGCATCCTGTGGACATCTCAGAAGCTCTGTAACTACAACAAGAATGGAGATGTCTAGATTTGGCATCCACTTCTGCTGTTTCTACTTTTATGGCTGTGGAAAAGGGATGCCAAGCCCTTGAAGTGGGCTGTTATAGAAGCCATGCAGTCATTTTTTCTCATAGCCATAATGTTTTGGATTTGGATTTTGTCATTCTTCCCAGCTAGGCAAAATCTAGCCTGATCACCTGGGGTAGAATCCCCCACTGAAACGACAAAGAGTCATCAGTGGGCACAGACAGCTTGCCTGAAAGGTGTGTTTGTGTCATTGCCGCTTCACGCCTGAGCTTGCAGTACCAGCACATCATGTACCACACTTTTCTGTCAGTGCTGAACCAATTTCTTAACATGTGCTTAATGGGCTGCTTTCTTATCTAGAATACAAAAGATATTTCAAATTTCTTCTGACAATGTGATGCTATTTGTTATTAGCTAAATTTTGAGTGCCCAATCACTGCAAAAGTTTGTAACAAAACACACTACACAGTGCTCGACAAAAGCTAGGCACCTTGTAACAGAAGCCAAAGCAGTTGATACACTTTGCATTGTAATTGCAGCCTCCTCGGGCTTGGCACAACATTGCATGAAACTCTGGGCAAACGGTGTATCTTCAGTTTTGCCTCTTTCAGGGGCTGAGGAATTTAATCTGTTGTAAGATACCGTTAACATACACTTTAGGATTCACTGCCTGGAATTCTGTCCCAAGTGGATCATGGCACTCCTTTTTTAACAGCTGGACAGGAAAGGAGCAGGTCATTTCCCCAGCTGGAGCTGCCCTTGGGATGGAGGAGTCGGCAAGAGGGAGAGACCATTCAGTGACCCTCATCTTTCAGGCTCCCTTGAGCTGGGAATGAGAGAGGAGGTTGAATCTCCTTGGACAGAGGAGGGCAGAGACCTGGAGACTTCATGGCACATGTCCCATGGCACTGTCACTTGGTCTCCTCTGTCCTAGGCAGGGCAGGGTTTAGGTTTGTGTGCCAGCTTGAGCAAAAAACAGGCCTTGCTTTAGGGGTGGCTGTCTGTAATTGCATAATGCTGAAGCAACCACTGCAGACACTTAGAAGCAAAGCTCCCTGAATGTTCCCTGCATAATTGTAAGCTATATAAACACTATTTAAAAAAAAAAAAAAAAGTCCAAGGTATTTGTGCCTATCCTCACTTACCTAGAGCTTACTGGGACACAAAGCCTCAGGAATTTTAAGCACTACTGCAAAGTACTGTTCCTCATTAAATTCTGTCCTTCCACACCCACGTCCCCTCGCCTCACAGCATTAGGTGCTGCTACTACCTTGCAGCACAAAGCCATCAGCCCCAAGAAGCGATGATAGCCTATTTCAGGACTGCAGCACTGCTGTGAACAAGGTGCTCAAGTATGATACATTATCCCTCCAAGGCTGAAAATATCACCTCTGCGATGCTCCTAAACTCTGAGCTAGGTGAGGTTAACACTACAGCCCAGGTTTCTCATGTGATAGAACATTATGCTCCTAACCAAAAAATCATGAGTGTTTATACATACAGGACACTGGAGCTTATTACCCTTTGCACTGCTCTGTGAGTGATTTATGTGATATATGATGTGGCTGGAACAGTTTGTTGCTCAGAATACTGTTCCCATAAGCTTTTACACATACGGCAGAATTTGGTTAATTAGCGCTAGCTAATGGAAGCTCCACTATGAATTACTGAATTTTGCAAATTCATAACTATGAGACTAAATACCATCAAATAAACCAGCCAAGGATACTTCACCAGACATTAGAATTATTTCCTTGACAGGTGTAGCACAGTTTTAATGTATTTACTGCAGTCATTCTTGATGTAAACTTTAAAAAGTTTAATATATTTATAATGGCGAAGCAAATTCTGTGATAAAAACCCAACCTGGTCCCCCAAAATGGAACTCCGTTACCAGGGCCTCCCACAGAGCCAAACTACAAAATAAAGGGATGCCTGCCACTGCCTGGGAAATAAAGGACAGATTTATTTTAAACCAGGTTTTTCTGCCCTGTCACATTAATGACCTGTACCATAGCTCATGCCATTCAAATGTTTAAATAAAGGGGTAAGTAGGTACTTCTATGACAGCAACCACTTCTCTCTGACTCTGTGTTTATAAAATTGTAGGCACCTGAAATATGATTCTTCTAAGGCTTCATTTGAACTCAAAATTCCCCCACACACAGCCAAGATGAATCTTCCTCCAAGCAGAATGCACTTGCTAGTCCTATCATAGAGCAACACTGCACAAAACTGCTGGGAACAAACTGAAGAGTGCTTTATCCAATTGCAACTGCCTGGGGTCAATGAAGAAGATATTAGTTTTATTTTTAGCTTGCTTTTATAGCCTGATTGCATTGTCCATAAAATAATCCAGTGGAGGTTCTCCTCTCTGTTGCTTTGGGTTTCTTTTTAATCATCAGGTTGGTCACTTTATTAATTAACAAGTTCTTAATGAATCAATGACTATTTAATGTGAATCAGAAGAAGCAAACACTGGCATCTCTTGACTAAATTTTTTCATAGTTTGCTGATAGAAACTCTAGGATGTTCATCACTGAAGTATCCCAGTACCTCTCAAACAGTAAAGAATTTGGTCTCATGAAACTGATGAGAAGGGGAAGAGTGACGTATAAAGAGGCTACCAAGTAGGGAAAGAGCGAAGACCAGTTAAAAAATTTGCTTGCAATCTCAAATGAAACTGGTAGCATCAATATCAAGGCATAGTAGACTGTTTATCAGTTGGTCTTATCTGATGACAATTTTGATGACAAAAAAAAGTCAGTCCCTCGATAGTCCTGGATTTAGCTTTTAGTTTAGGTTGGATGACTGTAGAAAGAAGAACAGGCTCTAGATGAAAATCAAGAGGCAAACTTGCTTGTAGTTTGGCTTTTGATATCAGATACTGAACATGTATTTGCTTTTGTGTAAAGCTGGAGTCCCTGCTTGGAAAAATCTATGCCATGATATTTTTAGTAATGTTAGCAGTAAAGGTTCAGAAATCATGAATCGGATTTTGAGAAATCAAGAGGTTAGTCTAAAAATTATAGGAATGTTTTAAAAGAAATAGTCTTTTGTTTTCATTCTTTTCTTTATTCACCCTTGCTCTAAAAAAGTCTTGGAATTTACATGCAACAATGACTTCAGGAGCTGAGTTTTTAAGACAAATGCTCAGTGTTGTTAAACTCATGGAAAAAATTGCTAGACTTGGTACTGTATTTATTCAATAGCATTGATTATGCAGGGGGATTAATTCTAGTAACTTAAAGGGTTATGCCTTATAGAGCCTGGTGGCAGGCAAACATGAAGATTTTAGACAGAATTTCAATAATATTGAGTTGCCAGCTTTTGAGCCAAGACAGAGGGTTGGATTCTAAAGATGTGTTATTAGCCTTGTCAGGTCTTCTCTAGCTATAAATCTAATGCCCAGAATAAGAGGAGAAGATCAGGATCTACTGATGCTGTGGGCAAGCACAGGGATGCTAACATCTCTGTGTTTTGCTCACCGTAACTGAGCGAAAGCTCACCAAAGTCAGATGAGAGAGAAGTTGCTGAGGCAATGATGTGTCACAGTTGCCTGCACAGAGTGGGCTGATGCCCCTGAGATGCCAATGGGTTAGACGAGGCTGGGGCAACCAGTGGGTATGACCAGCAGGAGCCTGCAGTGGCAGCTGGGGGCCCAAGCTTGTGCCCTCCACACTTCCCATGGCACAAGCCCTGGTGTTCAGACAAATATGTTAAGCCCCACATTATCTGCCTGTACCATGACACACAACCCTCGTTTGGTCCAACATACTTGGGAGAGCTGAATGAATACAGAATAGGACAATATCTAATCGAGTAGAAACACGTTCGGAGACATTATTTTTCTAACCAAACTGTTTAAAATCCTTTGTTACAATAGATGATCTTTCCATCTTTCTTTACCAACATCCACCTGCAACTGCCTCCATCTCTAGTGAGACTCATTTGGCAAGTCACTCAACAGGCATTTTGTTTCCCTAACTAACAGCATTGAGTTATTGTCTTTGCATGACCAACAGTCAAATCATTGTGCAAATTGCAAGGAAGGAGTAAACTCCCACTGGAAACTTCTGTATCTTTCTGTAAAAATATTTCATCCGTGCACTTACCTGTCTTTTCAGCGTGTAAAACACATCTAGTCTCAGTCTGAAAATGGTAGTCTTGTCTCTGTTAGTTTACTCTTTTGTAGGATTTTGTGGTTGGAACTTTTAATCCCTCTCTTCAGCCACCTTTTTACTCTTACAGTAAGTGTTTTGATCAGAAGTTAAAACACTGGAGCCAGCCGAGACTGTATGTAAATTCAGCCAAAGCCTTTTGCCCAGTTTATTCAACCTTCCCTTTAATCCCTACGATGATCCACAGTAATGGATAAAAATTCTGAGTAAGAGAAAGAAGGAAAAAAACCCCAACCCTCAGGAAGCAATTTTGATTGCTGTGAGGAAGCACTGGAGGCTCTTGGCCCTGGGGAACTCTCCCCAGTTCATTGGAGGCTTTCAGATACCATGGTGATGGGGGACTTCCTTATGAATAACTAGGTAGATAAACAGTAAGTGCTTTTGATCTCTGCTAGCCTGTATTTCATTTTGTCAGCTGGAGAAGAGGCTATTCAAATCTGTCGGCTGTAGGAGGTCAGCCAGGAGAGAGAAAATGTCTTCATTACAGCCTTCTGTTCAGCCAGGCCTCCCAGCTGACCTCAGTGCCCAGGCTTGTGTGTCAGACGAGGCAAATTTTCCAACTGAGGGAGGACATTGCTGCGCCAGATTTATCCCTGGTGTAAGAGCTCAGAGGCAGCAGCGTGAGGACAGGGAAGACTTAGCTTGCACTGGGACATCTCCCCCAAAGTGGCCATGGGATTCGTGGGCACCTTCCCCAGTGGGGTGCATGCACCCGTTTTCCTCAGTGCTGTTTTCAGTGCCACTGGGGTGGGAGGCTCTGAAGGAAGGCATGAACTGAGTGATTATAGAAGACAGCCTTACTCTGTAGTTAGAAATGCCTAAATATTAATTACATTTTCTGCACTGAGTCTTTTCAACCAGGTAGCCCCCTCTCACTGATCTGATATGAATTTCAGGCGATGGAGCCGGAGTTCACTTCAGTTTACATTTCAGGCTGAAGGTGATTTTCTCATATTTAAAGATCGTGCTCTGGCTCTGTGGGCACAGCCCCGCTGAGTTTTGTGGCAAAACTCAGGAAGGAAACCAGGACAGGTTATCACGATGCAGAGCCCTGTGTAATGGAGAAGGAAGATTTCAGCTATTCAGGAGGGAGAAGGAGGGCATGTTTTTGCAAGAGGATGCATAAAAATTGAAATAGGAATTCCAATCCCATTATTTGGTAATGGGATTTGTAAACCTCATGTTCACAGGCTGAGATAAACAATATATGCTTCCCAAATTCCTCTTGGAGGAAGAGCTCCTTGCAGCATAGCTAAATTACACAGTAAGTTATCATTTACAAAGGACGAAAATAGGAAAAGGAGTCAGTGAAATTAATTTATGTCTAAAGGATTTCTCAGTTTTTGGATTGAAGGGCGGGGAAGCAGTCTCCTCCAAAACCACACTCTTAATGGAGATGGTTTTACTGTGTAAGATCATTTCCAGAAAGCATTATAAAAATGTTCCCTTTACTCAAGCCAGACAGGTTTTAATAGTATCAAAGCAAAATATAGTCTGCTATTAGCATGAAATAACATTAGCATAAATGGAAAAGAGTAAAGGACACTTGAAAAAAATTCCACATAAGTGGTCTGCTCATTTCACTAGACATCACTGTAGCTGAGAAACTGTGAAATTTCCATAATAATCGAGTGCAGAGAAAAACAAACAATTTTATTGATAGGGAAATTACATCCTGTTGCTGAATATAAAACTACAGCTCTGTTCAATGGTCCTTTAACAGCATTGAAAGTATATATTAATTTGCAAGTGAAATGTAAATAAAATACTCAGTTCAGTCTGGCCACAGAAACCTCTTGATAGTATTTCAGTGCCAGAACCCAGGAGACATATACTTGGATTCCATATCCTAGACTCTGAGCTGGCGGCATCTGATACCTTTGTGGAAAAGATTTACTCAGCTGCTATGTGGGGATATACTTATGACAAAAAGCACAGTACCAACTGGTCTGTGAGATGGTACTAGCTTTGGGGAAGGGTTCCTTTGGGGTTTTTGCTCGCTTTCTTTTGAAATGAGGATCCTTCAACACTTTGCAGCAATAATCCCAGATATTGCAGTTTGAAGTTATACTGCTGCAGTGCCTAGGACTGTTACAGCGGTGCTTTTCTTTGCAATGGGATTGTATTTCCAAGGGGAAGAAAACTTCTTTTTTTTACCGTCTGGGGAGCAGTAAGGAAAGCTGCTATGGAAAATAAGTCCAGTTGTGAGGGACCATACCAGTTGCTACTACACAGACCCTGAGCTGGCCGCTGGAGAACAGGGCTCTGGCCGCAGTGCTGTTGGCTGCCCTGTCAGCTCCCCATCAGCCTGTGGCTCCTTCAGGGCTGGGACACGCGTGGTGACAGTGGCAAAGCTGCTTAGGTTTCTTAATGAGCATCTTCCCAGCTGAAATTCAGCAGCAGTCACCATGAAGCTTGGAAAACCCGCATGTATTCTGGGGCTCACCCACACATGAGCTCGCGGGAGCCCCTAAGTTGCTGTGGTCCCAGCCCCTGGGTTGCTGTGGTCCCAGTGAGCCAGGCCTTAGCAGAGGGGATCCCTCCACCCATCACAACAGTCCTGGTAGAAGCAGGTTTCTTCCTCCTGCCTGTAAACATGCCTAGGCACTGAAGGCTGCTCTCCCCATCCCCTCCTGCAGCCATAAACACTCCTGCAAAGTAGGTCTGAAGCACTACCCAGTCAGCACGAGGGTGTTTTATATCCCCTGCGCGCAGTGCACAGCAGTAAATGATTTCCCCCAGGGCAGTGCAATGGAGAAAAAAGGCCCTGAAATTGTGCCTTTAGGTGTGCTCCTGCCGGGCAGTCTCCACAAGAGCCCTCCCTGGATGGCATGTCCTCAAAATGGTGTTTAGGGGGAGAAAGGTTGGGGGGGGATGGGAGGGATTGTGTGGCTGCACAAAGCCCGTTGAACAGTTAATGCTTTAACCTTGCGTATAATTTATACAATAAACAAAGTCACATGTTTCTCTAATAATTTAGATGTAAGCAAATGTTGATTTATTCAGGAAGGCTACTGCCAGAAGCAAAGCCTGCAGCACTGAAATTTGAATTAAACTAGGACAGAAGCAGGCTAGTCTATAATAACATTTGTATAATTTTATTTTTGCCCTTGGCTCAGTTCATTTCCTTCTACAGTAGATGCATGAAATTGGTTCTTCAGCCACCTTTAGCTGATGTTCATTGATATCGGGGGTAGGCAGAGAAGCAAGAGAATGTAACCTTTTTAGACTTTGTGTTTGCAATCGTAAGCCCATGAATTCTTGGGTCATTTATGGCAATAATTTCCTTCTCTGCCATTTCGTCCTTCAATACTCTCTGAATGGCTCCATTTAACCTGGAGGGATGGGGCTTTTCCCCCCATTTTCTTTTCCTGCATGGAGACTTCTAGAACAGAGCCTGTTAAACAGATGCAAATGTTGTGTTGTTTTTATTCTTTTATTCAGGCCTGAGGGCATGAAATTGGAGTTCTCTTACTCTGCTTTCAACATGAAGGAAGGGGACTGTATGATACTTTAAAAATTATGGTTAAAAAAATATGCACTACTACAGATATCTGGAATGGATCCCTTGGCATCTTTGCCAACTTTGCCTTCAAGGACGAGAAAATATGCTCAATAATGGGGAAGATGCAGAGCAGTGCAGGGCAGTGATACTGTCAGGGGTTTCTGGTGGCAGCGAAAGCCCTTCTCACAAGCCTCAGGGGATTCACAGTACCAGAACACAAATCTAAACCTCTTCGCTTTTGTCCAAGGAACCCACAATAGGTTTCCAAGCGAAGTCAGAGGATCCCACTCTGCCAGTGAAATCTTCTGTTCCCAGGCTGTCAGGCACTGCATGGGACCATGTGCCATCCCACTGTGGAGGGCAAGCCTGGTGTTCCCTGGCTGTGAGCCCACAGGCCCTCTCCAGCACTGGGCTGATATGCCCCGGAGAGCCTGCTTGAAACACTTCCGAGGGCATGGTGTTCGCTTTTGCTTAGCCAAGAGGGACACTCTTAGGCTGAGGGGACTTTATGGGCAAAGAAGTGTAAGTTGAGGCTGAAAAGCAGGGGAGGTGGGGGGGTGGAGAGGGGAGCTAAGAGCAGAACTAGCAGAAGAGTGATAATGTCTCTGTCAGGCAATGTGACAAGAACCATCTTTTAACTGCAGCCAGAATGAGCAAGATAGTTGCACAGGAATGATTCAGGTTGTTTTTTTCCAGATGTAAGTCTGGCCAGGTGCATGAACTTGAACATCGATCCCAAACTGAGGTAGTGGTGCTCTTACACATAACATCCATGTATGTGGTGATTTCATGGCTGTAGTATTCGCTAAAGAGTAACTTCACTTTTGCAGTCCTTTAGATTGCAAAGAAAAGACTCTTAACATTAAACAAAATTAAAGCAAGTCCAGCAGGCCCATGGCAGTTTCTGGGACTCACAACCTGTCCCCAGCACAGACAGACCCTGAAACCTGTCAGTGACACCTTCAAAGATCACCCCGATAAAAGTTTGAGCAGAAACAGCCAGCTGGTGTGTTTCAGTAGAGGGCTGTCGCTGACTGCCACTCAAGCTCCTCCCGTGAAAAAGTGCCACTTCTTGTGACATTCACTCCCTCTCCTCACCGCACAGTAACCATGAAAATGGTACCAGCTGATGCCCCTCCAAAGGTCCTATTTCCTCAGAAGTATAAAAACTGAAATGTTTCAAGGTCAGTTTTGTAGTCCTAAATCCTAACAGCATGTGACCTATGGATGCCTTGAACCTTATGGCCCCACATGATCCATTTTGCAGTATCTCACCTGGAAACTAAGGGCCATGACATATTTGCCTTCAAACAGCTTTCTCTGGCTGTGGATCACAGCGAAGGGAGGAGAGCCACCGCTGCATGACTGCTGTGTCCATTCAGCTCTGCCCATGACAATACTCGCAAAACTTTGTTTCAGCCCCCACTGTGGGGGAAGCAAGGAAAGGGCAAGTTGGGGGTATTTCCTTTGCCAAAGCATGTGGGAAGCAGGAGCAGACTGCAACACCACCAGCCACAGCCTCCCAAGCTGCTCCTTGGATAGCACAGACATGTGCTGCCCCTAACCTGGGGCAAAGTCATGTCTGAGCCCTTAGTTCCTTTATTATTAATTAAAACAGCAGAGAAGATCCTCAGCTGGAGTAAATATTCATTGCTCCTGGCCCTCGCCCACTGGTTTCTGAAAGCACACAGAAGTAGCCACATTTATGCTGTTAACACTGAACTTGGATCACACTTCTGTGGTCAAATAAATAAATATCACTGCATCCCATTTAGCTCTGTTAATGCCACATTAAGAATGGCGTGTGTTTTGACATAACCACCCTTTCCCTTTTTTTTTTTTTTTCCAGTGCCATAAATGAAGCATTAAAAGTCCCAATCCATCACGGTGACATCAGATCAGTGGACTGTGACTTTTATGACATCAGAGCAATTGATTATATGACTCTTTTATGTGTAGCTTGCTATGCAATGATTGCTCTTCTCTCCATATATTACATCCTAACATCCTGGAATAATCTCAAGAGATAAAAAGGAATCACTGTGAAGCAGTGAAGTACAGTAGTTACAGAATTGCCATAAAACTGTCATAAAAATTGTAGAAACAAAAATGCCTTTAAAGATGGCAATGTTCCATTATGGGTCCCTAGCTAATGGTCTGTAGTTGCCCTATGCATACCTTACTATATTTACTGCTTCTGGATATTTCTGTACCTTTCTCCCA
Source organism: Athene noctua (assembly GCF_965140245.1). Classification (NCBI taxonomy): domain Eukaryota; kingdom Metazoa; phylum Chordata; class Aves; order Strigiformes; family Strigidae; genus Athene; species Athene noctua. The sequence goes on from NC_134038.1 coordinate 50,455,167, forward strand.
GAAGCTTATATGGTTACCAAGACATGCAAGGCTGTTACCCTGCATACTGTAAGTCCCTTTATCCCATTATATCACCTCTAACAAGTCGAGTGCTGCTTGTACCAGGCTAAATTCAGGGATTCTTTTCAAATAGCCCCCCAAAAAATGAAGGAAAAAAAAAATAGCTGACAAAAAAAAAAGAGGTATAAGCTGTTTGCTGCCATTAAATTGCTGGAAGAAAACAGATACTCTGTAGTGCTTATAAAGAAAGGTGCTGTTAAAATTAGATTCAATGCACAGAATAAGTAGCTCTTTCCTGCTGAGAAGTGACATGGAAAGCTCTGCCCAGAAGACAGAGCTCCAACTGGATTTTTCCCTGTAAAACCACATGTGCCTAAGCCCAGTTAACATGCAAGGTGCTGTGCCACATAGCTTTATGTTTTCTTGTGCTCTCCAGGTTATCTGCACAAAGTTACTACTGCGAGCAATGAGCAAACCAGTGTTTGTCTTTCTTAGATACAAATGCAGCCTTTGTTGCCCTGTGGGAGGATAAGCCCCAACAGGCAAAGTTAAATGCACTATTTTTTTCCCCCTTTTCTAGTCTCAAGGCAATTTAATGTAAGCAAAGAGGTGCTACAGTCATAAGGAAGGTATAAGTCATCTGAGAAGTTTATGCCTTGGGGCCCTGAAAGATGAGCTCTGGCACATCTTGCCCCTGCCGCTGCAGATGTCCGTGCCCCCAGCTCTGCCCATTCCCTGTCCCTGCCTCCGAGCAGGGGCACAAAAAGCATCATGTGCCAGCGCCCTCCCTGCTCCAGCTCCCTGTGCTTCCCTGGGCGACGAGGATAGATGCACCAGGCCCACAGGAGCCACAGAGGTACGGACAGGGGTCTGTCCCACTACCTCTGCTCCTGCAAGAGGTGACCTCTGGGAAAGCAGAGGGGCCAGTGACCAGAGCAAGGTTAGTCCTTATGCAACTGCAGCTGTTGCTGCTATACACATAGTTCCTTCACCAGGTTGTCTTCCTCACTAGACAAATACAGCAGCTTCATTAAATACCTCAACATCTTCAAAATACTTTGGGATCCTGACACAGAAGACACTAGAGAAAATATATATTTCTAACGAAATTCCACGAGTAGCCGGGTGTACCAACATCCTCTACTTACCCTCAGTGGGAGAAAAGCAGCACCTCTCTGGCCAGCTTTCTCTAGCCCCTCTAGCATGCACGTGCACACACATACACATGCCTGGGAGCTGCAAACCACAGCTGGACAGGCCATTTGCTGGGGGGAAAAAATACAGTCTGTTGGCCCTTCAGCCAAAATTGCCAAGCAGCGGAAGCTGCAGTGAGTTCAGCAGCCTGAAATCTAACACCTGTGCATGATGGCACCTCTGGGAAAACCCTGGTGCTGGTGTGGGAGGTGAGATTCTCCAGCTGCTCCCAGCCTGGCTTGGTACTCACGTGAAGCTGGGACCTGGAGGTGAAATACTGCATGCCCTCATTCTTATTCCTCTGTCCCTCCCCAAACCAGCATATTTTGGCAGGCTGAGAGACGATCTAAGCTATCTAAGATGATGAATGGTTAGTACTTATCCCTCTTCCAAGGGTCTGTGCCGTTTTATTGGGGCGAGGGTGGAAGAGATGTATGGCTGGGACCTTTACAAGTGCCCTTTGCAGACTCCAGGGTGATTTCAAGGGCAGCTTATGGCATAGGATATTGACAACAACAGAGCCCAGCTTGAACACCCACCCTTAACTCACTCTAATTTATATGCAGACCAAGCAGCAACATTATTGTTCAGCTGGGGGCATATTTAATTGCTGAATGTTCTGCAGATGTCTTGCAGGCTGTATAGATAAAGGCATTTAAGTTGCTGACTTATAACAGCACATCTTTCTTCTTTTAACATAAAAATTCCTACCTTCTTTGATGGATGCAGAATTTTTAGGACTGAAATCCTGTGCTAGTCCTTTAGAATATTTTAGTGAATGTTAACCTCCCCAGCACTGTGAGGGAGAGGCTAAACCCTGACGCCTTTTCATTGGGGAAAAAAATGAGCTTCATTACTGTAAAAGCAGTGCTTTCCCATGGTATGAAATTGAGGAAGGTTCATTATTGTTTCTTTAAACCCAGCAGTATGACTTGTCAGGCTCTAGCCAGACACTGAAGCGATTGCCGTTTATTTAAGTGCAAGCAGTCTGCGCAGTGCTGAATAAGATGTACAAGGAGTCAGGAGCCTTGCCCCAAGGAGACTGCAACCCAAGGGCAGTCGTGCAAAGTATTGCTGGTGCCAAGGGTCCAGCACAGCTCCCCTTCACTGTAACACTGGGAGATGGAAAGCAATGCAGGATCAGATCCATGAACTTAAAGCTTTCTGGGGAGAGATCTGTCTTTTCTCTCTCTAGTTCATATCTTACACTTAAGGACTAAAGAGTGAATATTGTTTTTTTTCATGGTTTTGTGGTATTTAAAAAAAATCCCCCCCAAATTTCAAGAATAATCAGATTTAAAAAACAAATGTCCCGTCTATTTTTTTAATGACACCTATGATGTCCTTTCTGGCTTGTGCCACACTACGACACCTCTGTCCTAGTGACATAGGTGTCTGACAATTTGTCAGGGAGATAGCCATAAGTTAGGCAGAAAACCGGACTCCATTAAAAAAACATAAAAGCTGGGAGGAGGCAACTTGATGTGGCATGGCTCCTGGCGATGAGGAAGCATGAGTGCATACTGAAGCTTAGAAATAGAAAGTGATGTCCTCATAAAAATATGGCTTTAGGCTGGTGTGCCACTAGAAATTCTTCTGTCAGTTTAAAATATTTAGCTCTAAGGGATCTCTACTTTCAAATGGATCTTTTGATGCAAAATAGGCTGCACAGAGAGAGATAGTGTTGAAGAAGGGAGAGTCACATTCGCTCTCAGTTATGCTTGGTAAACTGAAGATTTTTAGATAGGCTTTTTGATCCCAAAGTACTGAGTGGGCAAGTGGGTTACCTTACTGGCGCATTAGGTCTCCAGGCCCTTCTAACTGAAAACCGTTACTGATGCCTGGGCAGCTAAATAATACTGAAAGCTTCAACACTGCTGGTTATCAGGGGAACCTCTTTAGCCTAATTTGAAAGCTCAAAGCTCCAGGCAACTGAATTTTTTCGTTACAGGCTCTTTTGTGTGATGTTCCAATGCAGTATATCCAATCAATGATGTGATATCACGCATGGTACCATCATGTGGATGTTTATTCCCCCCGTGTTTTGTATTTGACTTGTTAAACTGCAAGAAGAGTTTGGGGAACAAACAAAAAAAAGGAAAATAAAAGCAAACTCCTCAGCTCCCCTGCTGCAGAAATTCAAAACTAGCAAATACTCAAGCCTCAGTGCTCCAAGAGAAATGAAAAAGAGCGGAAAGTGAAAATATATACATATGTATACACATGAACAAAACATGAGCCACAGTCATGGCAATCTGGGCTCCAATGTGCCAAACAAAAGGGGTTATTCCTCTAAGCAATCTTTGTGCTGTAAAATTTAGGACACAACAAGGCTGGTTTATGATCACACTGTAGATTCCACTATAAAACTATACAGTTGCAGTACAGTAAATTCCACTGGATCATTAGGGCAGGCTGGTTGGGGGGATTTTTCATATTGTATCTTCTAAAAGAAGTAATTTTAAGGATAGGCTGGATGGGGGGAGTGGGACAAGACTAATTATCAAGATACTCATTCTTCCCTTCTTCTGTAATTCCTCTCACACACACCCATCATAATTTAAGTTCATTTGGGAAAATTACAAGAATTGTGAGTATTCTTTCCACATTGATCTTTTTAACACAAATAATAATGGGCCAGATCTTCACATGAAATAAATCAGCCCAGACCATTTCATTTACAGTGTGTCTGTGTAAATAATATTAAATTGATTTTATTTATTAGGATGCCAAAAATAAAAGAGCAAGCTCCATGATGAATGATTATTTACAGAGGGTGCCTGATGCCTCCTGAGGTTTTGGCCCAGAAAAACAGGAGAAGCTTATGGAAACTCCATTGTTTTATAACACTTGTGATTTAATTTGTTGTGAGCTACTTCACTCAGTCCAGTGCTAAAAACATAAAAGATGGTTCAGAACTAAGAATTCAAGCAGGACTAGACTAAAAGATTTTAAGTCTCTGGAAAAAATATTTCAGCTCAGCTCAAATCAATGCTTACATTGACTGCATTTTTTTGTGTTTACAAGATTTAACTTCCAGTCTGGTTTCTCTTGCCGCTCTGTTCTGAGGCAAGCCATAAACCTGCATTTCTGATGCTGTACTCCCTGGTCAGTGAAATAATTGTGACACTGGGAGTTTCTCCTTGTTGCTTCACATGGTCACTCTCAAATGAGAATTCATATTTGAACCTTAATGTCTGTGACGATGAGGCAAATGTGCAATCAAAAGTGGTAGGCATCTGACAGGGCAAGTTTCCATGATGCGCACTGAGCTGTTTTCTTACACCAGGAGAAGAATCTCTTATTTTTTGGCTTGATCATGCCAGTGCTTAATGACAGCTGATGATGTTGGTAACCTTGTGCTGTCATTGACAGGAGCCAGGCACTGACACCCTGCAGGACTGTATCCTGCACTCTCCATGACCAGGTAGCTGGATCTTACTTTTATTTTTGGCATCCTAAAAATAAAATCATCTTACCACTATTTACATATTTCCATGGAAGCAAAGTGTCTGTGGACATACACTGGCCTTGAGTTCAGCTACTACTGCTGTTCCTTTCACTGTGTTAGTTCTCTGCCATGTGAATCCTCACAGTGAGTTCATGATGATTTTGTTGATTCCTGGAAGATGTCATCAGTGCAGCTGTGACAGTGAGGGAGTTAAGAATGAAACAACACTTACGCATTCACACTGGGTGTTATTAATCTCATTTGCAAGTGAAGCATTAGCCAAAATTAAACATATTGTCAACTTAGTAAACAAATGACCGCTGATGTTAGCTGGGCGTAATCAGATGAGACCTCTTTGCTCTCTTAAAGTCTTTGGCGTCAGACTAACAAATCACAAGGCACACCAAGGGGTCGTGTTGATCAAATTCATCCAAGACAAGCAAAATTCTCCTTCTTACACCTACCTGTCTTACTCTCTGTATACACATGGTTCACATCTGTTGTCCACCTTTTAGCTGTTTTCAGTTCATGTCATTTGTAAGCAGGCGGGAAGGTAAACATAAGGACGCAACAACTGCCACTCAGGATGCTCAGTTAAGTAATGAAGAAACAGCACTCTCCATATAGGAAGCACAATGAGAAAGCAAAGAATTACATGATTAGAAAATGAGGTGAGCCAGCTAACCTCATATCCATGAGGTGGAAAGGATCAAAAGGCCTGCCCAGGTCTGCAGGGGATCTGCACTCCCCAGGAATTCTTTCCAGGAATCCTGGAAATTGTGCCAACTCCTGCTAAAATGTGCCTGGGGTGGTACAGCATCACCTACCTTTTAGGTTCCTCTCAAATCTGAAATGAAGCTCAGCAGAACCAAGACTAAATAAAGCTGGAGGGTTTAGGCATTTGCCCTGTGAATGCACAGGGTATAACCAGGCACTAAGAAACTGAAAAAAACCCCAACAGGTAGGGACTGTGTTTATTTAAACACTGTAGCTAAGAGATCTGTGATTCTAGGTGTGTTACAAACCCCATGCTTAAATGATGTAGCAAGTGACTTTAGGAGGAATGCTCTCCATACAGTCAAAGGTAATCTGGTACAGAATTACCTACAAAATTCAATACAGCAGTGACAGCAACTATTTTATCTACTCTGAGCTTATTTTGCCCATTCATACATGACTGGTTGGGAGACACATTTTTCCAAAACGTTTTGATCCAGACATTCTGGAACACCAGCATGCCCACAAGCAAAAGTTTTCCCTTTTGCTGCTGTTTGTTTTCACTGTGTGCTGGGGGAACGTAACATGTGTTTCTGTCAAGTCATATGGTAGCAAGTATGCTCAAATGAATGCTCATCCTAACAGTGATGTCAGAAATAACCCATTTTTCCAATGGCAAATTTTAATTGTTGGTTTAATCTGGTGTAGTAACAATACGGAGACTTTAGGCCTCAGTTTGTCAAAGCATTTAAACACGCACTTAAGTATCATTGCACTTAATGAGACTTAAGTCTCTGCCTAAGTGTTTAGCTAGTTCAGTGACTTGATACAGGAACTGAGGAGTAAATGTTCACTGATTAAGTCAGACCACTGATAATATGGTTTCAGAAAATAGTATCCGAATAAAAACTTCTGAGTGTAAAGTTTAAGAGTGGAAGGTATTAGCAGGCTAAAGAGCAAAATAAAACTCTTAAAACCAGTGAATGAACTCGTCGCTATTATGAGCAATCTCTCAAAGGAAGAGCTGATTGGCATACTCCCATACAAAATAGAAACAGTAAAAAGTAATCAAATACCATTACATACCAGAATCCAGAAAGTCAAATTAAGAAAACACCTTTTGAGAAGACGAGACGATCTCCAAGTGGGAGTCAGGAAACAGGTCTCCTCCCGTCACTGGAGATCCCATCGCGTACAGGGATGGCTGCCATCTGCAGTCACCCAGGCACACCCGATGGCTGAGCAGGCAGACCGGCACCTGGACCTCGGGAGAGCCTTCGGGTACTCTGTGATCCAACACAGCAATTCCAGAGTGTGGTATTTACATATCTTCCTGCAATTCTCTCTACAGTCTGCCCAGCAGTCTTTCTGCTTTCCCCATTTTTCTCTAAAAGCCAAATTATTTTAGGAAACTCAGCAGGAGAAAGCCATTCTGAATAGAGCACTGATTGTATAGCTCATAATTTGAGAATGAGGAAATACAGAAGTAAGGGGTTTGTGTATAGCTTTAAGTCTGTTGCTCACAGATAGAGATATGCACGTATATATACACAAATACTGATATATGCAGAAGAGTATTCAGTACTACCACTCTTGTAAAGGAGTTTCCATAAAAACAGGTAATGTTTAAAACATGAAAATAATGTAACACATTTGTTACCAGTACTAATATGAAATTGCAGGATGTTTGTTTCCACAAGCTTACACTGTAGATCTGTGATATGATCTCCACAACAAAGTGAATTTAGAGATCAAAATGGAAATGGGAATTACCAACCTGGGGTGTTTATAGGAACTTTGTTATTGATTTCAGTTTGACAAGGAATACAGTTGGCATTAAAACAATTTTTTCTTGGGACATACAAATCACTGAAGTGCACCAAGTAACTCTCTGAAAAATCCAGAAGGGTGGTGTATGGTACACATCTATTTGTAAGTTTCTCATTCCCTGAAGTCCTATGATTAAAAAAGCCAAGCATTCATTACAAGGAAGTTTGCAACGTAAATCTTCCCTTAGTTTTGCAACTAAGTTAGTTAATAATAGAAGATTTAAAACGCGTATGTGAAAAAAAACGTGCAGTCATACAGCTAAGGCCATAGAGGGAAGTCGTTGTATTAACTTCACTTGAGAAAGAGATTGTGCCTTTGTGATCTTACAACATAATTTCTCACTGAAAGCTGGCAAGCGTGCAAGTTCCTTTCACAAACGTTAAGTCATCTGCACCCATATAGGATAGTTAAGATGATTTATCTGGATTTCCTTCGAGCTTTTGACAAGTTTCCTTACTAAAAATATCCTGTAAAAGCTGTAGAGTGGAAAAGTAGTGTTGTTCTCTGTTGTAAAATGTGGACTGGGAGACAGGAATTCCTGAGTTCTCATTGTATTTGCTTTGATCTATATGCCCTGTTCATAATAAGCCTGACACTTATTCCTTCTGTAGCTCTGGGCAAGTCATATAATCTCTCTGCCTCGTTCTCCTATCTTGGGGGGTATTGCATGGATTAGTTAGTTGATGTTTGTAAAGCAGCTGAAAGAGTATTGACCCGATTCTCCCAGGGAAGCAGGGACACTCAGTTTCTTGGAAAGTCATGACCAATAAATTCTAAGGTGTACTACAGAAAATAAATACCCAAAGAAAAATGAACCCAGCCTTGACACAGACTACACCTGGTTTAGTTCAGCTTGTTGATGAAAAAGGCTGCACACACCAACTCCCCTCCCACTGCTGTCAGAGGAACCCAGGACTTCCTCGGGGGTGTTTGGCATCCTGCAGGGTTTGGGCTGTAGCTGCTTTAGAGAAAAGAGGGAGAATGGAGCACACCCAAAGGGGACACCGAAACCTCTCTCAACAAGTGTTTGCACTACTGAGCTGGCAGAGGAAAATAAACAGTGAGTGAGTGACACTTGCTGATGGTGCTCATTGTCCCATGCAGCTGAAGAGGCTTGTGAGAAACCTGAGATGAATTAAAAAGCATTGGTGTATCCTGAATTTGAGGATGACTGATGATCAAATGAAATTTATCTTGGATGAGTATAAGGTAATAAACACTGACAAGGTTCTCTCTGTGACCTGATTGATTTTACTTTGATTTGATTTTACTTTGATTTGAGTTTGGCCTGAATTTGCAGCACAGTCACAACCAGTATGTTTCCATGTCTACCTGTATGATAGTACTGAGAATCAACTGAAAGAGGATCGCTCCTGTGCTACGCAGCAGTGTGGGTGGTTTAGCTGATCATTGAGTTAAAAAGACAAATTGAGAACATAATTCTTTAAAGCTAAGAGAGAAATCAAGAGAGAAAATATCAAGGCCATGCCATTGTTAAGTGGCAGCAAATATCCAGGCAAAGGCGAAGGAGTATTTTCTCACTACTTGTGACCTTTCCCAATAATTTTGGAAACTGCTTTTCTCTGTTGGCTGATGCCAGGAGAGTAAAGGTGGCTACTGCTGCATTAGCAAGACTCTGCATTTTCTCCTGGGGAAGAGAAGTGCAGGACACAGAGGGATAAGCCAGTTTTGCCAGTGTGAGTGCATTCGCAGTAGTCGTTTTTCACTTTGGAATAGCTATTTGTGTGCACAAGGTAGTGTAGTTGCAGAGAGAGGAGAAGGCAGTCAATTGTCTTGACACAGAGCCCTGGTCCTTTCTTTGCACCAGCAACTACGCCAGCTACATCAAGCCACTGACTCTTTGCCAGCACTATTTGCTATTAAATCTGTCAGGGGAGTGTTCCTAGCATAGACATGGCCTTGGCAGCAATGCTCGCTTGCCAATGTGTACTTGCGAGATGCCTCTTTCATGACACCTTCCTTGAACTGTCTTTGGATTTATATTTGGTGATCACCATGTTCTTTCTTTTCTAGGGGCTCCCCTTTACCATGTGCACTCCATGGTTCAGCTGCTCACAAGAAGGCTGAAGACTGGAAGAACTACAACAACAAAACCCAAAGCAGGTTAGCAGGAGGTTGGCTGACAAGGTAGGACTTCTCTCAACATCTGTCTTATTCTGGTCAGGCTGGATAAAGGTTGCCTGGAGGTATATATGGGAGTATTGCCTTTGCGTGAACTAGCACAGCAATTTTCAGTGACTGTGGCATGAGTTTTGCCGGATGGGTGTTTTTTCCCTGGCAGATGTTTTCAGCCTCTGCCTTACAAGATGACTGTGTCTATTTTCACAGGCAGTCAACTAAAATCCTCTTTAAACTTGTAGGTCTCTTCATGACCACCTAGCAGCTGTGACAGGACCACCAGGGCATGGATTAAAATATGGATGAGCTTCTGGAAAGCCACTATTTTTGACCAGAAAATGAACAAATAAGGATTGTGATGAGGCCACAAGGTTCATACCCCTGACTGCTATCACTACCCAAAAACTGTTGTCTATCACTGTTGTCTATCACTGCTTAGTGTCTACAAGTTTATTGTATGAAACAAGGTACTGGGACACTACCAAAACATGAAAATTACCCTTATAACAGCAGCTGTGATATATACACTACATATGGAACCAAGAACAAAGGACACAGTAGCTTAACATTTATGTACCTTTCCTCTTTTGCATAAACCCATCACTATGGTCAGAGTAGCCCAGGTCCTGTAATTCCATGCAAACCTGGGAAATGACAGTGAAGTAAAATCAGTATGTGAAAAACTGCTGATTTTCAGAAAGTGGCTGGGAGAAAAACATAATTGATTTTAAAGTGGATTTCTCCAAATTATTCCAAAGAGAAAAGTACAGCTACTTTACATGTATTCCTGTTTCTACAGAGAGAGCAAAGAGATTCTAGCAACCTGAGTTTTTCAAAGCTCATGCATTGCACTGAAAGCATGGTGTAATTTCTGTCACACAGAAATATAACACAAACTATAGCTGTTTTGAAAAGGGAATATTCCAGACAGTTGCTGCTTGTTTAGCAGAATGGCAGTGAGTACCTCTTTCAAATACCCTTTTTAAAAACATACACTTTCTCTAGAACAAGTCTAGAAAATTAGTCTGGTTCCAAAATCTGCATATCACTCATTACAGTCAGTATTTGTAGGTCTAAAACCTTGGAACAGACTGTTTCTGAAGGGTGGATGTAGTAACAGCCCAGCTCAAATTCTACAGTCTGCCTCTTTCTTTATCCAGATCAGCTGCTTGACAATCCCAGACCAATATATGCACTACCAGACTTTGGACTATTCAAAACACAGATGCAAATCCAGATTTCATAGTCTGAGTTTCTCTTGCCGCTGTATTATGTATCCCTCTGAAATATTTTCTCAGTTGAATAGGATGGTTTATTGGGCAGAAACTCATACTTCAAATAACTATCTCGATGTATTACTGTATTACCATAAGTGTGGTATCTCACACTTTATGGAAGAGTGTGTTTAGAAATACAGCTATACTGAAAGAGAGTACTCTAATATCAATGTCAATTTTCTTTCTGAAAACTCATGGCACAGTTGAGTAACACTTCTGAGAATGGTGAGTTTAATGTTAAAAATCCAGGAGGGAAGGTTGTTGATACGCTTTGTTATTTAACAACACCAAATACCTCTGCTCATTGTCTCTGTATATAGGTGTGCTCAGGCACCTATAGGTAGGAAAGCAGAGGATTCTGACACCCAAAGGATGCACAAAGAGATACTGTGCTGGTTTTGGCTAGGATAGAGTTAATTTTCTTCAAAGTAGCTAGTATGGGCTAGGTTTTGGATTTGCACTGGAAACGGTGTTGATAATTATTGCTGAGCAGTGCTTACACAGAGAGGCCTTTTCCGATTTCTTACCCCACCCCACCAGTAAGTCGGCTGGGGGTGCACAAGGAGTTGGGAGGGGATACAGCCGGGACAGCTGACCCCAGCTGACCAAAGGGATATTCCATACTATATGATGTCCTGCTCAGCATATAAAGCTGGGGAAAGAAGAAGGAAATGGGGGATGTTCAGAGTTACAGAGTTTTGTCTTCCCAAGTAACCGCTGATGCGTGATGGAGCCCTGCTTTCCTGGAGATGGCTGAACACCTACCTGCCAATGGGAAGTGGTGAATGAACTCCTTGTTTTGCTTTGCTTGCATATCCAGCTTTTGCTTTACTTATTAAACTGTCTTTATCTCAATCCACGAGTTATTTTCTCCCTTTTACCCTTCCAGTTCCCTCCCTCATCCCATTGGGAGGGAGTGAGCAAGTGGCTATGTAGGGCTTAGTTGCCAGCAGAGGTTAAATCACTACAGATAAACTAACATAAATTTCTGTGGTGCCCTGAAGGTACTTCCATTGTGTTATAGGGATTCTCGTGAGCAGTTTTGGCTCAGGTGATAGGACCATGAAATAAAACTGAGTGGCTCTGGACTAGATGAACTGAGAATGAGGCAGATTTTACTACCTCTAGAAACCATCGCTCTTGTTATAGGGTACTGGAATATAAAATAGCAAAAATAATTTAATCAAATGCTTATTTTTCTCCTTACCAATTTCCCTTCTCCCCCAGCATACACACACATACACACACATGCACACTTCACCCTCTTTCCCTCAGTGTAGTCTTTAATTAGAAGGAGTTGAGCAGTTAAATTGGAATGATCTTAGAGCAATTTGTACAATCTCATGAGATACATTATCAGTTATGCCCTGAATTCTGCATGCTTTATCTGAACAGTTAGATCAACCGAAGTTTCTTCCATGTTCAACCCTGCTTGTATTTCACATGATGCAGCTCAGAAAAGCTTACAGTGACTGTAAGGGTGCATTAGTCCTTTTGGAAAGCGTACTGACTAATCCGAATAAAACATCTGTCTGGCAATGGGAGGAGAGTTTTCAAATGTGTATAGGAGAAATCCAGTCAAAGTAAAAGATAGCAGGAGCAGAGGTGAACTCAGATTTGCTCTCTGCCTTCACAGGTTGTACAGAGTTGGTCCTCTGGCACCTATTCTGCAACACCTATTTCTGTGCAACAAATGTCTGAAAGCAGGAAACAAAACCAGTGTGGTACTATCCCACTGTGCCCCTCAGAAAGCCTCTGCAATCACTGAGCAATCCAAAGGACTGCTGCTTAGGGTAAGGAATAACTGGGGAGAGAAGAGGGAAGCAGAGAACGTCAGAGAAATGCAAAGAATTTCCCAAAGTTTGTTATAAATGCATATACACATAGGAGGCAAGGACACCAGGGTTCACATTTTCAATCCTCCATGCTCAAATGTAGTCTTCTAAGCCGTTCTTTTTTCACCTTTCCACAAGTGTCATGATTTGCTGGTGGTCTTAGCATCTCCAGATCCCATTGCTGACAGAGGGATTTAGGGGCAGTGAAGGCTTCTGAAAGACACCCATGGAAGAACCAAAAACCTGAAGAGAGGCTTTCTGTGAAGCTACTCTGTGCTCTATTACCCATACAGTCTATAAGCTTATCCGTATCTTCACAAGGGGCCCAAGAACTCCCAAGATATTTTGGTACACTAAAAATTGATGCTTCTGGAGAAGAACGTAGTTCAATCTGGGAGTTTTCATACCACTGATAAATTTGCATAAATTAACTTCATGTCCCACTCCAGTGATGCTGTTTCTCCTGGAAACAGCTACCCACAGACTCTGGTCTTGTTCTCTGAAGCAGACAACTAAGTGAGCTTGGAGTTCAAGAGATTTTGGTGCTGTGATGGAGAGAGAGACATCACTTCCTCTTACAGTGACTGACAAGCAGAACTGTCATATCTGGAGAGCTGAGGGCAGATCTAAGGGATCCACATGGAAATCCATCACTACTCCTGTTTCTGTATGCATTTGCATTGCCTAACATAGAACCTCACAACCATGAATTGTAGTGGAATATGGAAATTCAGCTTCTTGTTTTTAATTAAGAGCAAAAGGGCGTAAGTGGCATAAGTGCAAGCGGTACTTAAGGACTACACAGAAACAGGGTAGAAGTACTTGTTGCTGCATTCGTTCAGCTACCTTCCTGTAGTAGACCTGTGGCTTGATTCTCTGTTATTCTCACAAATGCAGAAGGAATGCTATTGCTTAGGCTACTTCACTGTTCGATATGGTTTGCACTTTTCAATCCATTTCACAGTTAAATAACAAAATCTATTTCTTCAAATACTGCATCAAAATGTTACTGGTCATAAAGAAAAAGACATTATTTTTAACATTCCTTGGGGAAAACAAATCTGGAGAACCTGTGTTCATAAATCTCCCCCTACAAATGCAATGTAAAATCCTTTCTGTTTTTCTAAAAAGAAAAAAACAGCCACTGACAAAATTTCTAATGCGGGCAACTGTTGCTAGCATTTATTTCCATACTGAGCTGCTCTTCTTAATGTTTTTGAAACAAGACTGCAACACACAAGAAGCCTACGGACTTCAGGAGAGAACTTTCAAAAGAAGGTCAAGCTGATATGAGGGCCTTCCTGAGAAGAGCCCCTGTACTTGTTTCCAGACAGGATTACAGCTAAATCAGAAATAATGCCCTTTAGCAAACGGACACATATGATCTGCAGCCGTTGGAAAACCTGCCTCTCCAAAAGCTGCAATTTTCCAAACTGTTAACATCGACAATGATATGGAAAAACTACTATAGTTTTCCAGAGGCTAATTATGAACAGGTGACGATTTGAGGAAAAATTCAGAAATCAAATATTGAGCTCAGTTTGAGCTCATTAAGGTTGCTATTCAGCATCAGTAAAATATTCATAATGCACAAACACAATGTAGTTTTATGTAAACCTGTTCAAAAAAAGATAACTCCAAGTAAAACAGAACAGAATTTGGTTTAATGTCTTTTCCTTTGTATGCAAACTATCTCTGAGCAGTTAATAAAGGTAAAGCTTGCTAACTTATTTAGACATATGTGACAGCCCTTGAGGGTTATATTGATCTCTTGTGAACTCTCCCAGTTTCAAAAATTCATCCCTAGATCAGAGTATGGCCACACCAGTACTAAATCCAGGCTAGAGTTAAGGTAAGAAGGCTGCACGTACTGAAAGCTGTGAGAGGGAAGAATAAGCAAAGCCAGGGTCTTTCCTCTCCTCTCCTGGGAAAGTACTATGGAAATGTTTAATTTGCCTGTGAAAAGAGATGCAGATAGTACTTCAGTGTAGCAGTTAACATCGACTTCTTTGAGAATACCTCCATTTTATTCATATACGTTTATATTTTTGACCACCGTGTAGAGGGAAGGACCAGGCTGCAATCCCATTCTGATATGACAGTGGACAAATGGAGGCAACAATATCTACCCAAAATAGTTTGCAGCTACCCCAGTGGGTATTTGCCCTATCCCACGAATGTGATGTGAGAGTTAAGCCCATGATTTTCTGACTTGGAAATGAAAGTTTTACCAAATGAGCCTTCTTGAAGTAATAAATACATTTTCTTACTTCTTAAGAAAATACACCTTTTCTTATCTAGTGTTGACATCATTTCATAAACTCTTTGCTGCAGGCAAAATAACAGCACAAGGATATTTTTCACATTTTTAAAGGATGCTGCATTGCTATTTTTCTTCAGCTTTCTCCATAATAGCCACTTGCGAGCTTGAAATTAAAATTTGTTCCTTTACTGATTTTTTTTTTCTCTGTATTATTCAGGTCACTAATAAGTGCCAGGCTGCTGGCATTGCTTTATTTATTTAATAAAAAGGGAAAAGCAGTGAAGCATTTAAAACAGTCACATAGAAAGAGTCATAAAAATTTTTGTGGTGACACAATGTAAGAAAGTTAAGTCAAGACACAGGTCTACTGAACTTGTAACAGTTCATTTCATCTGGCTAGAAAACTGAAAATTTTCTTTACTGCATTTTTATTGACAAACCATGAGAATCTTAACCGTCTTTAAAATTACTCTGATGTTAGAGCTGCATAACACTAGTAAGGGTTGCAATGATGCTATTCTGCATAAACACAGCTGGAGAAGGTGTAAGTGGTTAAGGGGAGTTTTTCCTCGTGTGCTACTAGTTTTTGGAAGAATATTAGAAATAAAATTTGAAGATAAAGCCATGTTGAGTGTTTCTAGGGGCATGTAAGTGTGCAGTTATTGAAATTTTTTTCTTTTAATTTCTGTCAGCCATTCCTGGTTAATTAACCTAAGGTACTTGTGCTACTTTTATCTCAATGACAAACCATTCACAAAGGGTGTGATTCCTGTGTGAGAAGTCCTACCACATTACTATGCTTATCATTTAAAAAGAAGAGGAAGGAGAAAAAGAATGTATTGGGTTGGATGTATTTTTAAGCAAGAGAATTAGTCATTCCTTGGGCTGCAGTATCTGCCTTAGGAGAAAAAGGTGATTGTTATATTTTGCGTTAACTTAGGATACCAAAACCTTATCATTAAAAAGCTAATTGTAGGTATTCACTGGACATGTCTGGTTCCATTCAGGGGCTTTATTGGGCAGTTTTGGCCTCACAGCCTGGTCTTTTTCATAAGAAATGTCAGCAAAGTCTCTGAATTAATGGACTGTGAAGTGCTTGGAAACATACCGTTTCACGAAACTATACTGCGAGGATGTGACACTAATGGGAGGTGACCCATGGGTTTACGACAATATAGCCCACTAACAACAACAACAACAACAAATTAATACAGCTTCTATACGCAGTGGCTTTGCACAAAGCAATATAGAGTGGAGTGGGAGATGAAGAATGGTAGAATAAGGGAACACTGATAAAGAATAAGATTTATAAATTATTTGGTTATCCCCGGTTTTGTTTTCTTCAGGAGAAGGGAGCTTCAAACTCCCAGCTGAAGAAAAGGGAAAAAAGCAAGGCTCCATTCCAACTGGACAATTGGAAAGTTAGTAGAATCTGCAAGTAATGTCAGATGAACCTAAGTGGTAAACTCCTGGATTTGCTTACATGAATTTGTTTCCTTTTAATTTTTCTGGTGTTTTAGAAGAATATAAAAATAAAAAATGCAGTGCAACTCCTTCAATCTTTTTTGCAATTCTGCATGGTTGAACATTTGAAATGAGTTTGTGTATCACCCCCAGGCATTGATTCAGACTTGATTGGGGCAAAGCAGACTCCATGTGCTTATTTTTATACACGTCATTTGGGAAGTTATATAGCCAAGGGAACAGAAAATGTGTTGCTCCACTGCCAAATTATCACATATCCCTCGATCAAAACGGGAGGTGATCCTAATCAACAAGTTGTGCGACCTTAGTGCAATGGCAATGTCAGGTCAACTCGGAGAAGTGAAGAGACAGATCTAAATACAAATAAAAAGAAAGAGAGAGACAGAAAGAAAGAAAGAAACAACCAACAATCCTTATAATTATCATCATCTGCTGCTTTTCCCTCTTCTGGCAAAGAAACACTCCATCCATTTGCAGAAATCGCCCGCGGAAACGTTACATCAAAACTAATCACAACGATTAAAATCAGCTTTTCTGTGCAAGAGGAGAGTAAAAAGCAAGTTGGAGGCTGGAATGAGACTGTTTTTTCCACAAAAAAAAATCCGAAAAAAAAATATACGTGATATATATATATATATCTCTATATGCACGTTTCGAAGGAGATCAATTTTATGCCCGTGTGATCAGTTAATTTAATTTAACTTTTATTTCGGAGATTGATTCAGACTGGAGGTAGAGACATGAGCTAATTGTATCCTGATCCTTGCCTTGAGGGGTTTCAAAGCCCTGGAGCAACTATTCTCTGTATTTTGCTCTGTCTACCTTAGCCAAGCTATTGCATTTCTCTCTGGTGTAGCGAGGAGAGCAGACCGCTGCCGGGAGAGAGAAATATCGGAAGTGTGAGTTTGGGGGGGGGGGGGGGGGGGGAGAAGGGGAGAAAGAAAAAAAAAAAAAAAAGGAGGGGGGGGGGGAGGAAAAAAAGGGACACTTTTGCGTCTCCGATGTTCCAGGTAAGGCTGCTCGGGATTGTTGTTGTTTGCAGCGGAGGGTGCGGAGGGACTCGGGCGCCGCTCGCTTCCACGCATGTGCCGGGCGCTCGCACCCCGCGCGGGGACGCGGCGCGGCCGCCTCGCCCGCCGCGCTCCCCCGCGCAACCCGCGCCCCCGCGCAGCGCAGCGCCGCGGGGAGGCGGGGAAGGAGAGAGAGCGGGAGGGAGGGAGGGAGGGATGGGTGGAAGGAAGGAGGGGGGCTGCGCGCCGGGCGGGCGGGGGGGGCTCCTCCTTTCCCCACCGCCTCTCCAAGGGGGGGACTTCGGGGGTGGTATGTGCGGGGGGGGGGGGGGCGGAATTTATTGAATTTAAATTTGTAAATTTTCTCGCGGGGGGTGCGCGGATGGCATTGTTCTTCGCCGGGCTGCAGGAGGGGGCCGCCATTGTGTCTCTGTTATGTGTGTGTGTGTGAGAGAGAGCGGGAGGCACCTTCCCCCCCCGTCCCCCCAGCGCGGCGCACCCCCTCCGGAGCCCCCCGCGGCGCCCTTTGTTGCCGGGGCGGCGAAGGGAAGGGCGGCCCCGCGGCCCTTCCCCCCTGTCTCCGCGGAGCGCGGCGCCGGGGCCGCGGGGCAGCGGCCGCCCTCCCTCCCTTCCCCCCGCCGCCCGTCTGCCCGCTGGGGCCCCCCCGCGCCCGCGGGGACTGAGGCGCCGCGGCCGCTGGCGGTTGCTCCCCCCCGCCCCTGCCCGGGACCGGCCGCCCTGCCCCGTCCCCGGGTGTCCGACGCCGTCCCGGAAGAGCGGGAGCCGCGGCCGCCGTCTCAGAAACCAAAAAAAAAAAAAAGAAAAAAGCCGTCCGCCGCCTGTTTCCAATCAGCGAGATACAAGTTTATTTGAGCGTGCCCCGCGGGCACCGAGCGCGCTCGGATTGTTCGGGAGAATTAAAAATGGGGGAAACGCTTCCCCCTCCTCAGCGGCGGGGGCTGCCGAGACCCGCGGCTCTTCCCGGGGGGGCCGAGCCGCCCGCTGCGCCTCAAGCATCGCTCGGTGTGCGGGGGAGACGGACGCGGCGCCTGGCGGGTGCGGGCCCTTCGGGGCTGGCGGCCGGAGTGATTATTTTTGTTTTCTGCCACAAGTGCGATGGAAAGACAGCGCCTGAAACGCAACTTTCCATCTTCATCTTCCCCCGAGCGCCGGGCCGGCCGGGACTGGGGAAACTCCGGGGTGATCCGAAGAAGTTGGTGCCCTGCGCACGCCGAGTCCGGAGGAAAAAAAAAAAAAAAAAAAGGAGTTTAATTGGTGCCGGTTGGGTTCAGCAGCGTCCGTGCAAGGATGCTCGGCCCGCAGGTCGGAGGCGCTTGGGGAAACTTCCCCTTGCCTATTCAAAATGACTGCGGTGATTTTGGTGTATTAATTACGCCCGAAGCACAACATGAAATGTTGTAACACACGCTAGAGGTCCCTCTCAGAGCTGTCAGACGTTAGTTAGGGTGTTTTCAGGTTGGGTTGTTCTGTTGCTGTGTGGGTTTTGGTTGGGATTTTTTTTGTTGTGTTTTGTTTTTTTTTTTTTCCCCCGGTTTCACTGTTTGAACAACATTACATTGACTATTAATGCAAATACCAGCGCAGCGTACTTTATTTAAGTAAGAGTGAAGAAAGATACGCGATGTTTCTGTTTGTGCCCTTGTCTGGGCATCGGTGGGTCAGTTACACGTTCCTCTGTGCTCTAAAAACCGAATGTAAACGGGTTTAATTTCATGCAGTGATGCATGAGTTTTGTTTGCAGTATCCTCGCAGTTTGTTGTTGGGGCCAAGTTCCAAATTTCGTACTCGCTTTTCTTGTGTGAATCCTGCCGTGGAAGTAAACAGCATAAAACTTGGATAAGGATTCTAGGCTCATGGTTTTTGAAAGAGAAATACTGAAGCAAGCAAAAAGCCAAGTACTAAGATTATAAAGAGTCAATAAAGGTGATGGAGACCACTGAAAATAATTGATCCCCAGAAATTTTCATATCCAGACCATGTTAGGGAACTAACTAGTCCCCCCAGTCTTCATGTATGAGAAGCAGTATTATCACCATTTTACGGATGGTGAAACTGAGAAATAAAAAGAAGGTCACTGACTTGCCTAAAGCCATATAGCAAATAAAAGATAGATCTGGAATCAGCTAGGACAGATTTAGATCTCTTGCTGATTTGTACTGCTGTAACCATTGATTTCAGTGGAATTCTTCTGGATTTAAGTCAGATTCAAACCTTAGGTGTTGCTCTGTCCCTTAGAAACACTGCCTTCGTCTCAATTCTGTTTTGAACATGACTGGATTAGATGCAAGATTTTGGGGGAAATACTTTGTGTACATCTAAATTTTAAAAAGCAAATTATTTGAAAACTTTAGGACTATGTTGGCTTTTGATTCTTCCCCCCCCTTACAATTTAATTTGTCACATCAACGTAGTTCCCTAGTTGATTTTTGGTATTGTTTTTTTTAATGAACCATTTCCTCATGCCTAGTGCAGCTTTTGTCACTGGTTTCTGAGAAGCGCTTCTTACTAGATGTCTGTGAATGAAGCCTTCAGTTTTATGTCAGAACCAGAACAACCTTAGAACAAACGGTTTTGCATGAGGAAGACTTCCATTCATTGTGCATCGCACTCAGGCAGAAATGAAAAATTGCATGACCATCGTATACAAAAAAGACAGCCTTTCCCCTGCATAGAGGAAAGGCTGCGTGTAGAAGACTTGCTCCCATAGGGTTTTTATTGGATTATGATAAGTTTATGTATGGAGAAAATGTGATGTGAAAGGAAATATTCACTGCTCGTAACAAATGTGAGTACATTATTCAAAGTGGGGTCTCTCACAATTAACAAAATACCAAATCTGCCAGTCACAGTCAGACAGCATTTCACATGAGCCCAGCTGGGAAGGAATGATAATTTCTGCTTTCTGTATTCCAACTACTTTAGAAACATTTTCAGGATAACATAAAACAGACACAGATGCACAGATTGTGATTATGGTGCTTTACTGTTCATTTATTAATGTGTGCTGTTATATACAAACTGCCACCACTGAAGCATAATGCAAAGTTCCTGCTTTCATGTAAGTAGTCATCAGCTGGATTTAGTAAAATACTGATACTTCAGGGAGCTGATAGTCCCTCAGTGTTGCTAACACCCCTGCAATGAGGGTCTGACCCCACATCTTAATGAGTGGGGAAGCAGACAGAGAACATGAGTCTAATTAAGACTATTCTTACACCACCACCACCCCCACCCCACCCCCAGTTTGAGCTTCTGTGTCTGAAATAGAGAGCATTTAGGTGGGATTTAGCCCCAACAGAGTGTGTGTGGTTTGTTAAAGACCATGTGCTGCCTCCCTGGCTGAGTCGAGCTTTAAATGCCAGAGCTTTAGCCCCCTTTCTCATGTTCTGTGCAGTAAACTACTGTGCCTCACTTGCAATATGCGTTCAACTCTTCTCTGGTACCAGAGGAAAAATAATGCCGATCAGAAGCAAATTTTAGCGGAGATGCCTGCTGTTACTTATTTTGGATCCTTTTACACTGCTGCAGCGGAGCCAAGTTGGATCTCCTTCCAGGAAACAAATTTAGTTAGTTGTTTTTTTCTGACAGAAACATAATTCTTACTTTAAATGGAATCTCTTCTCTTGGTCTGTGTTGCATTTATGTTTTCTTTTTACAGCCTGGGTAAAATTCATCTCTGGTATATTGCCATTGACTTCTGTGTTGTTTCACAAATAATTAATTTGACTTTCTGTGTTAAAATACAGATTTCTCTTGTCCTTCTTTCCACAGAAATCACTTTAATTTTTTTCAGTGTGAAGGAGAAAAATACAAAATTCACATTCTCATTTTTATTTTGTCCACCTTTACTACTTGTGTAGGCAGAGGTATCTCTTCTTTCACTAATTCTCTGGTAAATTAAGTTGAATATATATATATACATTTAGAGAATGTCTGTAGGTGGGAGGAGGGAGCAACTACTATCTTCCTAGCTGATAACACCTTCAAAAAAAATCTTAATGTATGTGAAAGCCATTAGCACATTCCATATTGATGATGTATGTTGTAGTTTTAATAATCCTGGGTTCTCTAATGTGTATTTTAATCATGCTTTTGATCCAGAAATCAAATAAACAACATCCCATATCCAACTGAACCAAAGGTGATGCTGTTGCACGTTCAGTTGTTGTAAGCCCATGTTTATAAAATGAATGGCTCACCTGATAACCTTTTCCTGATAGCTCTTCACATCTGGCTGGCTACCCCACTGGCAATGGAAGTTACCGTTTTGATGTGGTTGGCAGGTTAGCGCAAATGTGGCTTTGCAGGTGGTTTATATGTAGCCGAAGTTTTCGAGTGAGGCATACAAACCTTGGAAGTGCTTGCTAGGGCAAAGGAAACTCATCCTGACAAATTATTTAGTGGCTTTTACTCAACTAGTTTTCCTTGCCCAATGCACTTATGAATAAGGAACAGCCTTTAAAAAAACAAAAAGTAACACTGCACAGCAAGGTTGCCCCAAGATGATAGGGAAAGGAGTTCTGTCTCACCCAGGTTAATGGCTCTTTCTGATTTTCAAACAAGACCTTTACAATTGTGGTCATCCCCTCTCAGCCAGCATTTATGACTCAGTTCAGCCTCAAACCTCAGGTTCAGTATAGGCATCTACGGGGTTTCCTTTATTTTCCTTGGCATAATTCAGGGTGATTTGCAGGATAGCTAATATGTGCACCATAACTGGTCATACACAGTCTCAGGCGTGTGCACCCCACTCCTGACTCTGTGACTGTGGTTGCCTATGTCAAACAGGCAGCTGGTATGGGGGCAAAACTGTTGTCTACTGCTGTAGTGGGTTTTGCCAGACCTTGCCTGTTATAACTTCTAGTTCTCAGGGAAGAGCTGTGAAGCCACATTGTGATTTGGTCAGGCAGAAATGATGGGAGGTTGTCTCAGGTGAGGTATTTCCAACAAACATGAGGAAATGTAAATAATTCTGTGTGAGGCACAGGTGAAATTTAATCCAGAGCACAGCATGCAGCTCTGAGCATCCATCTTTGAGAAAGGTGAATTTAAGATGGAATGGCAGCTAGAAGGATGATAGGAGAATGAAGTGTCTGTCTTGTAAAAGGATATTGGAAAAAGCTTGAATGTCCCATGTTAGCAAAGTGTAGTCTGGAAAGTTACACAACTATTCCGTATAAATACATACAGGTAGTGAATCCCAGAAATAAGAGAAGTAACTGTTCAAGCTAAATGTCCATAAACGTGAATATAAACTGGCCCTGTTTAGGCAGTAGTTTCCATGAACACTTTCTGATATATTATCTACAAATTCAGCATTGAAATTGAGACCTTGAATTCAATAATACTCTGCTTTGGGCATGTCTTTAAAACCTGGGTTACCTGGAGAATATTTACAATAAAAGCACTGACAACCCTTTACCTCAGTGACCTTACCTGCAGTCCCAGTAGGCTATGGTTGACTAAGTTTTTTTGTCAACCTTTCTGTCAGTGGAGGTTTGGGAGATTTTTAAAGAAAAAAATATTTTTTTTAAAATCTGCCAAAAAGCAATTTGAGATTCTTTTACAAAACTGAAAACAGACCTTTCTCACTCCTGAAAATCACTATTTATTTTGAGTTTTCATTAGATAGAAATGTGAAAAAGACCATCTGACAGAAAAATGAAAAAAAGCCCCTTGAATTTTTCACAGAAAAAAAACCCTCAGTCAATATCTGGTTTTATGATCAGTGAAAATTTTGTGTTTGTCAGTGGGAGGAATTTCTGATTTGCTCTTTAGATAGGATCCTTTTCTTCTCAGTTCCAACTGCAAAGCTGTTTCTATAGTTCTTCATTTTTTCCAAGTTAGGCCTTCAGTGCTTACAGTTTTCTTCTGATTTATTTAGTGACATTCACTTTATTTTCGTCATACTCTATAAAAAGGAGAGGAGAGATTTAACAAAGAAACACGAACAAAAAGCCCTTTTCTCTTTTCCTCACCCTTTTACAAACATTAATTTAAAACCATCCTCTTCATCATCCAATCAGCTGGCAAATTTTCTGCATGCTAGTTTACTTGTATACCCAGCTTAGAAGTCCTGTTGGGGAAGGACCGTTTCTTCTGCTGCAGCAGATCACTGCAGGTATTCAACAAGTAATTAATAATAGTTGCTGCTATCAGTGTTGCCAGAGGAGCAGGAGGAAGAGAGGAGAGGAGTGGCAGACATTGAGAATATATAAATAACTGTTGGAAACCAAAGTATCCAGGGGCTGCTAAAGTGGCTCACAGTTAAGGCAAAGTGCTCTTATGAAATAAAACCATCTTTATTTCCCTGTGTGAACTGAACCTGGTGGCAGCATTAGATGGAAGAGGGGTTTGCATATTACGTCTTACAAAGGGAGTGCAGGCGCATCAGCATGATCATACAGCCATCAAGGGAGGGAGAGAGTAGTGCCGTGGTCCCCCAGACCCAGGGGAAGGAACGAAATAGGGGTCATACTGAAATATAACTGAAATACCATGCCTGTCTACCCGAAGTGTGCTGCTTTCTAAATCAGCCAAGACTCACCTAGTTTAATTCAGACGTCCTAAAGAGAAATTGATGGTCCATCCATTCAAGCACCAGGGACCAGTGCTGAATAATTCAGAGGATCATTGTAATTTCTGTAACCTGTTATGTGCCCATTATATCAAACACTTTCCTAAACACTGAAGAGAGATAATCCATGCACTAAGGACCACTCACACAAAGTAAACAGACCTTCCTAGCTTGCCAGTAACAGGCAAATTTGACAACATTTATCTATAGCAGCCTGTTTTCCTGTAAGTGGTATGTCAGGAAAGGGTTTAAATGGGATTACCATCTGTATCAGAGGGGGTCTTACGGGTGATGTTAAGGCAGCTGTACCAGCTGGTGGCTGTAGGTGAAGGCCTAGAGACCATTACAGGAGAAAATGAGAAAAGGGCAGACTAAATCGTCAGAGGACAATTAACACCCTGATTATCAAAGGGAGCTCACAGATGCAGAGAAGTTAGGGAGAACCTTGAAGATTGGTGAAAATCAGCAGATAGAGCACCAATGTAGGGATTCAAAGAGAATCATTAGGGAATGTTGGACAATTAGGGCTCCATTCTCTGTAGACAAAGAAAAAGCTGATGGAATTACCGTAGACATACAAGAGATGGTAACTGATGAGATCCATGTAGGATCTTACATAAGTCTGTAGCTTGGCTCTGGAGAAAGAGGGAGGGAAAGAAGCAGTGGAGTTTGGAGGTGGCTGCAGGTGTGAGCTGAGGGGAAAACAACGAGACAGTGCAATGTTCCATATCCTCCAGCTTTTCCTTATAGTGGCATCTGTGGTACAAAGACATTTTGGGATTCCTGGACACAAAATGAGGATGTGATTTTTGCTGTTAGCAGAGAACTGAATTTCTAAGGTTGTTGATGCTGTTCTGAGGAAGAGGATTCCTGAAAAACATGGAGGCAGGAGTGTTCCTGTTTTGGGGACATATGAAAAAGCAGCGGCGGTTTTTGCTGGGCCTTCTAGATTCAGGCAGGTGAGACTCATGAATAAAAAAAGTTAGCTCTTTCTCAGGGAAATAGGTGGTTCTTTCAAGGGAACACTGTAGTTTTGAAGAAGTATTTTCTTTAGCTCAAAATTTTGTATTTATTACTGGCTGCATACAATCTTCCCTTTTTTCCTTAATCTTCTTAATTATTTACATCAAT
This sequence comes from Athene noctua, assembly GCF_965140245.1. Taxonomy (NCBI): domain Eukaryota; kingdom Metazoa; phylum Chordata; class Aves; order Strigiformes; family Strigidae; genus Athene; species Athene noctua. The sequence continues at coordinate 50,480,097 of NC_134038.1, forward strand.
GTCCTGCAACTGAGAGTTCCATGGGTTGCTTAGAGATAAGCTGGAGCGTGATATCCTTATCCATTTATAAGGTAATGCCTTTTTAAATTCCATTAGGTGCCCTCTTGTTTTATGAAGGGCATCTGATTTCTCCTTCACACCATTCATTATTTTATATACCTCAATTCTATCATCTTTTACTGTTTTCCTTTCTAAATGAAATAGTTCTGGTCTTAATCTTTTTGTTTAGAAATACCCCCACGTGTCTCTAATCATTTTTGTTGCCTCTGGCTATCTAGTGTAGCTATCTAGCACTCCCATCATTGCGTCTCACTGGATCTTTTAAAGCTAGCTCCAAAGTCATCAGCGTGAAGGAGACTGAAGGATGGTCTTGTGGTTAAAGTACATCACCAAGTCCAAAGTTCTGTTTCCAGATCTCCTGCCTTATGACCTTGGGCTAATCACTCAGCTGCAGAGATCCACAGTTTCCCTTTTAGTCCCAGGAAACAGTATGAGGAAATTTCAAACAAAACAGGTTAAGTGTTTCTCCATGCCTGGATATAAATTATTATAGAGGCGCAGCCATATTAACTGTAGTAGTTTCGATTGTTTTTCCACAAGGCAGCTGCATGTGTGTTGAAATTTGTAACTTCTCCCTGACTGTTTGATTGTATGGTGCTTGACTGTTTTCTATTTGTTACACTCCTCTGATATTGGGTTCCAAACAAATTCAATTAAGTCATTTCTCGTTGTTATTTTATGGTGAATTTCATATGGAAAGTATGAGTTACAAATGATTTGGGCCAAACAGACTTGGGGACTTGGAAAGCCAGCGCCGTCCTGCTGAAAGTGAAAACCAGAATCAAATTCTGACCTGTTACATGTAGGACATAGCCCATTCCTGGGAGGTGCCAGGTACCCCTCACTCCCACTCATACTTCCCACATGTGGGATCCAGACAAGCATGGTATTGCTATCTTGTCTCCAGTCTAAAAGAACTCATTATCTACAACCTGTCAGGACTCTCATAAGGAACATAAAACACCCATCTGGTTCCCTCCTCTGACGTTTTCAGCTAGGCCTGGATGCTGCATGTTTCTAGCACCACTATCACTCTCCAAAAGCCTGCTTCAGGCATGGAGCACCTCACTGCCTTGATGTGTCATTTGGTGCCTCATCATTTCTGGCACAGAGGATCATGCAGCACAGCAGCTGGGTGTGTGCTGCTGTCATGGTCCCATGCTCCAAGGGATCTCACAAGCAAATGCATTCCCGAATGTCATTGCTTGCTGCAAAATGGTCACATCTCAAGCACAGGGATAGGAGACCTTTGGGGTGTCTCAACTAGAAAACCTACTTTTTCTGGAACATCTTGTGCCACAAAAGGTGCTAAAAGTATACACTTCTTTGATAGGATGCTACTCCAGCAGAATAGCAAAAGCAAGCTGCTTAGATATTTGTAGCATAAAACTAAGGATAAGTAAATTCTGTTTTAAACTGCTTTTTTTTTTTTTTGTCTGCTTGTTATCCTCCCAGTGCTGTACCTCCTTTTTTGCCTTGATGTCCCTCTTTCTTTTTGTAAGCAGATAGTCATGAATACCCCAGAGGGCACTGCCTGCTCCTTTTGCTGGCTGGCTCAAGCCTCTGGGCACATTCCCACGCAAGCCCTGGGAAGTCTGGTGTTCTTCTGGTCTCTTTGAAAAGGGGTCAATCCTACAATACTCTTCTGATAACCCCAGTCATGTCAATAAGCCTGTTTGTGTGATTAAGTATAACACATAAGGATGCTCAGGGATTTGGTGTATCAAGAATCTTTGCAGCTTTAAAAGAGGAAAAGGGTGGTTTGGCCTTTGGTGGGGCTTGGAGGATTTTGTTTCCCTTATGCCTTATAGCTGGCATTTTGTCAGAGCCTTCTGCTCACTAGCATTCCCATGACACATGAACATGCTCAAAGAAAAATTTCCTGTGAGAAATCAATGGGCTTCATTAAATTTTCAAAGTTTAGAGCTGTGATCCTTTTTGCCCCTCTCCACGGGCAGCTGGCTCTGCCAGATTCTGATTGCTTATGTGAACATTTGATAAATCTCACTGTGGACTACATTTGCTCTTTCACCCAAGCAGTTATCACACACATTTCCCTAACACTTTAAAATTATGCCTGCCAAACATTTTCTGATGTAAAGTTAAAAGTCATCTATTACTGAAGTGATTTTTCAGCCCTCATGGGCATGTTTTTCTTTCCTTTTTTTTTTTTTCTTGTGTAGTTCAGATAGTTTCAAGCTCTTTTAAAAAGGCTGCCAAGGGTCAGTTTCAAAATATATATATTTTTTTAATTTTCTGTGCCCTAAAAATATGTTGGTGCTATTCTTTTTTTATACATCTCCTTTTAAAGTTGAAGTCAAGTGAACATAATGCAGACTTACTGCCAAGGCCACAGAAAACTTAGTACAAAACTGGAGATTGCTTCTTCCTCTCCCATGCAGGTCTTAGTCCTGCACTTACATCAGGAAGGACACTTTCCCCATTGACTTCAGTTAACCATGGCCAAATAGGCCCCATACCACTGTGCCGAGGTTGATGACACTCTTTCTGAAGTGACCTTCGCTGTCTGCAGTGGCACTGGTGCCTGCTGTGTTCCCGAGACATCCAAACCAGGGATGTGGCTTGAAGGGTGCACAGCTCCCACCCGCCTGCCACACCAGCTCGCAGGGAAGGGAAGCAGGTTCTTGCCCAGAGCAGAGCTGGGATGGGACTGGATCAGACATCCAGATTTGAAACACTTCCAAGGCCCCCACTCTAAATTGGACCTATGTGGATTGGATTGCAGCTTTGCAGTGCAGTGATTTATTGGTGTTTATGGACGACCTCTACATGCAAGCCATTTGTTCATATTCAGATCCTTGCATTTTTCCCCCTTTTCACCTCTTGTATGGTTCATACTCCTGCCTCCAGTGTGTGAGCAGAAGGCAAGATGTCACTTCTTTCCTTCCCTGATCCTCTTGTTTCCTCCCTTCTCAATGCTCTTGGCATTTTCCTTTAAATGTGTCTTTTCTTCCTCTAGGTTCCAGAACTGTGCATGGTTTTTGAAACTGATTAAAGCAGTTTGTCCTACCATGGCAGGGAGATGCTAAAAGAAAGCATGTCTGTCTCTTGGTTTTAAACCAGGATTTTTCTCAGTTTCTTCTGTAGCAAACATGGTTAAACAGGATCATGATATTAAAAAAATCAAAACGACTCCTCCCTTCCTGGAGAGCACCAGCCTGATAACACATCCAGCTTCTTTTGAAAACTCTACTAGTGCCCTTGAACTTACTGAAGCATGCTGCAGCATCAAAGGGTCTGACCAGCCTCAATTTGCCATTTCCCTTCAAAAGACCTTGGCAGGACCTTTATTTGAAATTGCCTTTGCTGCTTGTTTGAGTCACAGCTGCATTTCATGCAGTATCTAGAAGTGTAGCAACTTGGGTCTGGGCCAGTCTTAAATAAAGAACCTAATGCAAATATCCCTCACCCCAGTAAAACACAAGAAACACAAAACATCATACAAAGCCTTCTAGGGTGGAGATAGAAATCTAATAGCTAGCTAACACTTAAACTGCACTGCAATTAAAACATAATCCTTTCAATTTCCTGGATTTGAAGGGAGGAGAGGGTTGGAAAGAGGAACAGAGAAGGAAACGAGTCAGAAATGAAGACATTACAATCCTTAGCCTCAACATGGAACTACTTAAGCATACCATAATTGCATCACAGAAGGTATGCATACCCCGAAACCAAAAAGGAAGCAGGAAGGCAAGAGAAAACAAACACAGTATGATGAACCAAACAGGTAACCTTTGGGAAAAGGAAATCTAGTCCTGGCTAACCTGAAAGAGAGGAACATAAAGTGGCAAGGAAAAATGAAAGATGGAAAACAGAAGGACTGAGAGGAAATTTCAAGTGTAAACAGACACATTTCTGCAAACAAATGAGATATATAAATATCTGAAAGAGAATTAGTGGATTTGCTAGATCAAAGGGCAATTTAAAATGACAGGGGTATTGCGGAGACTCCATTATATCCTCCCATCAGTCTTTACTGGTCGGAAATACATTCACCATCCACATATTTAATTACTAAAGATGGGGACCTGTCAAACATGGAGGTACCAGAAGAGAAACTGTAGGACTGACATGCTAAAGTACAAACCTCCCAGAGCAGATGGTGTCAATCAAGGCTGGTATCTGTTAAGAAAATCATGCAAGTTTCCCTTAAAAATAGACTAGTCTGCTATACCAAATCAATAGAACATGGCATGTATTTTACTTTAAAATCAAGATCATCTCAGCCACAAGAAAAATAAAGGTTGGAATATAAGTTATTGAGTTATAAAATCTGCACACAAGCTTAATGCTAAGTATGACTGATCCAGTAACAGAAAAGCATGTCTTTTTTAACTTCCTAGAAAAGCCTTCTCAATGAAGCCATGGATTATGCAGAACCATTTAATAAAAATTTTAGAGGAAATTTCAGAATGTCTTTGATAACTTTTCTCACAAGGTGCTGTTAAGAACATCTAGCAGTCATGAAGTGAGATGCAAAATTCTGCCCTAGCATTTGTTTTACAAAAGAAAAACACTGGAGAAACAAAGAGTGAAAGGTTAGCAAGGAAGGAAGTAGAATACCCACAGATAGATCCTAGGCGTGGTCTTTAAAACTTTGAAGAGTTATCAAACCAATAAGCTGGGACATTTGGAGGTAACAACATTGTCAAAATTGTCTACCCCCTTGGTTACCCAGGGCAAGACAAGACTGAAAATCTTGGGGACCAAAATACAGTTATGTGAAGAGGAAGACGGCATTAATTTTTTTGCTTTGCTGACACAGAAAGTGACAAATGTGAGAAGAAATATTCTGAGTTCTTTGCATACATTCTCAGGTTATGAAAAACCTCTTAAAGCCTTATTTTACGTGTCACATGAAAGCAGAGCAGCAGTGGAAGGGGCAGAGACTGTGGCGCTCCGTGCTCACAGAGCTGCAGAGGCTCCAAGCGGCACCAGGACCCAGAGGGCAGTGAGATGGGGCTCCTGTAACACAGCCAGGCTCCTTGCCTTGTGCTCAGGGGCCAGCGCAAGCCTCTGACCTGAATGAACTGGTCTGGTCACCCTGTTGTACAAAGGTTAGAGTAAACACAGAAGGGACCCAGACTGCACAAAAACCACAGAGGTGTGTAAAGTCACCACCTGGCTGTGCAAGAGCTGATTTGTTCAGAGAAAAGACTGAGAATATGATAAAGGTAGGTGATACAATGAATACAGTTGAGAAATTATATATTTCAATTTACTCTTTTATGATATTAGGAAAATGTTTTGTGTGACAGTGTTAGTTTGTAACAAAGAAACTGCTGTTATTCCTGGAAGACTTTTCTAAATTTCTGAATTTCTTTTTCTAAATTTCTGCCCAGAACTGACTGCAACAGCATTCCTGCTATTTCCATGTGTGTTTCCCCGTCTCTGCAAACTGAAACAGCCAGGGCGATGTTCTCACAAAGATCAGAAATACAATAAAATATAAAGCCAGCAAGTCTAAAGCTGATAAGAGGAATTATATTTTGATACCAAATGGAAACTCCGTGGTGCAGGATATAACTGGCAGCAAATACCATTCAGCTCAGCATGGGCTGGCACAGTGAGGTTCACTCGGGCTGGTCCTTGGGAGAGAGACAGCAGAGCAAAAGACTCGTCCCCTGCAACAAAGTTGTGATCCGTTTTTAAGGAGAGCTGTACTGGTCCCTTCATATTTTTTGTCCATAAAAAATACTAAATTTTCTAATTCAAAGGTTCCTTTCACTGTTCTTGTGTATTTTCAGTCCCTTATTCCTGCAGTGGTCATGTTCTGCTGCAAAATTACTAGCAAAAAATGTTCGGTTTAGTATGGGTTATTGGAAATTTTGTCAGTCCTGGTGTGGGCAAGAAAGAAATAGAGAGATACTTGAATAAGGGGAAAATCTAGTTTATGGAAATGAATAGAACATGATTAAAGCACAGAATAAACTCCTTTCATCTCACAGCAAATAAAATATTTGTGGGATGTCAGGATTATGAGTTTCTTGTGAAAGACTAGAGTTCAAAATACTCCTATTTGTAATTTTGCGGCTAGTAGCACTTCAGGATCTGAGTATCACCAGAAGAAATTATAGAGAGGGAAATAGAGAAGAAACTAAAAGTTTATTATGACACAAATCACAGTGGAGAAATGGAAGATTAATTTTGTTCCAACATACAGTACATGCTTTAGTCTGCAAGCTAAGAAATAATAATATAAAACCTCTCTGCCTAACCTGATCTACAAATAAAATCAATTTAATTCTTCCACCTTTCCCTGGCCGTAAAGAGTGACAGTATAGGTAAAATTTAGGTGACTTCAGGGTGATACTCTTGCCAACGCTGATTTTTTTTATTTTTTTTTTTATTTAGCTAAAAAAAAAATGAAGGAAGGTCACATTTTGTCCTTTTAATTAGAGCCCCCAGTGGATACTTCTGTTCTTGCTCCTAGAGAGTATTTTATAAGAATCTGCATTTGAAAGCCCAGTGTTTGACTTCTGTTTTTGTCTAATGGGACTGATAATCTTAGGTGCAAAGTTGCTAACCTGTGAGAGTGCCAAGATGCCAGACTTTACAGGGGCCACCAGAAAATAGGAAACATTCAATATGTGATGAACTTCCCACAAACTCTTTTACAGAGATTCCTAGGGTAACCTATTGCTGTGTGTACGTGACAAGAAGGGAGGAAAGAGAACAGCCAGATCACAGTTTTCTGTTCTCAAGGGCAGGTTGCATAATCTCCGTAAGTGGGTGCACATCTTTAAATATATTCTGAGTATTAATGAATTTGGCATTCATGTCTGCCAGCCACAAAACAGCAATCTGCAAGCTGCTCCAAGCATCCCTCTCTGTGCCAGGGTTTCTGTGGAGGTGGTCAGAACCTCAAAGGATTACACTCCGGACAAAACCTGCTATATTTAGCTATGCATAGGGAGTTTCCCTGTTTCCTTGGTTTTCTATTACATTTGCAAATAAATGTTCTGCTGAAGGCGTTAATAAATGCTGTCAATAACTTCTTCCGTCCATAAACTGATCACAAAGCAGGGTAAAACTGATTGCTGGATAGAAAGTGCGACTATGTCCCGGTAGACTGGCAAACAGAACAGCAGGAGTCACTGTCCTAAGGCAAAGAAATTAATACCAGGGTCTGTCCAGAAGTTAAAACCGTGCAGGTGGAGCATTCCCTTGTCACACATGGAGGAGGAAAGGGTTGCTTGGTATACCATGCATTTATGAAAGGTTTTCGGCAGGCAGTTAAACAGAGGGAAGTGTTTTTGTGCTCTGAGTGAAACGAGAGAAACAAGTTCCCAAAAGACACAGATTTACCTAGAGAGGCAGCCAGGGAAGTTGTGGATGTGTTTCCACTCTGCTCAGGAGAACCTCTCTTTTGCTATGAGCAGATGACACCAAAGGTTAATTTAAAACAATGATTATTTGAATAGAATAACCACAAAGCAAGACAGTGATAGTAATGATAATGGCCACCTCTTCCATTACATTTTTTAATCAGCAGATTTCAAAGTTTATAACAGAAGAGGTATTTAACTTTGGATGTGTTTTACAGAAAGGGATACTGCTGCACAGAAGATGGAGTGACCTATCCAGATTCAGCCAGGGGGCATTTGGCTGAGTCAGGAATAGAAACCAGAGTGCCAGCCCAATGGGGAAGGCTTCCTAAAACAACATAGAACCAAGGTGAAATGGTAGCAAAGTCTCCGCATTTCAGCAGTGAGAAGCACCAGCTGCTTTATTCACCATTTCTTTAGAATATCAGTACGCACTTTTTAAAAAAAAACAAAACCAAAACAAAACAAAAACACGAGTATTTAATTAATTACTGAGCTGGTTCTGCAGTTCCTCTACAGGATGAAAACAAACACTTAAACAAGCCTCTCCTGCCAACCCCACCCAACACCTACTCAGTTACAACAGATGGATGAGCGCCACAGACCAGATGTCAAAATGATACCAAATTTGACACTGCACAAGAAACTGTAGCATGCTGCAGAAAAGAACCGCTCCCACAGTAACATTATTTAAATACCAGATTGCGCTGATCCCTGTTAGAAGTGATGTGCACAGAACCCAGACAGCAAAGCCTGTGGTTACTGCCACAAACTCCTGAAATCTTTCCATCTTTTTGAATAGTCTTGCCTAAATTTTGTCATCTTCTAAGGGTGAGAAGCTTTGTGGAAAAAGGATATAGAAATACCTGGCTGGAGTCCAAGAGGGATGGGATGACTGTCTCCTTTCCTTGGAACAGCTTTGATTACACCTGCTTTTGTAGTGCCTAGTAAATAGGGGCACTCAAGTTGCTCCTTGCTGCCCTTGGACACTGGCCTTGAAGGACAGGTGATCACTCTTTTGAGAGATTGCCTGTTCCTGAAAGGTAAAGAGATTTGGAGGGAACGTGGACAGGGACATATGTTTGTGAAGAAGGTTTAAAGCTTTGACATTTACAAAGGTGGCAGATTCATTCAAATGTTTTATATAATGTTGTACCAATTGACTACTTTAAGACTGAAGCCGTGTACCTTTCTGAGCAAATCTGAAGGCCTTGCAGGTTGGATAGATAGCCCAGCATTCTTGGGCTTTCCAAAGAGATTGGTCACACGCTGTGTCTGTAGCATGGCACGATAACTTGAGCCAGGTGAGCTCCCCTGGAGCTCTGGAGCATCGTAGTTAGTACAGCACAGTTCAGATGAAAGAGGTGCTGTTGCAAGCCTAGTTTGACTTCACACAGAGCAATAACCTTTGGAAACAGAAACTTGTACAGTGGGACTGGTACACTCTTCCCAGACAGTCCTGCCATAGCCTGAGCAGTCCAGGAAGGAAACATGTACACAGCAGTTGTCTGACAATAAAAGTTCTATCAAAACTGAAAACTTTTTGCTGGAATTTTTCAGTTTTGATGAAATTCTGATGGGGAAGGGTTTCGCAGTTAAACTGAGTGTACAAATGATCTAGAAATGCCAAAAGTCTGCTGATTGGAGCAACTACATGGGACAACATGAACACCTGGAAAATGTATGAGAGATCCTTCCCTCAGAACTGTGAGTGGTTTTCTTTTTGTCCTAATGGGGATTTGAAACCTCAGAAATACCTTTTCCCAAAGACGTAACTGTTGCACTCTCCCCATGCTGGAAGAAGTATTTTGCATACAGGAAAGGGATTCCAGGGAGATCATGGCTAAACTGTCTACTAATTTTAAGTTGGAGCTGATGAGTGTCTATCTTTTTCACAATAGTTAGCATTTTTGTAGCATTCTTCTCCAGTTGTATGCAATGAGTGCTTAGCTCTTTCACAAATGAGATCTCAAGTGATTCAAGTCAGGCGCCCACAGCATAAAAAAGAGGCTTTTGGTGCCCACTTTGGTTTGGTTTAAGTGACTAGTCCAGTATATTAACATAGGAACTTTGTGGCAGAGCCAGGGATAGAATCAAAGGATGTATCTTCAGCTCCAGGCAAATCTGCAGACAAACTGTCAGACTACAGATGCCTATTCAATGAGTTCCATCCATCCTGGGCACTGAATGAGTCAAAGGCCCTGTAGAAAAAAAAAAAAAAAAAGAGGATGTGATTAGATCATTAAGTGCAAAAGAAAATGTGGCAGTAGGAAAAGAAGCATAGCCATGCTGGCTTTAACCTAACTAGAGGGGAAACAGTTTTATTGTAGATGGGGCTCTATAGAAGATTCCAGTGCTGGGTGACTTGCATTAATGCCACACCCCTAGTTTGCTGAGTGAACTTACCATGTTCTCTTTGGTGCCCACAAACTCTCAGCAACATGAGAGAGTCAGGATCCATCCTCAGATAAGAGCTTACTGATGTTCCTGCTGCCTTATCATGTTGTTCTTATTTGCTGCATGTGCATGGGATCACACAAGGCAGTCATGACCTGAAATACCAAGGCACTACGTGTAAAATAATGGCTCATCCTTGGCAGTAAAGTCAGGAATTATACACATTTTCAATATTCTGTAGGATTTTTGCTTCTTACCACTATGTAGTCTTAAAGAATATAACCTTTTTCAAAATCCCTACAGTACATCTGTGTATCCCTGCATTTTAGAGAATTGATATTATGTCCATAAGGCACAGGAGTTAATCCGTGTTAATCATTAACTGACTCCAGCACAATAGCATGTGAACACAAATTCTTTGTGGATATTGGACCTCATTGCTGTGTTCCCACTGGAGCAGCGACCTCACCATTTCAGCTTGTATTGTGTTAGTGCTGTCTAATACTGTGGAAATGGAGATACCAGGGGTTTTTAAACATGGTTATTTGAATTCTGTGTGCTTTAGTAGAGATTTTTTTGTCACATGATTTTGTAAGAGAAAAATTTGTACCATGTCACTCTAGTTCCTAAGATGGAAAACAGCCTCCACGATATGTCCAAGATCAAAGAAGTGATGCCCACTTGTAGCTGCACAGCCCTTGCGTGGTGGTGTTCTCATCAGAAAGGTGGCTTGTGTAGGTCATCTTCGCATCAGTGCAACTGTGACAATGGTAATGAGACTCTATCAGTACAGTTGTTGGTCAAAATAAAATGAGAACTCTTCCATTAATGAGTCACATTAATAAAACTGTCAAGGGTAGACAAGTCCTGAAATGGTAAAGAAAACCTAGTAACAGAGAATGGAAGGGACTTGGGAGGTCTTTCAGAATTCTGTAGTTGGTCATTTTGTGCTAGTTGATTAGCGGATTGCTGTAATTTCTTGTAGTGAATATTTGCTTTGTGACAGTTATATTTGATGAAGTGTTGGAGAGAATAAAGGAAAGTAAAGAAGAGCACCAGGCATTGCGTATCAGTTCTCTGGGTCATGGTGGTACAAGTTGAAAGAGGGGGCAGAGAAGAAGGGATGGTCTGAAAATAAACAGGAGGAAGAAAAAAAAGTGGAAGTTTGAGGCAGAAGAGAACAAATCAAGGAGTTACTTGTCAGCTGAGCTAAGTGAGAAGTGCCAAATACATGTCTGTAGACTGTTCCACCGTTCCCAGTGGAGCCCCCAAGCAAAGGTGCAAAGCAAAGTTTCAAATGTATTCCATCAATGCACTTTCCATCCCACAGTCTGTCCCCAGAGCCAGTTATCTACCCCCAGACATCCAACAGCCTTTCAGGAGCCCTGGTAGATGGCAAGAGGAGGGAGCATCTGAGGCCATGGTTTCTGTGTTTGAGAAGACTAATTTCCCTTCATTTAAGGATTTATCTTTTTCACAGTTCTAAGGATGACTGCTCAAATGTTCCTAATCGTGTGTGTGCTTGCCTGATGGGAAACGTGCAAGAGCATTTGGGGACCGTGGCTTTGGTACATGGCAAATGGCAATTAAGAGAACAAGATCTGCCTCTGGCAAATTAACCTCGCACAGAATTCTAGAGGGTTTTTTTTCACTGGTTTTGTATTGACGTGACTTTATTTGCTGAAATGCAGAAAACTGAGGTTATAATTTCAAAATGTGCGTGGGGATAGAGTCCTTCCCTGCCACGTGCACTTATTTTTCAGTCCTTTCCTACTCCTATTTGCCTAGGCATTGGCCTCCATCCTTTCCTATGTATTGCCTCTGATGTCTGACTCATTATGGCAACAAAGTATTGATGCCAGGCCCAGAAGCAGTACTTAAAAACCTGCTATTCTCTCTCTTTTGAGCTCAAAGTTAACCCAGTTTGTGGCAAATGAAAGAAATCCAAACATTTGGCACCTTGTCCATGCATCAGTTTGGAAACATACGACTTTTCTCCTCTGCTTTTCTGAGTCTCTTTCTATTTGACTAGGCTGTCATAAAGACCACTAACTCTAGGGTGTGGAGTTTAATGCTTTGAAAGGAAATGACTGGTTTATTGCATTCTTTCTTGGATTGCCAAGCCTCTTCCCTCACCTCCCAGTATATTTCCCAGTACCTCATATCCAGGAATGGACATTCTCGGATTTCAAAGGGAGAAACAGTCATCCTTAGCCCTTATGTTTGGGATAGAATGGATGTTGAATGGATAGGGCAGTGGGAGAAATGGAAGGCAGAACAGGACTTGAAAACAAATGCAATCTGAAAACTCAGAACCAGAAGTTAAGTGAATACTCCTAGACACACTGTTTAAAAAATAATCAAGGTTTTTTTCTCTTTCTTCACGCTTTGTTTGGGAACATCTTGTGGTCATGAATACTTGAGATTGTCAAGGACTGGGCAATGTTATACCCCAAAACTTGGAAGGACACATGGCTGAAAGCACAGAGATTCTCCTGCGCATGGTTAGATAGATGGATACTGCAGACTGCTGCAGTGCTTGGTGCCACCTTGAGGAGCATCATAGTTGTTTTGTGCCATATGTCAAGGTGATGAGTTGGAACCTCCTGAGGAGGCAGGCAGGGTTATACAAAAACAGAGGAACTTGGAGAAAGAGGGGGAGGATCACTGTGTCTTTCCCACAGATATTAGCACTGTCTGTTCAGCTGTTGGTATGCCCCCATAGGAACAATGGAGCATCCAGGGCTTCTCCTGGAGAAGTGTGGGAAGTCATCCATCCTGAGATACAATCACAGCTCGGAAGGGAAGGGGTTTTTCTCTTCTCCTGCTTTGAAGCTACCAGGCATGCAGTTTTTTCCTGCCAGTTTTCAAGGGATTGCAAAGGAGAAGAGACAAAGCAGGAGGAGATAGTAAAAGAGATGTTCTGGGTAGCTTTGCATATCAGCTCAGTGTATTATCTGCTCCACCTTTCCCTGTCTTTTATCTTCCCAATCCCCACTAATAGAAATCTAGGAAACAGTTAAGGCAGCTGGGCACGTACTTCTGCTCATTCCCAAAGGAAGACTAGGTGGTGGAGGAGAGGGTATGGGAGAAAGAACGTGGTGATTTGGAGAGAGTGAAGGACAGATGAGAAAAGGAAGCATTGTCTGAGCTGGGACTGATTTGCAGCATTTCTGTTACCTGGGTATGATGCACAAAGGAGAGGGGAGAAACTAGAGAGTCTCTTGTAGAAGAGCGCCAAGCCCAGGACATTATCAGCCAGTTTTACCAGCATGGTACTCAGCTGCCAAAAGTAGCATCAAAGGAGGAAAAGCAGAAGTGACCTAAGATAAAGTTCTCCACAGTTGGTTTTAAGCAGAGTAACAAAGAGAAACTAGTACATTTTGTAACCCTTTGGGGCTTGCAAAAAAGGCAAATGCAAGAAACCTTGATGTGTCTTAAAACCAGACGTTCACTTTCAGCCACCTTGGGGTGAAGTGACCCTGTCTGCCAGTGGCAACACTTGCATGACCTTTGCAAGACATGTGTTGCTTGGGACCACTGTCTAGAGTCCTTATCAGTGTCCCAGGAGAAATCCTCTCTTGCTTCTGAAGGTACAGAAAATTTACTTAGGCTTTGATTGTGACTCCAGCAGTTTGACTTGAGAGAAGGTTGCTGGAGGTTTTTAACAGAGCTGATCTGAGGTTCTAGCAACACAAAAGCTGCTGAGGGCAGCAGATTGCCTTGAGGAACAAATCAGCTCTAGCCCCAGTTCTATGTCACCTATGCCAGAGCCCTAGAAAATGCTGCTCCTGCAGCTGCTTGCACCAATGGAGAGTCACTGCTGGGAGGGAAAAGAGTCAAGATCCCACCTCTTATCAGCTGTGAGCTGAAAGAAGTCTGGTTCTACAGCACCCTTTTTCTGGCTCTGTGACATCTGTCCCATCCCTTTTCTGTGTCAGATGTGCTCTGTCCCTGGACCCTGTCCACTGCTGCTTCTTCACTAGGACAGCAGAGTTCAAATTTAGTTGTGCTACTGAGAAGTGTTCACCTCTTCTGGGTATAGAGCTCATGAACATGTTTTTATGTGCCCAAGGATCATAGATGGATCAGGACTATGGGAATGCTCCCACCGTGACTCTTTCTATCCACTGGGACTTCTGATGGGAAGAAGCTGCAGACAGCCAGACCACATCTTCTTCTATTAAATGCTTCTCTCAGCAAAGTATAGGATGAATTGCACACAGTTTGGCAACAGGATGGCTTTAGGGCTATAAAGGTTCAGATAATTGCCAACAGACTTAAGGGGTATGCAGGGATTGTTGGAGGAGAACACAACCTGAGTGGGAGTAATTTCAGAACCATTTCATATTCTCTTGTAGTCCAACTCTAGCCTCCCACCTTTTCCTGTTATTCACCATCGTTCCAGCTTATTTTCCTCGGTTAGCCCATCCCATCCCTGATATCCTGATACCAGATCTTCTCTGATACAGCTGTGACAGCAGTTCAAAAGGAACTAGACAGGATGCTAATGGAGGAAATAGCCATCTGTTTGGTCTAGATTTCGGGGGGCGTGTTTGTGGTCATTATTTGAGAGGAATGCCCATGGTGAAATTGTACTTCTATTTGTTATGACCTTGTAAGTCATCATGTGTCGCACTTGTTGTCATGAGTCCAAGATGAGCTCCCCCTGATATTGCTGGTTTTGAAAACATGGTGGGATTTCTAGAGTTCCTGCTCTCTCCTAGAAAATCTTTGCGACTGAGCTGTCTATTAACAGGGAAACATTAAGGTCTCACATATATCATTAGGGCACAGCAGCAGTCTTGGCATCCTTGATGTTTAGTGAGAATGTCCTTTAAAAATCTAATAGTAAGTTGAATGATGGTTGACTACACAGAACAAGGGGACTTCCTATTTCTTCCATGAGGAAACAAAGCCAAATATGTGATGCAGATTATTCTACTGGAAAGTCTTCAGCTCTTGTGCCCAGATTACTAATATTTTCCCCCAAGGTGTATACAGCTTGCAGCGAGTACAAACAGTGTGGCATGGATCACCACAAACTCTCAGATGACTGCAAACAGCTGAGACTGAATTTGCCTTTCCCCGGTCTATTTACTAAGCCTTAGTCTGTTGACAGATTCAACAGAGTCAACCCAGACTGTGTCAGACTCTTCATGGTACGATGCAAAAGAAAAGGTGCAACCAGTGGTCTTAGATTCAGGGTGTTCTCTGTTCTTGCTTTTGGGGTGCTTCTTGGAGTACTTTGAAGTATTAGGTGCTTTGTAACAATAGGTGATTTCCACATGACAAATGTGTCCTCTTCATTATCCAGCCAAGTGTCTTCAAACTGGTTATATCAATGCAATTACTCCCCATTTCTGCTACTGTTCCGTTGATTCAGTGACATTTTAGATACACTTGAGGGAAAAGATCCTCCTTTAGCACTGTGTAAAACTCTTGTGGCATCCAAGACAGAAGTTTTATTAACTGTTTTTGTTTGTTTCCTTATTTATAATAGTTTATTTTCAGTCTAGGTGATTTTTTGTTTTGGTTTGGTTTTTTTTATTCCAGTTTAAAACATATCCAAAGTTGTAGAACATTCACTACATTTTTTGGTTGTTTCATGTCTTTGTGCAAAGCAGAAGAAATTGAGAGGAATGGTTCTCTCTCTGAGGTTAAAATGAAGGGTAAACCCTTCATATAGACAAGTGCTAGCTTGCCTACTGCCTATTCAAATAATCATTTATGCATAGGACTTTGAGAAACTACTCTAGGGCCAGTATTTACCACCTTTCATTCAAAAATATATTATTACTGATGTACTATGTGGAGGAGACCTGCATAATACAAATATCACAGTGCTTATTATGATGAAAAATGTTGTTTGACTTCTCTGAAGCTTTCAGGGGGTGAAAACTCCTCTTACTTTTTTATTTCAAAATTTTCCTATTGACCAGCAGATAAAAAAGTAAAAATACTATAAGCTTGCAGTATGACTCCACTAACATATCCAAAAATATTGAAAAAGTATTGATTTGGTTTAGGTATATTTGTTGTTTTAACAACGGTCACCCAACTCTAGATAAAGCCTGAGAGACAGGACAGCCCTTCAGAGACCGTGCGCAAAACCAGCATTCAGCAGCCTGTCCCTCGGGTGGGCTTCTTAGCAGGACACTGAAGGGGGGCAGTGGCATTTGTCCATGGCGTTAGGGAGAACCTTTATGAAAGCTTAGAGTTTGTGGTCAGAAGGCATGAAGAAATGGAGACCTAACAGAGTTAGAGGTGGTTGTGTAGCTTCTCTGTATTACTGGTACTACTGCTGAGAGCTGAAACGCAACATGACTTCCCAAAATAGTACCAGGCTTCTTGGGCCTCCCAGAGCTTTAGAGCCAGGCAGAGAGGCACCCATGCAAGGGGCAAACTTCTCGTTCTGTTGGGCAGCCAAAAAGCCTCTGGGCTTCTACTCTCCATACAACACTATTTCAGCAGCACCAGTAGGTGAGGTTGATTATAAAAATCCTGGGTGGACAGGTTAGCCCTTGAGTGACCCACCACATGTTTCTGCCATCATGTATCATCAGAATCATTTTCCTGTAAGATTTTGGTTGTGGCCAGTGCCAGGAAGCACAGAGGGCAGGTTCAAGCAGTTTTCCTGTCCATGGGTGCTAATTAGTGCTGTTGATCTCAGTGGTACATCAGAGTTTTTCTAGTTTATTCAGCAGCATGTGGGGTTCTCTCTACCTGGTCCTGATTAGCCCAGGCACTAGTGGCCAAACTGGAATTCAGAAAACAAAATCCTGTCCTTCCCTGTTTGGTATCTGACAAGTTAATTTGAAGTGATGGGTTAACAAATTGAATCTAGAACTTCCTTTCAAATACAGTGCCCATCCCAAAAACATTACAAATTAATCCAGATACTTTGATCCCTTTAGCTTCACCAACAAAGCTCCTGTAATTCTGCCTCTCCGCTTTATGTATGACTGAGTTTCCTAAGTTCTTAAACACCACTACTTTCTGATGGAATAAAACCAGTTCTTAGAGAATACTGCTAAACATTTTAGCGTAAGCCAAGCCCAGTATATCACAGAACAAAAGAAAAGCTTTAAAATTTGGGAACTCCAGTTAAAATAGAAGAACTAAGCTGATTAAATGCTGTATCTAGAGTTGGACAGAACAATCCAACTGTAACTAGCTGAAAATGCAGTGAAATAGCAGGAGGTTTTGGTAGAAGTATCCTGAAAGTAACATCTCGCTAGTTTTACAGGGGAAAAAAAATGTGGTACAGAGTATGTAAAGCACAGAAAAGATGTATTTTCCTTCACTCTTCTACCAGTGTGCCAGAAAGACCGAAGGTCAGGTTTTCAGAAGCACGCTATGTTCACTAACTCTAATTTAATTATCTACATAAGCAGCCATGTTTGCAAATGGCTAAGCACCAAGCAGCTCCCATGGAAACCATATCAGGTGCAAGCGTGTTTAAAAGTACAGCAGCCTTAAATACCTATACAACAGTTTTTGAATGCAGAGACCTAATAATCAGAACAAAGTTACTAGTTCTGAGAACACAAAGAAATCTGGATATTAATTTCTTGAAGTAGTTCCTTGTGATTCTTTGGCTCTTCTAAACATACTGCCAAAGAGGTGGCAAAAATGGCTTGTGTAGGATTTGGATGGTGATTTTCTTATAAAGAAATCTTGAGGGGAAAAGAAGTCAGTAATTTAGAGACTTGTCCAGAAAACCAAGTTACCGGCTCAGTTCTCAAAGTCAAGTTTATCTGAGAAATCCCAGGAGTGCCAACCACCAATCTTTAGAATAAGAAGCGTGTCTTAAAAATCACGGGCATTTCTTCTTCCTAAAATTTCAAAACTGTGGTTCTCCACCTGATTTCCAGGATTTTACAGAGCAGTAATTCAAAGTTTCAAATTTATCTTCCAAATTTTCAACCCCTCCATTCCAGCATATGGAGGGGGAAACTCCAAACCCACAAAGTTTAATGAGGCTGTGAGATTTGGCAACCCTGCTATCAAGATGTTACTGTCAAGGCTAAATCTGTAGGAATGACTTTGAAATAAAGGCCCTATTATCTCTCACCAGCTCTTCAAACTATCCATCCCCCAAGAAACTTCGCAATTGGAATAGGATGCCGGGCTGTTTGGAAAGAGATTAAATTGTTCACAGCTGCCTGGGAATTAACAAATTTCCTCCTCTTTACGGTGGAATGCAGTATATTTCTGAGCCAGGTGGAGGATACCATGTGAGGTTCTTGTAGGACCTGGAGTTGGCACAGAGAACAACATTTTCAAGTCTGCACATATATCTGAGTTACCAGGGCTCAATAATAATTTTCTGGCAGATTAGTCCTGCCCTACAGCAGGTTTCTATGATCACTAAAGCCAGAATGAAAGCAATGGGTCTGGATTTCACACTTTACATCCTTCCACACTGAAGCTTTGATTTTTAAAACGGCTTTTTTTCTTTTGACACCAATCAGCAAGAACGAGTCTGACAATACACAGGTAAACAGCAGAGTAAACTGTAGAGACAGGCCCATAACAGGCTAAGTGACACACTCATAACTTGGAGGAAATTATTCAGAATAACTTGATAAACCTTTGCCAAGATTGCTAATGGAGAGATCACGCACTGCAAATTGCAAATGTGACCTTGTTTTGTCCAAGGCGAAAGAAGAGCTTATGATTTTTTTTCTTGCTTATTCTAACAATGCTCATTGATCCCAAAACTCAGGGTTTTACTAGCAAATAACAGTTCAGTCCATGAATGCGCAATGTGATGGCTCTGAGGGGTTTTTAAATTATTTTTATTTATTTAATGACACCTTCAGTTCTGTGAAAAGGAACTGAATTTTAGCCTTGACCTTCAAATAGGGAAAATTTTAATCAAGCCCAGCTTAATCTTTCATGGATAGAAAAAGGCAAGGCTATTCAAAGCAAGGTACAACTCAGGGATAGACAAAAAAGTTTTGCACTTAAGCAGCTGTAGACATGGGGTTTTTTTAAATGCCAAACTCTAACAAAATACTGATGCTTACCAGCTGTTAGAAGGTATTTTTAATGTGTTTTAGTATTACCTGATACTGAAAAAACAGGAGAAGTGCATCCAATGCATCCAGTCTTTTTCACTAAACTTTGTAAGCTTTCTTTACTTTGTCTCTGAATCATTTCAGTTTTCCTCCTTTTCCCTCTGTAACTTAAAATACAACAAAATACAGGTGCAAACTGCAACAAGACCTTTCAGGCCTCTTTTACTTCATGGTCTCTGGCTTTAAGCCTCAAATGAAAGTGCTGACAATATCCTGAAGATTTTCCCCCAGTTTTTACCTGAAATCACATACACTAGCAACATTTAGTTTGTGAATGTGCTTTTGCATAAAGGACCAGTCGAATCAAAATCAGCACACGGGGTTTTTTTATCTATTAATATTCTGCCACATGTTCTACCACTTTTTCCTTGATATGAATCAAACCATGCTCTGATAAACGACCTGACAGGGGCTGGTGGTAAACATGCTACACTTTTTTATCCCTGTACTCTTCTTCCATATGACCTATGAATTTATTCCCTTCTACTCAAATGCTGCTTTACAAGTTAGTGCAATCTGAGATGCAAAATTTATTGAAGTAGTTTCTGTGTGTTTAGATCTCACATGATAACTATAGATGCTTTAGCATCTCACACATTGAGAAGGGAATGTTGCATTCTATTATTAGGGCCAGAAAACATAATGATTTTAAAGATGGTTTAAAAGAAAATAGGTGCAAAATTTGCACAGGTCAGATTTGCCAACATGTCAAACACAAGGGGGGAGAATGAAGGGAGGGCATACAAAAATTAGAGAGTTGTGTTTAATTGTAAGTTACTGTTTCAGCAGCAGAAAAGTGGTTCTGGGTGACAACCTGAGAGGGTCTCTGACACTGTTTAACAGTATGGTTACACTCTCTGTGGGCTTTGTTTGAACTCACCCAGTTTTAAAGTTGCTTAAATTGGGTTTGTGTCAACCCAGCTGAGATAACTCAATTGAGAAAAGAAAATCCAAGTAGACAGGCCATTGGTGCTGGGGTTTTTGCTACATAAATACCTGAAAAGGAATTTCCAAATTCACTATGACACAGACATAATACTGCTGGAAAAGGGGAATAATCAGTTTATTTCAGTCACTAAGTCAAAACAAAAGTATATTGACAGTGAATTTGTGGTATAAAGAGGCATTAAAGCCACTAGCCGACGGTCAGAGGAAGATTCCCTTTTCCAGGCTGTGCTGAAGGCCAGCTGTTGCCCTGTCCCTCGAGGACCCCCAGCTCTGAGAAAAGCCTGGCGTGAATAAGTTTGTGGGATGTAAAGCCCTACTTCTGGCCTTGCGCAGGAATCAGCACGCCTTGTGGCAATACAGAAACTTTGGGTCACACAATGGGGATGGAAAAAGTAAACAAGATAGAATCCATACAGTACAGAAACAAGATGGAAAGTGTGTTGTGTACAACAGAGTCTCATTACATTACATCTTTCTGCGTTAAATTGTAAGGACTCAGGGTTTTTTCTCCCCTTTTTCTTAACAGAATATTTAAGGAGACTTCTCAGCCAAACCCTGTTTTCATAAACCCCTCTCTGCATTTCTAGAGTTCATCCATCCCAGTATGACTTCCAGCCTGAGCTTTTAGTTCTAAATAAATTTTTATTGAAAGATTATGAACAGAAAGTAGGATTTCAAGAACTCCATATCCAATACAGCATTAATTTATGCTTTATTATATAGTACTAAAAACACTGTATAAGGTGAAAACTTGTACTTACACAGACCTACAACACCTATAAACAAGGCTTTGTGGTTTCACAGGGATCTGTCTTTGGAGGTTCCTTTCTCAAGTTACTGGCTCAGTCCTTCTAAATTTCCCTCACCTCCATGTAGAATTTATGGACCTATTTGAGAAGGACTAAAACTAACTCAAATTATCAGCCTGGATGGAAAGAGCTTTTTTCTCTCCATGGAAGATAAACGTTATGCCACTAACATGCCAGGTTGCCTGGTGTCAGTAGTTCATAGAAACGACTGGACAACTGCTGGAGCACCTATAACCAGCTACTGTTGTGCCCCACAGAACAGTCAATTTGTTTCAAGTGCCCTCATCACCGCAGAAGCAAAGACAAAGCATAAACTGAAACACAGCTAAATAAAACATTAATATAGCTCCTGGCAATTTACCTCCAGCACATTTTAAAAGACCCTTAAAACCTTTATGCAGTGCAATGCAATTTATTACCTGTCTCTCTCCAAGCTGTCTGACAATGTAGCTCTTCTATATTTTTGGAAGCAAAAATGCTCCAGCTGCCTGTCACTGAAAATAACGATGATTCACGAAGCCTTGACTTTTAATTTGCCAAGCACTAAAACCGTGCTTTCTTATGAAGATGATGACTCAGGGGTTTTCTGGTTTGTTTTGAAAAAGGAGTAATCAGGAAACAAATCATGGCCTCAGCAACAAAAATATTGCTTTTGTAAAAGAAAAAAAAAAAAAAAGAAGTCAAATGAATAACGGCAAATACCTGCGGGAAAAAAAATATGAGCGTACTTTGGAAATACGCTTTCGAATGACACCATGGAACTTTGTGAGGGGGCTGGTTTGATGCTGCCTTCACGTTTCACAATGTGTCGGTCGTAGCTGGTGCTTTGATATGTGCAACTACCACTAACATTTCATAATATGACAATCTAAGAGGTGAAATAGCTTTTGTATTTTAAAATTCATTAAGAACAGCTGCAACTTAGTGCTGATGGATGCATCATTACTTTCCTAAATCAATGTCTCCTTTGTTGAGTTACATAAAGCCGTTTCATCACCATGCAGACAGGAGACACTAATCTAAAAAAGAAAATTTTAAAATAAAAGAGATTTAAAATCTATCATAGCACATTATGTGTCAGCATCAGCTGTCCCTAGTATCAAGAAGTAATGAAAAAACTAGAAATATCATATACACAAGTAAAAGAGTAAAATAAAAATGGAATTAGCATTTTGAAGTGACAGTTCTGAAATGCTAAAAAAGCTTATCTCAAAACTGCATGACTCTGGGTGGGAGAAGGATTTCTAGGACATGCTTTTTCCCTGAGTGAATTTTTCAAGAGTCCCAAGTGTTATTTGCCTTCTAGTTCTGTAGTGTCAATATGTATTTCTCATACCCATTTCCACTTAGCCTGCTTCTACAGCAAAAATATCTTGCATTTAGAAAATATATTAACACATTTTAAGAACGTGTTTATTGCATTTAAACTAACAATAAAAGTGTACATGGAACAAAAGCTGTTTTCTTAAAAAGATGCCATGTGGTCAGCCTTAGGGTTAACCAACAAGCTTGTTTTAGGCACTGGTTCTTAAAATCTTTTCTGAATGCCTAGACTGAATCTTGGGGAGCAAACAAGCCCGGTGGATTTTTCTTTCCTTCTTGGCTTTTGGGGGATATTCCTGTTTAGTTTCTCATGAAACTTCATGATGAAACACCTACTAAGAAATACCAAACCAGAAAGGCTTAGGGGCTGTAAGTGAAATAACCACTTACAGAGGCTACAGGAGAAATAGCCTGTGTCAGTCTAAAGGAGAATAAGGCTGCAGAGAGCTTTAGCACAATAGTCAGATTGTCAGAGAGCGTGGCTCTAGCAAGCTCTGTGCTTGCCAGGAGCAAGACTGGAGGCCAGGGGGAAGAGTAGTGAGAAGAAGAAGTGAGGAAAAGCCTGAAACTATTTGGTAATGTGGTTTCAATCATTACCTTTATTGTAAACCAACTGACTCGTGGAGAAGGGTTTTTTGTTTTGGTTTTTAACCTGGCATGCTAATTATGTGGCCTATGAACTGATCTCCAGGTATACCCAAGGAAGGATAATCCGGTCTAGCGTTGCAACCTTAGTGGGGCAGGTGTGTTATTAGTGTTCTGTGGGTATTACATCTTCTTTACTGACAGCAGTAATAAAACATATTCTCCAAGTGTGGACAGGACCTATATTAGAATCAGCCTCAAACCTTGAGTCCTAGGGGAGAATGCTCTCTATGCCTGTGCGGAGCTCTCGGCAGGATAAAACTCCGATTAGTGACGTGGAGGGTGGAGTGGATGTAAGTTTAATGTTATTACGCCAACTTGCATTAGACAACCTTGTGCAACTCTGGCAGTTTCAGAATGCAATTCGATTACCTTGTCTAACCTGAGAGCTTGAACAGTAGGATTTAAACTTTTGGAATACAACTGGCTAGGCTAAATGTCATCTTTAGGAATGTAGACAGATAGGTAAGTTAACATATATATATGCGATTAACCTATATATGTGTATATACACATGCACACACATACATGCATATAGGTTATACAGGTATATATACCTTATGCGGATGTCTTGCCAGTTATGGGCACCTGCAGCACTCTAAACACCTCACTTGCTACTCTCTCAATTCCCCCTGGCTGCTGAAGTGCTTCCAATTGATGTGTGTAATATGGATGCTCCATATACATTTTTCCCCTCCAACCTCACTGCAAGTTCTTTATGTCCTTTATACTTAATATTAGTATACTGGGCTCCATATTCATCTCCAAGTCTGTCAACATAGTTCACCTCCTGTAATCAGGAAATGGTGATTAAATGAACATTCAAGTACAGAAGCTGTCAACCTGGTGTTCGTCTTTTTTAAAGTTAAAAAAACCAAATGTTCAATTACCTTTTGCACTCCTGTGACTCTGAAAAGCTCCTCTTAAAAAAAGAAAGTGGCTTCATCTCTTCTACAATCTTAAGACAGGATTAAGCTCAAAGGTCAATGCCAATCATGTCATTTTTAGCATTTATAGGAAGAATAAGGAAAAAAAGATCTTCATCGAGAAGCTTGTCTGGGGTGTTTAGATTTTAACCACAACAAGGTCTTCTTGCTTTTAGCTCTGTTTCTGCATCTGGTCCATCATTGGAAGATCTTTGAGACTTTGTTTCAGGACTGGGTTGCAGATAGCATATGATAGGGGGAAAAAAAAAAAAAAAAAGTTATTCTCTTTATGTGCATAGGAAAAAAATTTCTAGAATGTATATATATGCCATCAACCTAAGAGGGAGCATAATCTGCTCTCGAACTACAGAGTGAGCACAACTTTAGCACATGCAACAACTTTGACCTCTGTATAATTACTCGAGGTTTACATCAACGTAACAGTGCTGGGTTTCTTTCCAATTATTTTCTGGAGTAGCAGGCTCTCTTCCTGGAATGCTTATGTGTTTCAAATTGGCCTAATTTGCTCAACAAGTTGCGCATCCCTTCTCTGGGATCCCACGATTGCCTGGACTGGACGGACAGTGAGAGCTGGGGCTGGCCCGGACGCCCCGTCGGTGGCCGCAGGCCTCTGTCCCAGGGCCAGCCCCGGGGCTCGGCGCTGCCCGCCACCGGCACCGAGCCCCCCCTCCCCGTACCCCCTAGGCAACCACCACAGCGGGGCCCCGCGCTGAGCAATTGCCTACGGATGAGTAAGCACCAAATGTGGTAACTCAGGCCAGCAGCTCTGCAATTAAGGCTATAATTTTAGGTGTAGCCAGTAGTCGTAATGAATATTTATTTCAACGTACGAAATAAGAGAAAATGCCTAGCAAGGTGGCTTGGGGAGGCGTCGGGGGTAGTTTGCGTTGTGTTGTGCGGGTGCTACTGTCGGGGAGCTGGTGAGACACGGCCGCCTCATCCCCTCCTGTCCTGGCGCGGGTGGGACAGGCTCCCTCGCCCGCGGTGCGGGGCCGCAGGGCTTGTGTCCCCCCCTTCCTCCGCCCGAGCCCAGCCCCGCAGAGGACCCTTCCCGGGGAAGGCAGAGTAAGGAGGGTGCAGCGAGGCGGCTGCCAGCCGCGCCGCTGGGTACGGCTTCCTCGGGAAGAGACGGGGGGAGGCGCGGAGCCGGCGGAGGGCAGGGCCGAGGCTCCGCGCCCCCCCCCCGGCCTCCTCGGGGGCTCCCTTCTGCGAAATCCCCCGCAGGGCGGCCTCGCTGGGTCCGGGTCTGAACCCCCGCGCTCTCTGGTGTGGGCTGCGGGAGTCCCCTCGGGTTTTGCCCCGTCGCTGCAGGGGGCAGCTGAGGAAGAAAGCGGGTGCGCTGGGAGGCAGCGGCGGCACGGGGGGCCCAGGTCCCTCCGGCTGCCCTAAGCTCTGCCGCCCCAGCGAGCCAGAGGGCGGCCCGGGGCGCGCGTCAGCCCCGAGTCCTTATTTCTCCCTCGCCGGGGTTCCCGCAAGCCAAGCGAGCGCCGCGGCTACCAACCGGCTGTTGCCGGGCGGACTCCGAGCCGCACGGATGCAAAGCCCTCGGCGTCCGTCTCCTCCCGAGACCCTCGACCAAAATCCAGGCGCCCGCCTAAAGGTGCGAGGCCGTCGGCGGGCGATGCCGCGGGGGTCCCGCCGGCGGGAACCGGGTGCGCCCCGGCAGCGTCCCGTCGAGGGCTGAGCCGCGCTGCCGGACGAGCACAGCACGAGGTTTTGGGGTGGTTTTTGGTTTGGGTTGGGGTTTGTTTGGGTTTTGGTTTTTGTTGTGTTTGGTTTTTTTTCCCCCGTTCTGGATTGTGTTTTTTTTTCTTTTTCTGTTTGTTTATAAGTTACTGTGAAATGAGGACGTGCGAGGGTTGAGGAGGTGCGAGGCGTGCCGAGCTCCGTCCCAGCTGCTTGGTGGCGGTCCATCCCTAACGAAAGAGCCGCTACACACACGGAGCGCTGTTTGGGTTTGGGGTTTTTTTGGTTTTGTTTGGGTTTTTTTTTCGGGGATGGGGAGGCGGGACGGGTGCCGGGAGCGGGGGGGAACCGTCGGGTCGGGGCGGACGCCGGCCCGGCGGTTCCCCCCCGGCTCCTGGCGCCCATCTCCGTTGCTCGACGGGACGGACCCGAGGTGAGCGGCGGGCGCGGTAAGTACCGCTCCCTTCCCCGCGGTCCCCCCGCGTAGCGCGGCTCTGCCTCCTCCCCATCCATCCCAACCCCTCCCGCCCCTTCCCCGCCGCCGCCACTGGGAGCGCGGCCCCTTTAAGAGCCCGGCTTTGCCTCCCGGTAGCTGAAGGTCATTAAAACACAAAAGCGCTCCGGCGCTGCGGTCCAATATAGCGCATGCGCCCTGCCCGAGGACTGGCAGGGAGACGGCAATATGGCGAGAATGCCTGGCAGCGGCGGCGGCGGCGGAGAGTGGAGCGGCGGCGGCGGGGGAGGCGGCGGCGGCGGCGGGAACAATGCGGGGGACCGGCCGCCCGGCCGCGGCGTCGCCCCCCGCCCGCACCGCTACTGCAGCGCCGGCGAGGAGGAGGAGGGCGAGGAGGAGGATGAGATCCAGGAGGTGCAGATAACGGGGGACGAGGAGGAGGAGGAGGAGGACGGAGCCGATGGGGGGCTGCTGCTGGACGAGGAGGAGGAGGAGGAGGAAGAGGAGATGGGTCTGGAGTGGGACGGCGAGGAGGAGACGGAGCCGCTGCCGCCCGCCCCGGGCCGTACGGCGGGCGGCGGCGGCGGCAGCGGCGTCGGGGCTGCCCCGGGGGGCGCCGCGGCGGCTGCCCCGGGGGGCGGCGGCGGCCCCGGCCCCGGGGGGGCGGCGGAGGACGCGGAGCTGGAGGCGGCCCTGCTGCTGCAGCGGCCGGAGCGGGCGCGGCTGAGCGAGAACACGCGGCTGGCCACCCGCTACGCCGTGCGCATCTTCCGCGAGTACCTGAGCGAGAAGGCGCAGAGCCCCGACTTCGAGACGATGGACAAGGGGGCGCTCTGCCGCGTCCTGCGCTCCTTCTACGCCGAGGCGCGCTCCAAGAGCGGACAGCTCTACTCCAAGTCCTCCCTCATCAGCATCCGCAGCTCCCTCAACCGCTACCTCAACGAGCCGCCCTACTGCCGCACCCTCGACCTCACCAAGGACCCCGAGCTCCGCGCCGCCAACCTCACCCTGGCCGCCGTCATCCGCAAGCTGGAGGAGCAGGGCGCCGGGCCGGTGGTGCAGAAGCAGGCCATCACCCGCGCCGATCTCCGCAAGCTCTACACCTGCAGCGTCTTCAGCACCCAGAGCCCCTTCGGGCTCCTCAACAAGGTCTGGTTCGAGACCTGCATGTACTTCTGCACCCGGGGCCGGGAGAACCAGCGGGAGCTGGAGGAGGACTCCTTCGGGCTGGCCGTGGACGAAGACGGACGCAAGTTCGTCTACTTCAAGGCGCTGGGGCCCTACCACAAGTCTCGCTCATCCTCCTGGAGCAAGAAGCGGGCGGAGAGCAGCGACGAGGAGAACCTACCCCGCATGTATGAGACTGGCACTGAGTTCTGCCCCTACGCCAGCTTCGTCAAGTACCTCTCCAAGCGCAACCCCCTCTGCAAGGCCTTCTTCCAGCGCCCGCGGGACCACTGCAGTGAGGGTGACATCACCTGGTACGAGAACAAGGCCATCGGCAAGAACCTCCTGGGCACCCGCATGCAGATGCTCTCCAAGGCGGCCAAGCTCTCCAAGACCTACACCAACCACTGCATCGGCGCTGTCTCTATCGCCACCCTTAACAGCATTGCCGGCATCGGCACCAAGTTGGGGGGGCCGCAGCTGCCGCACCACCACCCCCCTCCCCACCACCACCACCTCCTCCACCATCCCGCTGGTGGGGGCTGCTACACCCCTGCCGCCCTCAACGGTGGGCCTCGGCCCCGGCCGCCCGCTGCCAACCCCTATGTGCTGCCCAAAGACGGTGACGCCGCGCCGGTGAAGGCAGAAGCGGCTGCGGTGGCCCCGGCCAAGCGGGCCCTCTACGAGGCGGTGTTCCCAGCGGGGGCTGCGGCCGGCGGCGATGCCTGCGGGCCCTCTGCCTCCCCCAAAAGACTCTGCCGCCGCCCCGCTGAGCCCCTGGACGCCGCCGCACCCGCTGTGGTGGTGGTCTCAGTGAAACATGACCCCCTGCCTCACCTCCTCCCCGAAGCCAATGGGCACAGAAGCACCACCTCACCCACAGTAGTTTCACCTGCTATTGTTTCCCCCACACAGGTAACCGGAAAAAGAAAAAGGAAAGGGGGAAAAAAAAAAAAAAAGGTGGCAACCTTGCACCCGGTCCCACATAGCCCCCACTGCACCCCTCCTTTCTTCTCCATCTCCCTCAAGGCTGGGCACCGAGGCACACTGCCAGCCCCAGGGTGACTCCTGGGGCGACTGTCACTGTTCAGGCATCCAACGAGCCCGGATGCGTGTTATCCATCCCTCACCCAAAATTTCCTCACCCCCTACCACCAGTCTGGTGGCCACTCGCTGTGTGCCTGTGGGTCGAACTGGAGGGGTGCCCAGGGGCTGCCTTGCTCCCAGTCAGTGTCGGCACCAACAGCTTAGCCCTGCGGGCTCCCCCTTTCCCTCCTTTTTATTTCTCTTTCCCCCCTTTTGTTCTTTCTCTTTTTGCGGGAGATGTGAGTTACGAAAGTCGGGCTGAAATAGTAGATAAGGGCATCAGGTGTCATTAGTGTGTGTGGTGTTCTTGATGTGCTAATGTACTATTTGAATAACCTCAAATGCAGGAAACAGCTGGGAGAATACTCAATTACACACTAGTAATGAGGGTGTAATTTTAAACTTCAGAAGTTAACAAGAGGGTTAATACGGCAATTGCATTCATCTTGTATTTGTTTATTTAAAATAGCTCTGTTTCCTGGCAGTGCTCCCCTTTTTTTTTTCCCTTTTTTTTTTTTCCTTTTTTTTTTTTTTTATAAGGCAAATTGGCTTTAGTTGTGTTAGTTACCATAGTGGCGAAATATACAGTAAGAGCACAGTTAAATGGGTTTAGGTGCAGCTTAACTGTGGAAGGAGCCCAAGTTCAATTAGATGTGTTTCATTGAGGTAAAACGGTCTTGTCAAAACCGCTGTTGAGCTGTGCCTTAATGCCTTGCGAACCCCCTCTGCTGTGTGCTGGCACGTGCTGGTGCCCGTTCCCCATCCCCTCCGACAGCACTTTCCTTTCAGGTGCTCGAGCGCTGGAGCTAAATTACTTCAATTAAAGACTCGCTGCGCTTCTGCAATTGGCTTGAAGTTTGGAAGTCATTCTAACGAAATCTGTAAAGCGTATGCAGTTACGTTGTGCCCCATAAAATACCGTGTTTCAGGCAAGAACTTCACTGCTGGCTGCCCTACACGATTACAAAACCCCTCTGACATTCTTGTGTCGAGTAATAACAGGAATCGCAGCCGTCGGCCGGAGAGCGAGGCGCTGGGTGAGCACAGGTATATGACATGCCTGAGCTGTTTCCCAAGTGGAAATACCAGTTCTGGACAGACTGACCCTTTCAAAGAGTTTGCCAGCTAATCAACCAGCCTGAAGGCTAATTGGAGGGGGGGGGGGGCTTCCAGTGAATGCCTGCATAAGCATCTATGTTCTTTACAATACCTGTGACCTCTCCTTTCTAGCAGGGGGTGTTTTTGGACCACTTCAGTGGAGTACTGTAGTTTGATCTCCTGCTGTGTGTATCTGGTGTCTCTGAATGGCTTAGAGGCTTGATTATGTGCAGATAATGTTTTTGTTCTAGCTCATTATTTCAGGTATAAGCTAATGCTCTTTCACTGTATTTAACCCTAGACTCCTCTTTTCCTTGCTTTTAATTGACCTTGAAATTAATTTTGAAACTTCAGGTGTAGTTTAGCTTTTTTTAGGGCACCAGCACACGTGAGTACAGGAAGGGGAAGAGGGGAACCGGATAGAGAAGTTCTGATCCAGTTAGCAGTAATGGAGTACGTGTGTCTTTAACCTACTAAATGAGGTGTCTTGGTACCTTCAGTCATCAGGTTGGAGAGCTTGATCTACCCCGGCCCACAAATCTCTCCACACTTGCATAATGCTTAGTCGAGGAGAAATCCAGCTGCTGTAACTGTTTGTTGCAGAGCTGCGCTGAAGCATTTGGAGCTGTAATTCTCATTAGTGGCGGGCTGTGGGGAGAAAGGGAGAAGCATCTAAAATAGATGATAGAGTACACAGGCGCGTGCTGTTCTCTTAAGTGTATCAAGAAAGAAAATGAGCAATCAGTAAGGATACTAGGCAGTGTGGGTTTTCTCAGTAATTATATGGAAATGTTCATCTCCATTCACAATTTAACGAGCTAAACAAGCTGCCCAGCCACTTTTGTAGCTGAATCTTGCCTTCACTACAGAACTCATTAATTTAAGTCTTTAGGAGAAAGAAAAATGTCTTTTTTTTTTTTTTTTAATCACCAATTCTTTTTGTGTCAGTTTTAGCTTATGCATTTCTTCTGGTATATGACAAAATGAAAACATACTGGCTGTGGAATAGGTTTCTTTGGGAGAACGTTAATGCTAAACTTTACCTCCTTTTATAATAGTTACGCTAATCGAGGTCCAGGGCATTTCCTGGGGAAATTAATGACTGGTTGGGGTTAATAGCCCAAGGCATTGCCTCAAGCCGTCCACTCTCCCAGCTAGTCATTAATCCCCAGGAAATGCCCTGGCCCTCAATCGTTGTTGCTTAATTATAAACAAAGACTTTCCAAGCCTTTTTACTGAATACATCTCATCAAGTAATGTGACACTAAATTTCACTGTTTACAAATATTAGTGATTCCTTGAAAACATGAAGGTCATAAGTTTGTGGCTTATTGGTCATCTTTGTAATTATTTTTCCAGGGGACAGATTCTGCTGCCCTCATGGACTTGTACAATACCCTGGTGAAAAACTGGTGGTGTGATGAGAGGATGTGCATGCGTGCTCTTTTTTTATAGCATTGAGAACATTAGGCGAGGTGTGTCAGAGGTTAAATGAAGGCACCAAATGGGTTGTCTTCAGTTTGCACTGACTACAAACTTCAAGTGTTTGGATCAAGTATGTTAATTTTATGCTTTTCTATTGTGGTCGCTCCCATCTTTTGTTTTAGTCCCAAGATGTCTTTTCAATGCTGGGTTTATAGGCGCCTCCTCCAGAGCTAGGGAAAGGTTGGATCAAGATGAACGTTTAATGTACTATTGCTTTAGGTTGCAGCCTTGCGAGCAGAATTTATAGAGTGTATTTTAAGCATACAGCACTGTGCCATCATGGCACAACTTTCTTTTCAGTCCTTATTTGCTCTGAAGTGCAGCAATTTTCCTGCCACTGACAGCAGTACTTCAGTTCAAGTTGATGACAGAGGGTTGTAATTTGGCTGTTGTTCATCTCTCGTGTTACTGAAAGATGAACAATAGCTAAAGTTTAAGCTTTTGATGCTACAATGTGGTGGTAGCTGTTGAGATTTATAAATCTGGTACATGCTGAACTTACTACAGTAGTAATACCCAAAAATAGGTCTAGGAAAATAGATTGACTTCTGCCATGGGTGAGGAGAGTTTTGTCATTTAAAAATGCTTTTCTTAAGTTGATTCTCTAACTCAGCTGGGTTTCTCGGGGCTGCTTGTGAAGAGTTTCATCAGATATTAAGATATCTACCGAACACTCAGTCATTAAAACATGACTCGTGCATTTATCTTGGCTGTTCCAAGGAATCCTTAAACATTTTTTCCTCCTGCTTTAAATCCAGAGCTGTCCTTTTTGTTTTTTGTTGTTTTTTTTTTTTTTAATTTGGCCCATATCTTCTTGGTGCCTTATGTTCTCTTTGAAGGGCTTACTCTGACCAGAACCAGAAATCTAGTTCTGACTGCAGGTTTTGCAAAAGAAGGCAAAACAGTAGCACATGAGGAATATGAGTAGACAGCAGGCACAACTTGGAAGAAAGCAAAGTAATAAATTAGTCTAGCTCTTTTTGAAAAAGTCTTTGGTTTTGAGGATGGATAAGAATCTTTCTGCTTGATCTGGGAACATCCTCCACTTCCATAAAATGGCCACAAAAAAGTCTTCTGTTCTGTACAGATGGTTGTAGTACTCTGCCCAGAACCATTGTTAGGTGCTTTCAGAGTATGCAGGGTAGGAGAACTCAGACAGCTTCGGGGAAGGATGCTTAGGATGGCCGTGTTAGGATGGGAGGCTTTATTTCTATGCATACAATAGATGAGGCAACATACCTATCTTAAAGGCTTAAAGTACAGTAGCTATTAAGACTGATGACTGCTAAATACGTTGTTAATTCTTGTGGCAAGTACTTCTGTTGATCTGGTTTCAGAGGTTAGTACTGGCTGCCCTACTGCCTAGTTAGTGCCCTCCTCTTTGATTAATGGATTATCCCAGGTTGCAAGAAAATCCAGGATTTACTTGATGTCTTTTTTAAAAGAAGCACTGAGATTAAAATCGTAAAGCATCAGGGTTCAAGGAACTTTAACCTACAGTTAAAGAAACTGTGGCTACCTTGGGAGCTACTGTTTGTTTCTTGGTTGGTTGTGGTTTTCTTAAGCGGGGAAGATTTTCATCTTCTACCAGGTTACAGATGCGGGAAGTGATTAATCGTAGGAGGGACCTATTATATCTGATAATCATCAGAATTGCTCTGAAATCCTTGGGAAGTGGGGGATAAGGTAGCAGAGGTGTCAAACATGGTCACCAAAGACAGCTTTTGTTATCAGTCTCCATAGGGAAACAAATGAAACCTGTCTATTGCTGTCTTCAGTGGAAATCAGTGTTTGTAACTGAATGCTTCTAAAGATCGTTTAACAGAGATGGGAGTTTTTTTGAAGTCAGTAGGATATCCCAGGCTATGTTCCTTAAAACTAACATGAAGTTTGGTAGGCGTATGAATGTTTCCCAAGATGAGTGCAAGAAAAGCAGCATAGAGGTCAGGCTTAGTGATTCTGTATACAGCTTTGAGGGCAGTATATGCACTGAAGGGAATTGGGCTTTGTTTCCTAGACTGAAGTGGGTGCATTTTGGATCAGCTGTTGGGGAGAAAGTTGATTTAAGGTGACTCAGGAGAGTATTTCACAGAAGATCTGAGAATGGTGTTCCGATACACACAATTCTGAATGTGGTTATGGAGTTTAGAGTCCAGTGCTGTCTTTGCAGGTCCTCTTAGTTGCATTGGCACGATATATTGGAGGTAGTAAATTTTGTAACTATTTCAGATGGTGATTTCTGCCACTATCACTTTAATTTTCAAAATATTTTTACTTTTTAGAAATTAGACTCCTTTTATTTGGCTGCGTCATGTGAGCTAGTCAGAGAACTTGCTTGGTCCAGCATTCGGTGATGCTAAGAATGCAAGAGGTGATCCGTTTTGTATAACTTAAATGAAGATGACCTTTTCAGTACAATTAGGAGGAAAAAACAGCATCGCTGAAGTGCTGCTGTATTTTGACACTTTTTAAAATTCTATAGAATCTGAAATGACTGTGTCAGTACTCTTCCTCTGTGCACATCAAAGATAAAATGCACAAACTTAAAGGCAGTAGAGAGCTGCTTTTTTTTTTTTTTTTTTTTTTTAACAAAAAGTCTTCTGTGATTATCCTGTAAAAGATTTCATATTGCCCACTGCTCTCCTTCTAGAGAGCAAGAGATCAGAAACTGTTCAGTCTAATTGGTGAGTCTGTATGACAGTGAGCTGCCTTATTTCATGTACGGTGTAGAAATAAATGAGTGCTTAAACCCTTTGAAACACACCACTACTGCAAAAGCCATAGGCTGTAATTAAATTGAATGTGGGGTTGTATTGTCTTGTGCCCTTGGCTATAAACTTGATAACAGACCATGGTACACCCACTATTGTGTTAGAAGCTGGAACCTAATTAGCAATGTTGTAGATTTTCAGTCACTTTCGAAGCCCTCCTGTTCATCTTTTTCCCTGTGTCCTTTCTTTCTTATTATTTTGCTTTTCTGTTTCTGAAGCAATAAATGCACCCTTCCTTTCAGAAGGAAATTGTTAAGGGCATGTAGCCAAATATGTATGTGCAAGATAATTTTTTATCATATTTTGGATTCAAGGGACAAGTGTTGGTAACTGCATTTTATCTGATGTAGGAGAGATTTATTAGTGTTGTGATAGTAAAAATATATAATCATGTTTCCAGGGAATGCTTTCTAAGTCTCTTCCGGGCATTTAAGGGGGGGGAGTAAGGAAGGGATTGGAACTTCTCATAATACCTTGATCTAAAAGTAACATTGGAAGATGTACGATTGAATTCTGTTCTTGTTGTTTTTTGGAGATTATCCACAAGGAAAATTATTCTTCCAGGCTTTTAGAAATTTATGTGCTTTTGCGCTCAGCCAGTTTTAGTTAGCTGAAAACCTTCAAACTTGCTAAGGACTTAATCCCTAGTGAGGACAAGTGCCTTTGATGTGTTCTTAATGCCATTTTTAGTTTGGGGAAATAATCAAAGTTGTAGTGTACAGATGCAGTATATACGTTTCCAGTAAATTCTTAATTAATTGATATCCTTAGCTATTGTATTCATCTGTACACTTCTGTAGCTAGGACAGATTGTTTTAATTAAATTGAAATTGAGTGAAATTTTTAAGCCCTATTCATTTACCAATGTATGAAAACATCTTTTTCACTGTA
Source organism: Athene noctua (assembly GCF_965140245.1). Taxonomy (NCBI): domain Eukaryota; kingdom Metazoa; phylum Chordata; class Aves; order Strigiformes; family Strigidae; genus Athene; species Athene noctua. The sequence goes on from NC_134038.1 coordinate 50,514,299, forward strand.
TGCTTAGGACACCTCAGCTCCATATAACACAGTCCTGTGCATAGATATTAGAGCTAGTACCTCTTTGGGACGTCTGAGTTGCTTCATGTGCTTGCTTGAGCAGTGCACTGTGTTGATGTGGTGTAGTGTAGCTCGGACAGTGTGTTATCATGTATATTTTGGCAAGGGGTAATCACTTTTTTGAGCAGTGTGAAACCAATGCTTCTCCTGTAATACCGTCATGATTTTACGTTGAGAAACAACAGGAGTCCAGGAAGACAAAGCCGATGTGATCTGCAGGAAGGAATGGATTATAAATCCTGTGGTGAAGCTTGTCCAAGGTGGGCATAGGAGAGGAGGTTTGAGTACAGCTTTTTTGTAGTGGGAGTAGTTCATGGGGGTGGGTTAGTTGCTGGGTAGATGCTGTTCAGGTAACACAGGCTAGAGCACTTGTCATTGCAAAAGGAGGAGGACAGAAATCTCTTTATGGGATGTGAAGTGTGAGGATGAATTTGGGCTTTCCTTCTGTTTTCTTATCCGAAAAATCTTGTGGAGGTGCTGTGGTGGTTTCTGAGCTGGGTTTATCTCTAGCACAGTGCTTCATTTCACTCTCTCCTCCATAAAGTGCCGAGGAACCAAGTCTGATGATGCTGTCATTTGTTTTAGTTTGTTTTTTGATACGGGGAGTGGGAGGAAGAGGAGGCTGTGTAGTTGGGACTCTTTTGCTTGGTTGCTCTAATAAAGGAGCCACAGCTCTCAGGCTTCCCTGCAAAGCTGCGAATTGGTGCCTGTATATGCTGTTACTACTTTTGCATCTGTCTGTCAGGAATGTAATGCATAGATGAATGACTTCCCTAAAATACCACTGTATTTTAAGTTCCTTTTTTTTTTTTTTTCCTATGTGTGTCCATTTATGTATGTTTAAAACTAAGGATTGCTGGAGAAATTTCAAGAGTGATTTCTCAACACCCTTCAGCTGAATCCTGAGCTTTTACTCACTGCAGGGATATATATAGCTGCTGCTTTTGCTGCTGCTGATTTTTCTCCCTATGTTTCTAGCAGGCTTCAGAAGTGGCAGGGAGAGGTTGTTCTGCAGTAAGGACAGCATACTGTGTCTGATGCTTTGACTTTGAGTTATTAAGATCTGGTGTAGTCATCCTGAGCTCTTAACTCTGATCCAGGGTTACCGGCTGCAAAGCCTGTGCTCTCCTTGCCAGTGTGAGCTCTTGTTTCACAGGTGAGGTGTCTGCAGTGCACCCAAAGGAAGAGCACTGAAACTCTTAGGCGCAATAGGAAATCATCAGTGGTTAATTACTGAGCATCCTCTGGCTTAAAGCTCCCCTGGAGAAGAAGCAGCGGAAGCGTGTGGTGTGTCTGGCTGATGCGAGGGTGGGAACATGGGGTTTGTGGGTTTAGCACGAAAGAGAAGGGGAAATCCGCTTGCGTTGCCCTCCTCAGTTTAGTTCTGCTTGGGATGGGTTGAGGCTGTTTTCTCCTTGTGCCTGAAATGTGGGGAAGAGAGTGAGGAAGGTGAAGTGGACTTAAATAGCCTCCTTCCTCCCTTCTTGCAAGGGCTGGCTGTTACCTGTGACATGCCTGACAAACTCCTTCCCTCCTGTTGAAATCGCTCTATTCAGAAGTATGTGAGTTGTCTGAAGTGCCGTAATTAACCCATATAGTTTTGATGCCAAATTAGGAGGACCTAACTGTGAGAGTTAGGTTGACAAGTTGGAAAGTATAAATTGGGGGCACATATGCCATGGCAGAAAAACCTACAGCTGTAGTACGAACGGTGCATGAATGTCAGAGGAAACCTGCTTGAATTGATTGCCTTTTTGAAGGTTTCCCAATGTTTCTAATAATTTTATGACTAGCAGTGCTCACATAAAGGATGCTTATGTGCTCATACTCCTCATCTCAGATATGACACTGATACTGCAGTTGTTTATCACAGGAGTTAGCTAGCAAATTATTGCAGACCATGTTTGTGGTGATCGGGAGATGATACTTTGTGTAGGTTTTTATCAAGTTTATCAGTACTAGTTTCCATATTGGGTTTAGCAAACATGTTGTCTTTTTCCTGTTATCATAACACTAGTTTCTGGAAGCTTTCCCTAGACTGTTGCCAGAGCAGGTTCACATTTCTACTTGGTTCTTTAAAATGCTTTTTAGAGAAGGGAAAAATAATAAGATGCTCTAACCATGTGGGTTTTGGCAAATAACCAATTCAAAAAGAACTGTTTAGCCTTTTAGTATATTTTGCGCTTTCTCTCGTCTTTTATTTTGGTAGTGCTGAAGTAAGTATCTTGATGATTATCTCTTTGAAAATACAGTTTCTCTGAAAAAAAACCCACTATCTCTCTGAAATGCACACTAATCGGTGACTGGCATACTTGGGAGTGGGAAAGTAACTTTTCTTGGATGCAAAAGGGATAATGCAAAGCTCTGTGGTCCATGAAGCCACGTGAGGAGAACTAAGTTCTCTCAAACTGACTGATGTTGGTAGAATATGATTTCTTTCCAGCACCAACACTTGAAAAATTTATATTCTTTAGCAGGAATGGCTATGCAAATCCCCTAGCCTTTGACTCTGGTTCTTTTGCACAAGTACTGTTTGAAAATAAAACAGGCAGAGTGGGACTAACATGGTTTCAGTGTCAGTCTTAAACTGCTTCAAAATCAGCTTTCTGAAGCTGCTGCCAATCCAAAGCAGCATGGGTAACAGTTACCGTTTGATTTTTAAAAAGCAAAAACAACTTTAATATCCTGTCAGAACTTTGTAGTTTTGCCTTCATTTTGGGTTATTTGACACACTTCTAAAGCAGCTTTATTTCTGGTTTTATCTCTTTAGAAGTCTTTGCAAGTTACCTTTTTTTTTTTTTTTTTTTAAATGCATTATTTTTGAAATGCACCTGCATTTACCAGCTGGTTTCCAATAAAACATTGTGAGGCTTTTTGGTATCTCTTAAGTAGAACCTCAGCTACAAATGTTTCCACTGAAAGTACTTTTAGATATATGCTGTTCCTGTCACTTTTAGACACAGAAAAGTATCAGAAGTAAGGAATGCCAAAAAAAAGTTAAGGAAAAGCCAGGTTCATTATGACTAGCAAGTACAAGTGTGTCAAAATGGGTATCGAGTTTGAAATGTAGAGTGACTCAAATCATACTAAACATAGTATTACTTGAAATGCTAGTGCATTGGTGTATGGAAGTAGCACTACACTACTATGTAAATGGCAAAAGTATCCCCATGGTACAGAGGAGGATAATTTAATGCCTTTTTTTAAAGTTTACTGTGGTAATTCATTAGGAAAGGATTTCTCACGCCTGTGCTAAAGTGGAATTTTTAACCAGTCAGTTTTCTTCAGTACAGTATATTCACTTCCAAACTGCTAATAGATGTATTCAGGATCATTAACATAATAGTAGGCTAGATCTGCAGTACAGGATAATGATATGGTAGTGATTGCTGCAGTCATGTAAAACGTACGGCAGATACTTTCAGAGGCTGTTATGTGTTGTTTTAGTTGTTGAAAGATACCAAAGAATCAGTCTAAATCCATATCTTACAGGAAAATGTACAGTAGATGATAAATAATATTTTTTTTTTTAAGATTTCACAAGGCCCGTGTGCAAATTTTTGCCAGAAAAGCAACACACCCGCACGCCCTCCCATTCTGTGCTTGGTAACTTAGCTGAATATTCTAACTGATTAAGGCGTTTCTATTTCTGTAAAGTGCTGGACTCATTCCACTGGACACTTTTTTTGCTACAGGGTTATGATCTTACCAGTGTTAGTTGCTGTAAAATGCGCCGGTGTGGTGTTTTTTTGGCATTCTTCTGTGAAGATTTCCAGTGACAGAATTGCAACAACTACCCGACTACCTTAGCCTTCACAGCAACGTCCCCTTGCTCGGCACATGGGGTGGCCAAGTCCTCTGTGGCCCCGTCCTTCCCGCGGGGAGTCAGTTTGGGATCCAGCACAAACAAACGCTGCTGCTAGAGCCGTGACTGTGCAGCCCCGCCACAGGGATGCAGGGCACCGCTGCCGACAGCCCGTGGCTCTGGGCTCCTTGGGTCTTCTCAGGTTTTCCTCAAAAAAAAAAACCAACCCCAATGCTGTAAGGAGAAACTAAAATGTCTTCCCCCCCCCCAGATCTTTATAAAACTAAAAAGCTCTAAAACAAGGCTCAATCTGAAAACCTTTATTCTCTTTAATGTTAATGATAGTGGTCTAAAATAACTGTTACCTCCTTTATCTGAAAAGACTGGAATTTTAGGAGGGGAGGAAAGCAGAAGTGAGCTTACTGGCCTATCTGAAGGTCGGGAAGCAGGGGTTAAATAACTGTGCTAGGAGGATTTTGAAGGCAGAACGTAAGAATCCTGTGAGAAGAAAAATATCTGGAAAAAATTTGAAATGGAAAATAAGGAGGAGAGAGAGAAAGCAGGGTGAGAAAGTCTTACCAACTAGCTTGTTGCAGCATGTCAGTTTGGAGACTAGATTAATTTCTGTATACCAGTGTGCTTCTGCTGGATTAGTTTGATGGATTCAAGGGGTGGGAAATAATGCTTCTGTTTGAAGAGGTGATAAAACTGGAGGAGGAAATTAGGATTTTTAAAAAAATCCTTCTCTCCTAACACTAAATTACAAATGTAGTAGGCGCTGAAGCAAGATTTGATCAAGGAAAAGGTAGACCTAGAGGGTCTTGTGACTTTAAAGTAGAAATGCTAGAGGAAAATATAAAAGAACAGTGAAGTGTGGAGGGGAAGTCTTGGTTTTCTTTAACTTTCAAGTTAGTTAAAAGAAAATGAGTATAATGTAAATTAAATGCGGTATATTCTTGCCTCTTGTGGAAATTGAAATCTAAAGATTTTTTGACTTAACCTTAAAAAATATGACATTTAAGCCAGTGGTTTCTTGCAGAGTTTTGTTTCAGAGTAAGCATTGGTACTTGAGTATGTATCCCAAAAGAAATCCACTGTCAGTGCTGTGGTAAAATGGCCTTACAAGCATTGTGTTTGTTTTTATGCCTGGTGGACAATAAACTAGTTTCCTCAAGCTACTTGAAATAGTCCTTGTAAACTAAAGTGTCCTGATCAATTTCTCATTCCTATCTTATTAAAACTCAGGGAGGAAGTTGGGCAAACATGTTTTTGATCAAAGTGCTGTATAAACTAATCATCTACTCCATTAATCTTTAAGCTACTTCATAAAATTTCTGAGAAGAACCCCAGTGGGTTCCTGCTTTCAAAGACAGCTTCATCCTACCTGGATGCCAAATAGAGACAACGGCTCCAGTGTGTGATGGGAGATTTACGGGGTCTAGAGAAGAGGAGACAGTTGGAAAGTCTTGTTTTTCTGATGTTTATCTGGCTCGCAGTTTCCTGGTGGAATAACTAGGATTGTTGAATTCCATGAATAGTTGGCTGCATCCAAAATTATTTGTGTATGCTACTCTATTCTGTATGTTAATGCCTGTAGTTTTGTTGTGTAGTCAGTTCATGTTATATATGACAACCTTAAATGCCTCAGTGGTGTGCTTAATCAAAACATTTTTTTCCTGAAGGAAAAATAGCTCTGAGAAGTGAGGAATTTCTTGTTGGTTCTGGTGGTGGATGTCTGGGTGCTAGCTTTCAGTGACCCATTCTTGAGAAGAAGTTAAGCTGCTATCATACTGTACTCTACTTCTTTCATAAATATATTTTAAACTTCTATACAGGCTCTTTTCAGATTTCTCTTCTGTTGGTTTCTGTGTATGCATTTTAATGAGTAGGAGACCTCAGATCAGTATTTACAGCATCTGCTTCGATGCTTGATCTGTGCAGCTATATTAAGATACATGGTTTTGCGCTTTATAAGAGACTTATTCAAGGAGAAGTGTTCATGTGATCCACAATATCTACTTGTTGGCAGTGGTAGGGGATGCTTTGAGCACTGTTGTAAAAGCAGTAGTATTGCGTTTTGGAGACACTGAAATATGCTGGTTTTGTTGTGACTTGAAAATTAAAGGTTTGTGTTTTACTGTGGAAAAAAGTACATGAGAAGTGGCCACTGCAACATAAAGAGCCTCCCTGGAGCGAGAGGCATGCTGCCTGCGTGGCAGCGGGATGATACCATGGGAGTAAGAAGTTGTGTTTCAAGAGATGGGAGATGGCAGTGTTGGAGGTAGTGTACCAGCTGGTTAAAGGTGATAAGGAGGAAATGGGATAAGGAGGCGATGTTACTGAGAAAGCTGGTAAGAGATACTAATCTGGTTGTACCAGCAATCTAGCCCAAAAGGGGCTGGGGGAAGAAAGTCCTCATCTGCAGTAACAGAAAGTCATAGTTGTTCTTAAAGCAAGTTTTTTGTGACTGATGGGAAAATTAGTGGTCTCAGTCGGATCATAGTGGACAAGTATCCTCACAACAGAGGAGGCCACCAGAACTGAAACTAATTGTCACTCCTGTTGGTAGCCTGAGTGGCAAGGTGGGGGGAAGAGCTGCCCTCACCCCAGAGGTGGGCCGCCGACCATCACGATGGGCTGATGGCCGTGTGGGGAAGCTTGATCTGCAGGTGGTGCATTTGCTGTCTGGATTGTCTGCTGGTCTGTGAACGTGAGGTTATCTAAAAGTACCAGATTCCTGTACCAATTTAAGTGGAAAAACAAGACTAATGGCCAAATTAGTACTCTGTATTTTTCACTAGTCGTGAAAAATAGCAGTTTTCTTCTCCATCCTCCTGGCTTTACCATCTTCCTCATATAACTGTGCTGACTTTTACTGATGGCTTCTTGTGTCTAATCATTTCTTAATGAAGAAGGCGAGTATATTTTATCCTGCATGGACTTCTTTCCGTCACTTGTTCCTGTTTCTTTCCTCTCCAGGCAAAAAATATTTCCAGCTGAGAGGGGCTGGATGTGTCTCATTCCATAGCAATTGTAAATGACCCTACAGATTTGCTTGCAAAAAAGGAGAACATATTTTCCCGCAGAGCACACCCTCTTTTCTCACCTAGAACACACACAAGAATGGTCATATGAGGCCGTATCTGAGGGGTGTCTGTCCCTGTACCCCATCCCCACATCTGGCCAAGAGCAGATGTCTGTACAAGAGAATAGGAATGGGTGAGTAGGTGACACTTCTCACGTGAGTCTTATAAAGGTGCTGCCAGGTCTCTGAGGTGTAAGTGGCGTGGCAGAACGATGTTAATAACTAAAAAGCAGATATTAACATAATCGTGTTGCGTCTGTGGGATGAACGGACCCCTTTGCATTTTCCTCTCAAACTGTTTTGATGGGAATGTTGATTACAGACAAGGTAAACTTGTTTGTACTTCATTCATTAATAACAAACTATAAACTGCCCTGCCTCCCCTCCCCACAGGCAAGGCACTTGAGGAGATGCCAGGCAATTAAAGTACTTAAGACAGTAATTACAGTCAAATATACAACAAAAATAAAATCACTGCACATGATTTTTTTTTATGCTTGGTTTTGTTCTCTGCATTTATTAAACCACAATTCTTGCCTCACGATTGAACAGGAATCTCCTAACTGGTAATACCAAAGTGTGTGTCAAGTTTGCTTTGGTTCAGCTGGGTATTTAATAACCTCTTTGACGGTCTTAGTATTGAATTCTTCACAGCTCAAACTCCTGCTTTTTAGATGGATCTTGGCATATAAAGCCAGCATGCCTCTGAGTCTTGGCACTGGTCAGTAGGGAGGTGATACCAATGCTCCCTTGAAACTTTTCCTTTCTTGCTTTTCTTGCTAGTTTTCTTATTGTATAAGGAGTATCATCCCTCTGGTTACTGTGATGCTTAAAAGGGGAAGACTGAATTAGGCTGAAGCGTTCAGTTAATCCATAGTTGGCTTCAAATATTTAAATTCAGCTGATGCATTTTAAACTTCAGAAATAAGTGTCCACAAACTTGGCTTGTTGTGAACCTATTTAATGAGTTAGCGTCCTGCAGTATAAACGTGTATATGCCAGCTCAGTGTATTTTTAAGTGAAATTCTTAGTGACTTCAATATTCCAGATAAAGAACACTTTAAAAAGACAGAAACTTAGCTGTAATGAGATCCAGCTGGTGTGCATAAACCTTTCACATTACATAATTAAGTTGGTAAGTAATGTATGGAGAAAAGTTCTTGTTGCTTATTCTTTTGTACTGGAGTTTTACAAGGCTATATAAATACTGTAAGTATTTAATGGGGGAAATGCAGGATTAAAAGCAAACAGCAGATGATGTATGGTACAAAAATGTCATAAACCAAATGTGTAATACTACCCTCTCAGTGTTTAATACGAAATGACTGAAACATGACAGTATTCTGAATGTGACCTACATTAAAATAGCTCTTATAAGAACACTTTCCAATTGATTGCTTTGATTAATGTGACTAGTTTAAAGGTAGATCATTTTATGCTGGATGATATCATTGCATGGATTCCTTTTGAGTAGTGTTATGACCAGTCTTTTTTACCTACATTGCTGTGGTATTAAAAGCAGGGTACAGGCTCATGGACTCCTTACCATAACTTAACAACCTGTTCTCCTTTTAACAAACTGTAATTACAGAAACATAAACTACATCTTCATTTATTTCAACAGTAGAGCATGGGAGAGGAATGTGGGAAGGCATTGTTTGTGCCGCCATCAATTTAGTTGACTACCTTGCAGTTGTTTCATAAACATCCTAGAAAGCTCCTGAAAATACTGAATGTAGAATGTGCCAAAAATGGTTAAAATGCAAGACTTTGTCCTCAGACAGACAAGCCCTGGCAAATCTTAGCTTGATGTTTCTGCCCTTGGCTGGCCTCCTCCTTTGCGGAAGGCTTTTGCTCCCTTGCAGAGTCAGCAGAAGGTACTGTGTGCCTGTGCTTCAGCAGCTACAATGAACCCTGGTCAAGGGATTATTATTTTTGGGTGCTGTCGTCGTCTCCAGCAATTCGAGTTGTGGTGTTTGGTCTATGAACTGGAACATGGGAGGCATGGGCATACGGTCTGTTTTGCCAGCTCTGCTGTGGGGGTGGTAGCCTTGGGGAGAGGAGTGGTTAAAAAAGAGCAGCCCTAAATTGCACAGCTGTTTGCTGTGTGATGATGAGTCCGAGCCCTCAGCTGTCCTCATTTAAAGGGAATGAATGGTCAAGCAGGTATCATAACGTATTTAAAGCTTAGGTGGTTGTTCTTGTGAAGAGTGTAATTTACAATAATTGCTGCTTTTAATAATAAACCAATCTATTTGAGATGTCTGAGTGCCCACTAAACAGTTAAATTGACAACTAATTTCAAGATGCTGTTACCAATATAGATATATTGACCTCGAGCTGTTCGGGGGGGAATATTGTGGGGCAATTTCCATAGCAAAGGTGTATTACTCTTAGGCTCTCTTCTACAGACAGGAAACCAAATTTTGAGTTAGAAATAAGCTTTCATTTGCCACAGACTTACTCAATGAGAGGTGAAAGAAACATTCAGAATGTAAGTGAATAACAAATATGTTTTGGTTTTGTGGGTTTGTAAGTCCCCATAAATCAGTCAGCAAGTTCCCAGTCGTGACAACCACATGTCCCATGCTCTGACATTGCAGCCACCACAAAATGCAAGTGAAGGGTGCAATCAACCCATAATGAGTGGCAAGCCGAATGAGTGGCATTAAAAAAGCAGGGTGCCGTCTTGCAGATTTCTGACTTTAATTTTTTGCAGGCTGTCAGTACCCCAGCAGACTAAATCACCCTCCTTTTCCTCTGTGGGTCCCCACCTTGCCCCTTGCTACTTGGTAAAGCAGCAAGCAAAAATCCATTATGGGACTTTGTGGGAAAACAGTGGGCTGAAGACCTTTACTGGCTTATTCATAAGGATTTGACATGGCTCAGTATTTTGTGTTCCTTGTTTTTAAGGAAATGCTTGTGTTAATAGGCATTTATCGTAAAATATCGTAGAAGGTGAAGTTGTGGTCAAGAGTGATTCTCTAGTTTTTTCTCTCTGCTCTGGGGGGCTGAGGTCCCTACTGCTTCTGGTGAAGCCATCACAAAAAGCAGGGCCACACTGATGGGCAGCTGGCCTGTCTCAGGGTTTCCAGCAAGGGTGAGCTCTGGACATGCCACCCAGATGCCTCAGATTGAAAAAATGAGGATAGGAAGCATTGCTGCTCAGCAGCCTCAGATCTCTTTACAGGGCTGCACTTCTCAACAGCTTGCTGCATACAGGACTTGTGAATAGCCAGTGGACCAGCCCAAGCAGTGGCAGCAGTGATTGAAGATGCTCGTAGGGATGTCTGCAAGTGCCCCACACCTTGTGCGCTCCTACTGTGTGAAGCAGTCTTGATGGGAGTGAAGTGCAAGCTTGCTTCAGCCTTGGAGTGGCCAGTTCCAGTGCTCTGCTGGCCTCTATCCAAATGCTGGCCTGAACCGACCCTGCTTGGCTTGAGATCCGGAGGGATCACAGTGCAGCAGGAATAAGAGGCACTTTGTTCTCCATCGTAGATATGCTGTGATTAAACTTGATAGTCATGAGGCTAGATTTACTGCTGTGCTCTCACTGTTTTGCATTGCACAACAGCACAAACACCCAGAGAACAAGTGAATTTGATCTGCGTTTCCTAAGGATTGTGAAATTCTCCTTCTGTATAAATTTGCTGGCTGAATTTTAAACACGATTTATAAAAGGAGCCTTTCCTCTTATAGTAAACATGATTTCCCTTTCTGTAGGGCTGTAAGACCTAGTTCTTAGTCTGCAAGCTAACTTTTTCAGCATACTATCCTTAACATGGTTTTGGCTCATCTTCCCTGCTGCACACTTAATAAGTGAAGCTATTTAACTGAGATGGAGAAGGAAAATATTGTTTCTTCAGCATTTGGACCTAATACTGGTGTACAGGAAATGTAGAGCAAGGCAGGCATTTGTTTTGCACTGTTCAGAAGCTTTCTAAAATCCTCTGAAGTGTGCTGTGGTTCTTATTTTTGGTCCATTTCCTCCATCTGCCATTGCAAGTAGACTTTCTCTTGCTAATCTGCTGCCTGAAATACTCTTTGTTCAGGAAAGCAAGTCTCTTTCTGTTGTAATCAGGGCTAGGAATTCAGCTGCAGGGTCACTCTTGGTGCTGTAGAGTTCACTGACTACACTTTGCTTCTGGCAGTTCTAGCTTTGGCCCCTTTACACAGATCAATGCCGGGCTAACCCCATTTATTGCTACTACTGAATCAAAACTCTGCTTCTCCTATTTAATTTAGCTCAAAGTAGAAGTAATGCAAACAAGCGTCAGCATGGCAAAAGAGCCAGAAGAAAAGGAGGAAGGAAAAAATGCACTCAGGTTTTTTTTTAATTACATGTACCAAGTGGTACCAGGCTTCAGATGGGAGGAATTAGTTTGCACTGTATCGTTAGACCCTTTATAAAAATCAGTCATCATCATTGATTCTAATTTGCACGTGAGCATTAGAATTTATCTGGTTGTCTTCAGTTCCCTTTCTGTGTTTAAAGCCATGTAACTGCTACTGCTTAAGCTCAGCCATGCATTCAGATTTCTTCTGGGTTTCTTAGTCCCAGATGAATCTGGTTTGCTTTATTGTGCCCTCACTAGATAGACCTCCATCCTTATTACTAGATGTCTTACCACCAGTTACCACAGCATCAGCCTCCTAGAAACTTCCAGAGTTGTTTCTGGTCAAGTGAAGTTGCTGTTGGCAGAAGTGTATTCTTCTCGGTGTAGCTACTTGGTGCTGAGTACTTTGTAAGGCTTGTCACTGTGAGATGGGTTAAGAGGTTTTGTTAAAGCAAGTGTGTGGCAGGTAAGACTCTGTGAATATCAAACACCATGGCTGCAGTATAATTTTTTTCTGTATCTGTGGCACACCTCAGTATGAGAAAGTGTTGGGATCCTCAGGACCTTACCTGAAGTTTAGATGACGAGACCTGTATGGTGTGGTTGGCATCCAGCCACCTCTCCTGGCCAGGGCTGGAGTTACAAATTCCAGTCGCCACACCTCATTCCACACTGCTTGTCAAATATGTGGAATAAGGCACACACATACCCTCACCCATTGCTGTCTTCTAGATTGAAGCTCTGTTCATTGTGCAAGGCAGCACTGATGGAAATCATGAGGTTTAGTGTTACTGCTGAAAAACAAAACAATCTTGCCATGCATCCTTCTACTCCACCCTTTCTCCCCTCAGAAAAACCTCTCCCCAAACTAATCCCCTTCAGTTTTTCAACTCCAGGGTGGTGTTCAGCAGAAATAAAGCACTTGGTTGAGTGTGTCTATAATAGGACAGAAGATGGCTGCCATGAGACAAATCTATAACTTAGGAATTGTTGCTGAACTTAATTTCTGCTACTCTTAACTAGATGATCACCACAAGACTCCTGAAACCTTTTCTGTTTGTTTCAAATGGTCTTTTATTTCTGACATTACAATTTATCTGTTCCTGAAGGCAAGTATTTCAAGTATTTGTTCCAGAGGGGAGACCAAAGCCTGTCAACCTAAATGTTTGTTTTGGTTTTCGGTTGATTTTTTTAATTTCACCACCCTTCTCCCCAGTCTTATTGATTAAATGCTGCCTCCTTCTGCCTGCCCTTTTCTTTTTCTTGCAGGCCTTTGTTGTTTCAACAGGAGATGCTTTGGTTTCCAGCTCCCAACATGTGCTTTGCGTCTCTGTTGCCTTCTTTCGTTGTCTCTAGCAGGAATGGTAGTGCTTCAGCCTCTCAGCTTTTCTCCACTTCTATGCTGGGAAGGGAGCTGATGGTTTCCTGCACTCCTCTGGGCAGGAGACAAGTGTCGAGTGAAATAGCAGGAGACAAGTATCGAGTAAGACACAAGCTATAAGGCCTTCCTGACGTTTCCCTCAAACTTACCTGGTTCCAGATAAAATCCTTTGCAGATATTATCTCTCAGACTTTATCTGGAATTGGTCTTTTAACGATTCCGGATGTGTCACTGTATACAATTGTCCCTTATCTGCTCTTTTATGTGTCAACTCCTCCTCTTGTGATGGTTTCTCTCACTTTTCAGGCCTTTGTTGGAATGTGGTGGGTTTTTTGCACGTGATTTTTAAAATTATTATTTCACTGTATTTGGTGATTGTCTCTACCTGATACCTTCTCATATTTTTGATACTCAAACCAGTCTTTTAAAGACTTTCCTTAGATAATTCCAGTTCTTGTAGTCTCGTTCCTTCTTTAAAGTTTTTTTTTTTTTCTTTATTGCAGAAGTCGGGTGTAGTTCAGTTGTCAGTTTGGACCTGTAGAGGATGTTTCCCCGTATTGGCAGGGTCTTACTGGTTATTACCACTCAAGATATTCAGTGAGTGAGTTTTCTATAGCTTTAGTTAGATGAAGGCTTCCCCCACCTCCCCACCAACCCAACAAAAGACTTCTTCAAGCTGCCACTTGCCTTTTTAATTTTGAGCTGCTCCTCAGAAGCATCTAATGATATGATTCTTCTCTGGTTTTGGTTTCTGTGTCATAACACATCTATATGTACTATCAGTTTATGTTGATGTGTCTTTCTTGCTTTTCAGTTTTATTGAAATATATTGTACATTGGAGGCAATAAAAGCCAATGGCTAGAGAAAGTGAGATAGGCATTTCTTGTTGATTAACAGGCATAGTCTTTTCTGCTTCTTTAAACATTTTCAGGTCCTGTTGTTGTCCAGGCACTGGTGCTTTGTATGTTAGTAATGACCAGAGAAGCACAAACGCAGACTTAGAAGCAGGCCATGCTGTCCAAAGAAATGTATGTTGTGTAAGATTTCATACACTATTCTAAGATTAAATGCACGGTCTGTTGTGGTGTCAGGTCAAGTAAAAGGCTTTTAATATAAAATTAAGAGTTTGGTGACCTGTTTAGCAGAAGTCATTCTGTCTACAACTAGACAGTGAATTACTACTTCATAGGGTTGGTGGTTGCAGTGATGGCTTCTGTTAGCGTATAGCACACAAATATATAGATTCAGGGTTAATCCAGTCTTGTGGGCAAAAAATGCTAAAATTAGCTGCCAAATGGATGTTTTTATCATATGAGCTACAATGACTGCTTAGAGAAATCCATACAGGTCTGAAAACAATAATAATCAAAATTGTATTCCTTAGCCTTGGACCCAAAAGTATCTTTTACACATAATGGAATTGAATGAACCAAATCTAAAATATGCTTTGTTCATATGCCATATGGTCGTCATCTTGCCAAACACTACTCTTGCCTTCCAGAGCAGACTGCTGTGTTCTCCTTTCCTCAAATCCCGCCCTTTGCACTAACCAAGAAAAATTGCTGCTTGACCCCCATAGTCATATGCCTACTATTCCTTTTCTCCCTTCATCCCTAAATGCTTTCCCAGCATTTAAGAAAACTTCGAACACCAGAAAAGAGGTGAATTGAACTAAAAACTTTAATGCGCTACTGCATTAAAGGAGACTTTTGAATTTAACCACAGCTGTATTTAACTAAATTCAGGACTTAAGCCCCTTCCTACCAGACACCAAAAAGCATACCCACTTCTCAGAGGGATTTAAAATCCAAAGATGGACAGATTTTAGTATGGTGCAGGGGTAGGGAAGTATCTGGGTCACTGAGAGTTTTTGGTACAGGTCCCGTGTGCTGCATGGGTAGCCCATTTCCAGAGCTCTGGGGAGGCACTCATCTTTGTGTGCTGCCTCGTACGTGTATTTTTATCAAGAGGCTGTTCCCTGTCCCTGCATTGGGAGCACCTGAGTGGTGGTGTGCCGACTGTCCCGAGGTGTTAAGTAACCCATGTGCATTTTGAAATAGCTACTGATAATACGATTTCTCTCGTGATAGTGTTTAAGCTTTTTCATTCTCCTGCTTGTTATGAAATCTGTAGGCTGATAATTTTAATGGGAGTTACAGGAGGAGAGGAAAAAGTCCCAGCCAGCCCTGGAAATGCATGGGATCGAGCTAGAGTTGAGTAAACGCTCCCTATTGCAGTCTGTCTTAACAAGGACTTCCAAAAAGCCTGTCATTTCAGTAAGTTCAGCTTTTACCCTTTCCTTGCACTGTCCTCCCTCTTTGGCAGTCTCTCTACCTCTGGTGGCGTTTCAGTACATTATAATTTTTGAGAGGTTGTTGCTTTGCTACATTCAGTTTTGGAGACCTGCTGGGAGGGGAGGTGGATGGGAGAGAGGAGGAAAATGCAGCAATGATGTAGGGATCCTGAAAGTTCTTTTTACCCATAGCATTGCATTATATCAAGACTGGAGTGAGGGGTGTATAATTTAGGATTACAGTTTCCCACCGTATTTCTAATTCTCTACCAGCCTGAATTCTAACTGTCAAAATTACAGTTCTGTTTACATCTTCATCATAAATTAGATAATTACAAATGTTTTGGCTTTAAAGCCCTTTTGTGCCTTTTTTCTGCAGTTAGGTTATAGATGAAGCTGTCTATCTGTTTTATTGTCTAGTCTCATAATTACTAAGTGGGTGTAGGGTCTTCAAACTTACAATTCCGTCTGAGAATATTGTATTATTGGTTGCTGCAAGAAACATCTGGAGACCACTTAGAACTCTTGTGTGTTATAACATTTCAAAGACACAGTTTTATCGGATCCTCATAAATTTGTCCCTTTTTCTTCTTCATATGGCAGGAAGAGCTAATAGAGGCTTTCTTGTGTTTCTCTTAAGCCTGGTAAGGTGATTCCATACATAAGATTCTTGAGATAGTCCAAAGGTGGTTTTTTGCTGTTTGCATGTTCAGTCTGAAGTAGATAATGTTCTGTCGATATGTCCAAAAACACATCTTCTCTAGATGGGTCAGTATTATCTCTTTCTCTCCTAGGCAAATTAATAAACCAAATTTTAAAAGTGCAGAGGAAAGCAGGCGGCTGGCTGATTCAAAGGGAGAGGCTATGTTTTTCATCACCACCCTTTCAAAGCCTCTGAATCAAAAGAACCATTGGATTGCGAAGGCAAGACCTATGCCACACCAGAAGCTCCCAGTTCAGCAATTTTCCCAGGGTAAAATTATAACTCATGTTTCCTCAGCACAGGCTGTAACTGGCAGCGTTCCTTCTACTTCTAAGGGTGAAATTGCTGGGGGGGGAACAGACATCTAATGTGCCTCTGGAAGTTTTACAATGGGTGTTAGCCTCCCTTTGTGGAAAGGTAGATGTTCTTCTGGAACATACCCAAGGGCAGGTGCTATTCAAACTGGAGTGTAAATTAACTTCAAATAAGGCAGTGCGGGCTTATTTTTGTTCAGTTTGTGAATCAAAACTAAAGAAGAAAAGCCCATTTCTCAAATTCTGACAGTTCATGATGATCTTTCAGTTATCCCACTGAAGTCTGCATTTTTATGGGTCTTTAAAATCTTCAGATATGACTGCAATTCAAGATGTTAATCTTTATTCATGTACTACTGATAGGATCTTAACTTGTAAACAAAACAGACAGATTTTAGCAATGCTTGTTTTTTGGTGTTGCTTCTCACCAGAAGATTATCGGACAAATTGCAGACTCGGTCCGAGAAGAATGTAACCAGTTGGTTTCTTTCCCACTCAAATTTTGACACCGTCTTTAAGGATTTGTTTAACTTTGCATTCAAATGTACCAGCATGGTTCTGGCAAACAGACATCTTTTCCTTCTAAATCCAGGAGGGAGTGGTGTTTTTTTTTTTAGCTTGTCCTTTTCTTATGTAAAGACTCTTACAAAATAAGCTCAGAGGGCCTGCTACAAGTGGATAAAAGGCAACAACACTTGAGTGAGAAGTCTGACTAAAAATTACATTATATCTCAACCTATGAGGCATCCACCTGAGAACAGTTGGAAGAGGGATTCCAGTGTTCGGAGCTCCCCTATCCCTTCCTGTGTCCATTCCTGCTCTGAACCCCACCTGCATGCATTGGGTGGAGGTGGCTGTTGCACACCTGTCTTCACTGGTACAGGAGATGAGCTGGGAGATCCTCCTTACCTCATGGAGGTAACAGGAGCTGTCTGCTGCTCAGGGCTCAGCTATTCCCCAGGGTCTGGAAAGAGTTGCCTGAGCTGCTGCCTCTTTCAGGGAAGGAGGCATAGACTCTGTATGGAGCCCCAGAGTATATATGTATGCTATCTGCAAAGGCAGTGGCAGGCCACACCTCAGCAAAGATGAAGTGGTCCCAGGGTATTTGGATCAATGCTGCTCACTGGAATGAATGAAGTCTTGTACAGAGGAGAACTGGTCTGTCATCTCTGTCCTTTGCCAAAAGGTGAAACTTGCTTTGTGTGCTTGCTCTCCTATGAAGTACAGGTAAATTTATGTTGTTTCTGCTACCTGAGGTTTGATAGAGGTAAGAGGAGAAAAGCAACCTGAGGTTTGATAGAGGTAAGAGAAGAAAAGCAACCTATTTTCCAGGTTTAAAGGAAAGTAAATGAAACTGTCCTCAGGGCAGCAGAAGCAAAGACTTTTGTATCAGCTGTAGTGTTGTGGGCAGGGCTGCCAGGCTGCTAAAGGCTCTTCAGACCTGGCAGCCTCTTTCCCAGGGACTGCTCATCTTTTTAATAGCATTTCCTTGTTGTTTTTTTTTAAAAAAAAGTGTCCACAATGACTGCAGCCTTTCTCTGCTCAGACTGGGGGATCTCTCGGCACGTACTGGTTTGTAACAGGTTCTGCAGTATCTGGCAGGATCCCCCTTTTGCCTGTGAGAATAAAGCAAGCTGAGTGAAGGTCACTGAGGTTCTTTGCTATACGCGTCGTGAAATATTTTGAGCTGGGCATGTCCAGTTACAGAAGGCTCAGGCTGGGGAGTTATGCTTCCTTTTGATCACTCCTAAATCAAATTTATTGCTAGTTTGAGTAGAAACCGGTGCAGAACAGACAAGCTCCTGGTGGAACAAGCAGCCTGAAATGCCAGGTATCCAGTCTGCTCCTATCGTAGGGTACCATTAGAAGCAGCACAGCAGGTCTGTTGACCTTTGGTCCAATGTCCTTCTGCGTCTAAACACTGCGTCCTCCAGCGTGGTTAGGGGATGTTTTTGCCTGCTGCATTCTGGGATAAACACCCTGTGATTATACAGTGTCAGGTGGGCAGTGGTGTTGCTGTGCAGTAATTGAGAGCAGCTTTCAAATCCAGTTTTGCTTGTAAATTACATGGTCGCTTTTACTGAGTGAGAATCGAATCAGTATGTCTGAAGACCGTAGAAGTTGTCTACTTCCTTTATGAAAGCCAAAGTAGCTAGTGGGAACTATGTGTGTTTGGTGGTAGTGAATCTGAGCTGGACCCCCATGTTATATGTGGATTTTTTTTTTTTTAATAGTGCAGTAGTTGGATATATGCCAAAGATCCTGCTTGCGTTATGGGCTTAAGTCTTGTCCCATGTCAGCCACATTTACCACTTGCTTGACCAAAGCGTAGAGGGTGTGCACAGCAAGGAATGGGTAGGCAGTGCAGAAGAACAGTGCTTTATTTGTAGGGCCTGAATTTAATAAATGAAAACATTTGGGCTGACCTCAGCACTGCTTACCCAAACAAGCAAGGGGCTGAGTTAATCTTCCATAAAGAGTACAAATTTATAGAATATCTTGAGGGTGGTATTTAACTTTTGTCTGCAGTTTCAAGTCCTAGGGGGATCTTCTGTGAAGTTTGTAAGCACTTGAGAAGATACATCCCGCCTCTGTAAACTTGACCTCTTCCAAACTTTGGACTGCCTTTGCTGCTGTACTGGTAGAAGCACAGGTCTTCATTTGACTCCTGCCCTTATCCCTAAATCCTTCTTCTCCAGTTAATTAGAGATTTTTTCTGAAGGTCTCAGGGCCCGGTTTCTGATGATGGTTAGAGCTATTCTGCCAAAGTTAGCTATGTGCTGCAGACTCAGCTACTGGGCTCTGGGATTCTCAAAGTGTCTTCAAGTTCTTGTCCAAGGGCATTTTTAACTGTCCTGCGTCTTTAGGTAGGCAACTCTCTCCATCCAGCACAAATATCTCCTCCCCTCAGCCCCTTGCCTTGCAATTTGGTTCTCTGCACCTGTGGCATTTATTCTAGGTCCTGATCAGCTCTGATGAAATCCCAGCAAGATTCATTTTACTGAGGAAATGCAACCACAATCTCTCCAGCACTTGCAGCATTGAGTGGCTGTAGTGCTCAGCAGCACCAGCGTCTTGAGGAGGCAGCAGCTGTGAGCAGCCAGCATGTGGGATGTGGAGCAAGGGACCCCTGTCTTGAGGGGCCGGATCGGCGCTCCACCCTGGGGCCAGTGCCTCTGGGACAAGAAGGATGTAGCAGTGAAAACTGTCCCGTCAGGTAAGTGCTTCAGTCACCACTACTATAGCCACTCTGGAGTGACAAGACATTGTCATCTTTGTAGGTCTGATCTGTATTTGTGCTATTGCAGGATACAGAAGACAGCCTAACATGGTTCCTGGCAGCTCCAGGAAAGGGTTTAATCCAGGGCTTTGTTTCATGATGGCCTATACCTTACACCCTCACTATGACGGACCCCTCTGGGCATCTCTGTCCCCTCTCTCAGGCAGCCTTGTGGCATCTACCTTTCTAAAATTCATTACTGCATGTATTTCTGCAAATAACACTGAGTGCTACAAGCATGGCACTTGTGGTAGGAGGAGTGAGCAGCTGCTTGGTGTAGTAGTAGGTATTCTGTTGTGCTTGGGTGCCTCAGCATCTCAAGAAAAGCTTCCTACGTCTCAAGCTGTCCATTGTATTTGACTGTCTTGCATACAGTAATTTGACCTTCTGTCGCATGTTGCCAGACAGTCGGGATTTAAAATGAGGCTTTTACTCCAGAGGTCTAAAATGTTAACTCTTGTACTACTGCTGTGTCTCAGGTGACCTGGTATCTTGTCTTACTGTGGCACTGAATTGCAGCTGATAGTGTTTTGGGCCTGTTTCTCATGTGGCACTCAATTGTTTTGGAGTTTTGCTTTATAAACATAATTCGTAATGTTCAGAATCAGCAATCCTAAAGCTTGCAGCTGTGAGGGGAAAGAGCAGTTGGATTATATTGATGAAAGGCAAAACATGACAGTGCAATCGGCATATTTTCACTAGGGAAAACAATTTTCTATTTCTTTGTTTTGCAGAACCAGTGGCACCAGTACAGCCCAACCATGTCTTCGGAGAGCTACCAGCCATCGGTGTAAGGGTGAAGAAGCAGAAGAAAGAGCATGGATGTGCTCATGCATAAAGACTTTTTGCCAAAGATCTGGGCAATGTCTTTGTGCTTCTGGCCTCTTCAGAGCGAAGGTGAAGAGGAGGCACCGCGGTGGCACACACGCCTTAAGAGACCAAAATGCAGCTTGCATGCTCTGTGTTGTGCACGTGGTTGTCTTTCACCACCTCGTAGGGCTCTGTCAGAGGGGCCAGCACAAGCTCGTGTCATCTGTGGATGCAGCGTGCCATAGCCAGAGAATTTGGTGTGAAGACATCGCCAGCCCACAGAGGTGCCTGTGGTGGGATTTTTGTTCCCTTCCAGCAGGACAAGCACCTGGGATTCCTGGATGCATAGCTCTGTATATCTGTCTGCTTGCTACACCTTCCAGAAGTGCTGTTTGTACTATACTGATATTGTTTATGTTGAATAAATGCTTTCTCCAGACTCTTTGTTGTGGCGACTGTTCTTGCTGAATTGAAAAAAAGTGGGGGGTACTTGTTTAAGCATTGTGGTGAGACATGATCATGATTATTTTTTTAAATCTTTAATGAAATGTTTGTTTTGAAAAAAGCATATCCTCAGCATGGGGACACTTGTTTGGGAGCCAAATCTGAGAGTAGTCCTAATGTTTCTGGTTTGGATGAAGGACTTGAACTGGGCTTTCCCAGATCCCACAGGCACTCCTAAGCATCAGCCAGCTGTTTATTTCGGAGTTAGGAGCATAGTTGTCCATGACACTCAGGTGATTTCTGCTTTGTACTGAAGGAAAAGGGATTTGTCTCCAACTTCGGAAGTTTGTTCACTGTTTGGATTCATTCCCTGTACTGTGAGATGTATGTGTTCAGAGGAGACTTTTCTGCTGGAAGTGGCTGATGTGGGTGTGCTAACTTCTGTTGCCAGCTGTTCCTGGGCACCAAGCTTTTGTGAGGAGAAACATCTCTCATGTCTTTCTGTTGTGAAAAAAGAGAATGCGTACAGACAGATTTGATGCTTTAGAATGCGCATGATTGTCTCTAATGTCTAGACTAGATAAGACAAGCTTGTACTCACCTCCCCCCAAAAAACGCAAGAGTTTGCAATGTGTAACTTTGAGGTTTTTCAGCTGTAATCGCATGGGCTGTGACAAGGAGCGTCTGGTAATTTTAGAATTTAATACAGAGGCCAGAGCTACAGTATATTGAGTAGCACCTGCTTGAACTGGGCTGGCCCACAGGGAGGACATTGGCTACAGGAACCCTAGCCAGCAATGACTTGGCCTGCAACCTAAAATGATCGCCACAGTGCAGTGAGTCAAGTAGATGTTTTGTACTTGAATGTCGGTCCTCCTGTGAATGAGCTTGGGTTGTCTTGTAGTGGCATGGGTTTTGTCAAGGTTTCTGACTTAAGAAGGGAACTGGAATGACTTTACTCAAGACCACAGAGTGTAAATAACACTTCTGAAACCACTGCTAATCATAGCAGTCTAACATGAGCTAATACTTTGAGGGGAGGAGGAAGCCTCCTGTCTCTTTGATTTTTGTACACTTAACAGCACATTGTAATAACTGGCGTTCTTCAGACATCTCTTGTTTCTTCCACTTGCTACCAGAAGATTGACATGGTTCCTATGATGTTGGTCTTTGGTAGACCAGTTGCATAGGTGTGCATCTCAGCCCTACAGCTACTGTGTTTTTTCAACCCAGATGTAAAGGCTTATTCTTTAACAATTTTCTTGAATGGAGTTGGGGAGAAGGTGGTATAGAAGAAAAAGGCAGAGAAGGA
Source organism: Athene noctua (assembly GCF_965140245.1). Lineage (NCBI taxonomy): Eukaryota > Metazoa > Chordata > Aves > Strigiformes > Strigidae > Athene > Athene noctua. Next base: position 50,536,124 of record NC_134038.1, read on the forward strand.
GAAGAGATCTGAAAGCTCTCTTCCATGATCTTCAGTCCCCTTTGGTAGAAAGACTTCAAAATCCTAAGGATTTTTTTAAATCCCAGGGAGGAATTCAAGCAGGACTGCTTTTGCTTCTGTTGAGCCTACGGGAAGGTTTGCCTAGAGCACAAAATGAGAAGCAGGTTCAGGTATACTCAAAAGACCTGGGCCTACAAACTGCTTGTTGTTAAAAGACTCCTTTAAATATCAGCAAGAAAGTGGAGAAGCCCTAAACTGCTCTAACAGAGCGGTATTTCTGTATGCTGAACCAAAACTGAAAAGTTTTATTTGACCTTAATTCCCTAAACCTGCCTAGCACACCAGTTTCAGCACTTCTGATTACATAGTTTCAGTAATAAATTAATTCTGATTGGAAATCAGAACTCTTTTTTTTTTTTTTTTAAAAAAAAAGTTGTTAGGGAATAAAAATAATCTTTAAGTACTAATAATGATAAATGTTTTACAGTGTATTTGAAGTATTTTTCTGTCCTTAATTTTTTGTAGGGTAAACATTAAAATATTTAAGAAGAAAAAGTACCAGGTGAAAAAGGGACTGTGGACAAATCAGGAAGATCGCTGCCCATACAGCCTGCACAGGCACTAGCTGTACTTTGTGTCCCACTTGTGAATAAAGTTGGTGCAGTTCCTGAGGCAGACAAAAACCTCTGTGATCTCCCGTGTGGGAACAGCCGTGGCTGGGCTATAAACTCTTCCTGGGTGCAAGCCTCACCTGCCTGACACCAAGCACACCAAGAAAGGCTTCTGAAGAGCTTTTTGATCCTTTTTGTTGTCAGCTGTTCTAGATAGCTTGCTAGATCCCATTGACTTTAGTTTCTATGACTCGATTCTCTTCTCCCGTAACTGTTTCTAAGGAATTATATTTGTAATCACTTTAGGTAGTAGAAGCTTAATTTACCAGCAGGGCCTTGTTCTAGCCACTTTTTACCTAAGCTTTTTCACTTACATGTTTGCGATAATCCAATTCAAGCTCTGAAGAAACGCACATTCCTTCAGAGAGACTGTTTGCCCCATGTTATCGTTTCCGTAGATGAACCAATACAGTGAGTTAACTAGTGCAATGATTTGACTCTGATGTGTTAAATTTAAGAGTGATCTTAAGGCTGTACCAATTGGATGGTGATTTTCTGTACTGTGGCTGTGCTAGTGGATTGTGCCACATAAAAGAATCTGTTTTATTTAAGCACTCGGTTCTCTGAATCCCCTTTCTGCTTTAATTTCTCTGGGGCAACTGCAGAGAAATACCATTGCTCATTTCGAAGTGGTCTCCAAAACAGTGGTGAACTGTTTTTATCCAGTGAAATGTGCTTTGTGAGCTACGGCTGGAACAAGGTTAGAATTATTGTATTTAATATCTAAACATTGAGCAGATGGGCGTTGTTTCTCGAGGCACAATAAATGCAGGTAACTTGAAGGGGGAGTGTTGAAAAGGAGGAGGGTGAAATAAGAAAGCAAAAGGTTTTATTATAAAGCATTTTTATTTCTTGGGAGTTTTAGTAGGTAAATTGTGTAAATGGCAGCTTGGTTATGTCTCATTTTTGGAAAATTTGGTTCCCTTTTCTTGTATTTTATTTTTTCCTTGTAAAATGCCCACAGTCCTTTGACCTATCTCCCATCCTGGCAGTGATGTTTATACTACACATTCTTCTACCATTTCATGCAGCCAGAGCTATCGCAGCTATGCTGAATGAGGTCCCAGCCTAACTACAATATTAACCCTGCAAATCTGTTCATTTTCTCCCGAGCAGCCCCAGGCAGGGTATACAGGAGAATGTGTCCAATTGAAAAACTATTACAGACTCGGTGGTGCTGCAGTGTGCTAAATTGCAACAAGGCTGTGTTTTTCTGCCAGAGAGGATCCTGCTAAGGGAGGTGGTGGTGTCTGTCTCGTACAAGTTACAGAATTAGTTTTTTGGTTTAGTCTCAGCCTTTCTTGATGATTTTTTTTTTTTTTTTAATTTTTTTTCAAACTAGTTGTCTGCTTTTAAGTTCCCTTCCTCACACTCACTGCTTTCTTCCTGCTAATCGTCCAACACGTGCTTTTTTTTTCCCCTGGTTGGTATCACTCCTTACCTTCTTACTTTCACCTTAACAGTTGTTTTTAATTTTTTCTTCATTATTTTACTAAATATCATACTGCAGATCAGTAGCATCTTGGGTGGTGGTTGTACCACATAGCATTTATGGCAGACATTAGTTTTGCATAGCGTGTGTACCTTATTTTGTCTGGACTTGTCTTCATTGTGCTGCAGGCACCTCCTCAAGCAATTGTAGTGATTAAGCATGGTATTTCTGCAGATTTATATTAACTTCTGCTTATAAAGAAACAGAAGAAACCCAACTCCCCCCTAAACATCTAAACTAGATATTTTTCTTCATCCTCTTCGTTTTTATCAGTATTTGACCTAAGCTTGCTTTTGCGTATGAAAGAAAATTAGTTAAGTACCTTGTGGTTTATAGATGCCTTTTGTTACATATTACTTGGATTTATTGTGCAACATTGGCCTGTAAATCATTTCAGTTAGACATTTACCTGGCTCATGTTGCCTTTATGGTTTGAGTCTTTAACAGCCATGAAAAATGGAGAAATTATGTTTTCAGCAGTGGCAGACTTTGCTAGTCTGAATACCCTGTAACTCTCTTTCATGGCCGTGCTCTGCTTCTGTGAGGTGTGCTGCCCAGCTCTGCAGAGATGTTTACAAGGAATCCATTACCTTTTGCAGCTGAAAGACGTGTCGAAAGAACAAAGAGAGTTTTGTGATGAAGTGTATCTGACTTCTCACTGCTTTGCTTACCTTTTAAATGTAAAACTTAGTAATTTGCAAGGGCTTTTAGTTCTCAAGGCATCCCTATAAGATTCCACCCGTACGGAGCTTTCCTTCAGTCGAAAGCGGGGTTGTCTCAAAACCGCTCTCAAATGCATTTCTATTTTAATCCCCAACTTTGAATGCAGCCTGCCTTACTGGCTCCAGCAAATCGCCCTGCCCTGCCCCACCCGCCGCGCGCGCAGGCTGTGTCTGCTGTTTGCTGGCGTTACATCTCTTCCTTTGTGACTAAAAGTTGGTTTCATCAGCAAAGCATCGGCTCCCGCTCCGCTCTCGGAGCTCGCCTGCCTTGGGAAGTCGTTCAGACCTGCAGCCTATGCGGGGCACACGGGGGCATCTGTCGCCATACGTATAACTTTTAAATGGAAAATGTCTTTCTCAAAGGCTGTCGATGTCCAGTGGTCTGCAGTCCATGAGCAGTTGACTAGTCCAGGTGTTTCTGCTTCTGTTTCCGTGCTATGTGAATTGGGAGTTCGAGAGAAGAGTGTGCAGGATGGAGGAGTTGAGGGTTTGTATTTCTGTTCTGACTGTATGGCAGTGACGGAGGGCTTGGGAAGGAACAGAAAGTCTACTTGGGGTCGTCTTAATTAAGGAAAGTAGTAATTGTTCTCGGTCTTTCTGTCTGCAGCTCTTTCTGTCAGAACGTTTATCAGCTCTTGAATACAAGAATGAGGGGGGTTTTTTGTATGGGTTGTCTACATGAGCAGTATTCAGGAAGAGCTTGTTTTATTGAACATGATTTCTACTTTGTGGGTTTTATCATGGCATTTTCCCCTACTTATTTGAAACATAGCCAGTTAAGACTCTTAGAGCTAGTCTGATTTTAAAAACTGCCAAATATTTGTCTGTGCTTTAATAAGATAAAAATCATAAGCTGAGACTATGAGCCAGTGCTATTGACTGGAGACTGTGGGTTTCTGTGAGGTTTTTAAGGACATCATTAACCCAGGTCTATCTCTCCACAGGACAGTCGGCCCAATATGTCAAGACCTCTGATCACTAGATCCCCTGCATCTCCATTGAACAATCAAGGCATCCCCACTCCAGCACAGCTCACAAAATCCAACGCACCAGTTCACATTGATGTGGGTGGGCACATGTATACCAGCAGCTTGGCCACGCTTACAAAATATCCCGATTCCAGGTAACTTTAAAAAGCTTGTTCTGCATGTCTTTGGCAACTCCTTTTCTTCCATTTCACGCTTGGACGTCCTGCTTCTGTCTCAGAATGAAAAATATAGTTCCTTTTGTTCTGAAATTAAATTAGGTTTCTTTGTTTGTGGGAGGTTAGAGACTGAATTTTCTTTCCCTGCTCTCCTGTTTCAGAGATATGGCACTCTGCAAATACCTATGTGTATGTACTAAAGCAAAGTCAATAGTAAAGAGCACATACTTTCTACCACCTAGAATTCTGGTTTTATGCCAGGGCACCCGTTCTGTGGTTTATTACATTCAAAACTGTAGTGACACTGCGTTGAAGGAAAGGTGGGGGTGTTGGGGTGTTTGTTTCTTTTGGAGCCATAACCGCTCTCCTGTACTGTCAAAGTGTAATCTCAGATGTATCACTTGAGGAAGGTTGAATGTAACAAAATATAGGACAGCATTAGCTGAATACTTTTTATAGAATCTTAGGACTTTTCAGATAATTAGACTCAACTCTCACATACCTTCTGAATGAAACATTTGTGACTGGAAGCTTACTGGTAATTAAGCAGTTAGAAAACTTCTGTATGTGTGAGCAAGTGGTATATGTAGAGTACATGAAATAAGAGTGGAGCTTTAAGAAAACAACAGTGTATTGAACACAGTGTGTGTGGATATCACATAGTGGTGATGACAGATAAACACTGTAGTGATACTGTAATTCTAAAAGTTGGTTATCATTTAGCAGGTGTTGATTGGTATTAGTCTATACCTTGCCGTTCACCACCTGACCCTGCTCTAGAGGGAAGGCACTGTTACCTTCATGGTCTTTCCAGCATTTGAGGGGGGGGTATGTGAGTTTCTTGATCCCACAGCTCTGACTTGCCTTTCGTACAAGGTGCACTTATTGGGATATAATTTTGTTCTAAGCATGGGTTTCACTGGTACTACTACCTCTGAGGTGTTGCCTATGTAGTTTTAGATGGAAGTGGAGTAGTGCTTCTGACACTAGATGCTGACCGGGCTAGAGGAAGAGAACAGTAAATAAAGACGTAAGAAAAAGAAACAGCTGGGCACATGGCCTTTCTTATGACAACCTCCTCAAGGCCAGGCAGAGGGAAATAACAGAAGCCATACCAAAGTGCAGGCCTGCCAGGAGAGATTGAAGCAAAGTCTAGGAAAACTTGAACTGTTGTTTTTTAGGACCTGCTTGTGTTCAGCTACTGGGGGTTGTGATTACTTAGCGTTTTTTAGTAGTTGGGAGTAGTGATGATTTCTGAAGCTGTTGTGTGTGCAGTAAGAGGCTGCTGCTATTAATACATGCAGCTTCTGTTTCCATGTCAGATTCACTGGAACAGCATATTACTTTAAGTGAAGAAACACTAAAATGTTTTTCATAAGTGTGTATGGCGGCAGCGGAATTTAAGCTTAATGTATTCAGTGTTCAATTGAGCCATTGTAGCACTTGAAAGTGGAAGCTATGCCTGTAGTATCAAAACCGGTTTAATAAATTAAACATTTTAAAGCTCTTCAAACATAATTTAAAGAAAACCCAAACTCTGAGTGATACTCATTCTGTTTCAAGTCGTTCTGACATGGTTTATGTTTCAGTTCTGACAGTAAGTGTCTTTTGAATGCCTTGATGACTGAATATTTCCAGCGTAGCTGTTAGAACCTGGAATTCCCGGCCACTTCCAGAATTTGAGAGGGGGTTTTTTTAACATTAGCAGCTTCAAAAGAGCAATTATTAAACTCGTTTGGATGTCAAGACAGTGGCATGAAGCAATAAGCTGGAAATAGTGGTAATAGTGATATAGTTGTATGGGTTTCATCTGTGAGATTTTACCTCAACATTTTTTTCCAATGTCTGTGTGTATGTATCTATATATACACCTATACATATATAGTGAGTGCTGGATAAAAAATTATCCAGTAATACTTGGACCTTAATACAAATTGTTCCTTGGAGCCTGAACCGGTCAGTCTATATCTACAGTCTAACTTTGTTAATTAATCCAAGGCTTTGGTCAACATTGCTTGCATGTTTTCTTTTTTCTGCCAATATCACATGTGTAAATGAGATCAAAACTAAGGCAGGGTCTCATAGATACCTTTGGGCCAGTTGAAGCCTCCTGAGGCTTTCTGTCATATGAAGTATTGTCTATGAAAAATAAGGTCTTGATTATCTTGCCTGAAAGAGCACTGCTTCAGGGATGAGTCAAGGCATAGGTTGCAGGCTCTAGCATCTAACAGGTTGAGACATGAAAGTCATTAGGCTTCTGACTCGTATTACATGTAGTCTAAGGGCCAGAAGCCTAGAATGAACCTTTCATCTGTGGGCCAGGTATCAGAGTCATCTTTCTTTGTGAGATTGAAAGGGTGATATCCAAACCAGCAGCTTTGGAGTCACTGTGACTTGCTGGTGTGAAGGAGACCTATCCTGATAGAGCAGTCTCTGCTTTGGAGCAAGTGTACTCTTCCTTCTCCTTTTGCGTTCAGTAGCATCTAATCTTGTGCCTATTTTCTCCTTCCTGGACAGCAGAGTAGGAATTGGAAAGAGTACTTTTAAAAAGGGTTCCTTAAATGATGTCAGGTAAAGACTTGTAGCTTTCAGAGCTCCTTTTCTTTGTTAGCCCCCCGAATCTGGTTTGTGCCTGGATGTGTAAAATGCATACTGGTAGGTATCCATTCATTCCTCCAAAGAAAAGCAGGTGTGACTATAAAAGCATCTTGCTACTGATGCTGGGTCCCTGCCCTTTGCTATGGAAAGACCATTGAGGGCTTCCCTCAAATGCTCTTGCGATTGAAGAATCCAAGGAATTGGAGCCTATCTGTGTTTTGGCAAAAGGCTGACACAGTGAAGCAATCCAACAGAGAAGCAACTTATCTAATAGATGGTTTGAATTGAGCATTCCCAGAATTTTATATACTGAAGCTGAAATAATGCTAAAAAAAAAACCAAACAACTATTTAAAAATCCCATAGCACAGATTTCAAGGGAGCCTAGTTATATCCCAGACTGGGAGAACCTACTGTTTTCACAAGGAAGATTCTGTGATTATTTTATCTTGTCAACATGCTTTAGGTTCTCCCAAGACACCAGTGAGACTGTGCCTCAGACATGATCTCATGCAGCTGTGAATGATACAATTTGCCAGACTTAGGCTTCAAGAAGAGGCAATTTGAATCAGTTTATCTACCAGAAATATCTAATGTAAGGTCAATCTGCTGAAAGAGATGGTAATTTTCTTTAAATTCCTGAGGAGGGGACAGGTGTCCTTTTGTGTAGCTCTCTCCACCAAGACTGTAGACTTTGATGCATTCATACATGTACAGATTGTTCCTCCTGTTTTTGAGTTGTTGACTGATGGTTATTCATATGTCCATGTGAATGAACCAAACAAATATTTTATATTCTGTGAGAAGTCTTACAGTTTTGTACTTTGTTCTGGTTTGAACTAGAATTTGGCCTCCTATTCTCAACAACCTTTGGTTTAATTTAAATTACCAGATCTGCGGGATAATATTAGGCAACACAAAGTTATCTGTTACAGATTTGGGTGCACTAATTTTTTTAATTTGGTTTTGCAAGTGAAGATTTTAAAAAATAGGTCTGCTTTCTACTGTCGAGAAAAAAACCTCATTCATTTTATTCCAGGGAAGATGGGCGCAAGATGAGGGTCTGCTAAAGAAGCCTTTCTCCGTGAGAACTGAGGCACATGCATGCTGTCCCATTGTTCCCTGTGGTCACCAGAGAGTCTGAGAAAAATTGGTTGAAGTTTTAGGATTTATGATTATGAACAGAGGAAGCACAGGCCTGTTAATGCTGATATTTGTACCTGAGCAGCTTACTCTCCTTTTAGTGCATTATCGTCTCACTTGGAGTTGGCATTCCTACTTCTCTCAGCCTTAATGCTGTCTGTATGGTATCTGCCAAAAGTTATACTGCACCAGGCTAAGACAACCTCAGCTGATTATCAGAACTAAATGGAGAGATGTTCAACTTCGATCATATGAGCATCAGCTGTCTGATATCTCTGATATCAGCAATATCAGCAGTGTTGTCTGTCTCATGTTCAAAGCATCTGGACTTTTAATTAGTTCTGTCCAAGTCATCTCATACAAATATTTGCATAACACCATGGCATTGAATTGCCACATTCTGTGTTCTCACCCCAGAATGGGAAAATTTAATTTAAAATCTTGTATATATTTCTTTGTACAACCTTATGGGGTATCTGTTTGTGTTGCTACATCTCCCATCTTGAGTTACTCCCTGCATATGAAGATGAATTCTTCTTATAAGGTATTTCACAATACTTCCAAATTTCTGCCCAGGGCTGTTTCAGGTTTTCATATGAACCAATCCATTCATGTCCCAGTTTTCTTACCCAATCTTCACTCTCAGCCCTCAGGGAAATTAAATTTCACACACTTGGATCCAGTTAGGACACTGGCTTTTTTTTTTTTTTTTTTTTTTTTTTTTTTTTTTTTTGTTTGTAAGGGTTTTTTCTGCACTGAGAGCACAGAATTACTTTGGAGAATGCCCAGACTGTCCTTGGCCTTTTTCAACAGTTTGTGAGCAAGGCTTATCCTTCATAGGTTATATAGGTAGACCTCCAAGGATGTGCTATGAATTAGTCAGGTTAGCACTGTTTACCTGTTTCAGAGCTTTAGCAGTTTCTATTGTCTGTAGACTGTCCCCAGTTCCAAAATAAGACACCAACATGGCCCTTAGTTCAAACTTCTGCCAATTGCACCGCTGTGCTGGAGACTTATTGTTCAGCAGGAGATCTGTTGTGGTGCAGGTGTTCTGCACTTTGCGTAGGGCTCTCTGTAACACCTCCACAAGAGCAGCCCCATAACAAGTTTTCTACTCACCTCGGATAGTACCTCGCACACTGCTGTAAGCGATGCTAATTCTTTAAAGAAATAAATCAAAATTTTTGTGACTAATAAGCATTGGGGGGTATTTTTTTAAAAAAGGAAATACTGCCAGAGTAGGTGTTACTGCATCTTTATTTCCACTCTCCTTATTTGGATTCATCTTCCTGAAGGTACATCTCTGTCTGTGGAGGTATTTGGTGATCTTTCTATGGTAGCAACATCAAAGCCCGATGAGGCGGTAGTTCTTAAATCACTGTGACACTACAGTAGACTTGCACTTTTTGAGAACAAACATTGTGTTGCAGGTTGTAAAAAGCAAGCTTCCTTAAGAGTTTTCAATATTGCTATACACTATGTCTGTCTGTTGCATTAGTGTGAATGGTCCAGGTTCCAGATTTTTAAGATTTTGTAACATTTCTGGCAGCAGGGGAATAAGCAGAAGTTGGCAGAGGCTCAATTTAATCTTCGTTGCCTATCCTGGCTTGCTCATCTAGTTATTCACCTTTTATATTTCGTCATTTGATTGCTGCATGGCCTTGTGGTGAGGGAAAGGGAGGGCTTGGGATAGGAAGGTACATTGATTCTCTCACTGACCCATTCTCTGACCCAAGATAACTAATTTAACTTTGAGCTTTGGTTGCTTCCTACTGAGGTTAACAAAAAAGCAATTTGTAGAATGCTTTGGGATGGTGAGTGAAAGTGTGTAAAAGATTACTATCTCTAAGCATAAATATTTCTAGATGCCAGTAACTGAGATAGAAACAGTTGATGATGCTGGTATCATCAGTAACATGTATTAGTGAAAAATTAAATGTTGATTCATGAGGACTAAACTCAATACAGTTAGGCAGTACAGTTGTTTTGGTGGGTATAACCACATATACAAACTTGGGGGAAAAATGAAACAGAACTGTGAACGATGGTATAATTTATGCTTATTTCAAGAAAATCAAGAGAATTTACACAACTGATATTGTAAAGAGAAATCTTTTGTAACACACATCTGTCAATAAAGAGCTCAGAGGGGTATTTTCTGGTCCTGGATGAACAAAGATGAATTGTATCTAGGTGTGTATATTGAATTTAGGGCATATATTGACCTCATTTTGCCTCAATTAATGATCACCACAGGTCAGTCATCACTGTTGCCTTAGTAGAAGTGAGAATTTTCGAAATCTTAGTCCTGTAATACGTCTAACTTGTAAGGTCAGCAAGTTGTTGCCGTTGCTTGTGGCTGGTGACTCGGTGAAAGAAATAGCACGATCAGATTAGCAGGTTCTCGCATCATGTGGTCAGTAACTGGTGGTGAGTCATCACTGAAAGGGGCCACGGAGTTGATGTCTTCCTGTTCTGAGTGTCAATGAAAGTGGGTTTGTGTATTATTTATTTGGAGGATAAAAAGCAGTGGTTTGTACTTGTTCAATGCTTTTGCACTCAAATCATGAAATGAGAGCAAAATCAAGATAATGGATTGTTAGAGCACTCTTTGCACATACGCAGACCCAGAGAAAGTAGATGTGCAGGCTTGATACTGCAGGGGTTCATGCCATGCTTAACTACGGCTTCACAGCTATGACAGTGTGGATGGAGATACTCAGGGGAATAAATGTCTACATTCAGGAGTGTTACAAAGGTAAATGCTTCAGCTCCTTATTTCTGAGGTTAGTAGCCCTCTGAAGTAGCAGACATTTTTCTTGATGGGAAAGAAGAAAATCCATATTGCCAGTACAGCTCATAGATCCCTTTCCCAGTAGGCTTGTGTATGGGTTGGATGAATTTCTGTGGGTTAGATCAATATGTAAGTCAAGGAGAAGGGATGTTGTCAATAACTATTTGAAGGGTCTGTGCTCTGAGAAATCCTTTCACTGCAGAGACTGCTTGGTATCAGCTCTGTGAATGGAAATTTGTCTATGAGAAAGTTTGTTGTTGTAGTGTTTGCACTTTTCTACTCAGTAGCTTCATAAACCAGACTGAAGGCACCCAAACAGTATTTCTCATTCTAACTGACCAAGAAAATACTTGGGAAGGAAAAAGGAGTGCTGAGTCTATGGGTCTTGCTGGTCTGATAGGGAAAAGCCCATCAGAAACTTAGGTGGCACTGAAGTATTCTGCTTATTGGTCATTTCTGATAGGGTCCAGGTTTGAGCCATAGTCTTGAGGTTCAGTGGTTTGTTTTGCCTTTTGCTGTACTCAGTCCTTGCACTCAGGAGCATCTCTATGTTAGCACTAGATTCTTATTCGGTTCCCACATGAGCTGTTTGTGCTCCACTGGTCTTTCATAAATTGCAACGTGGTTGCTACGCAAATTGGCATCTGTATGTAATTGCAGAAGTAAACATTCAGCTTCCAGTTTTACCGTCAACACCCGGCCACCTCTTGGGTGTGTTTGGAGCTTTAGGATATAGATTCCAATTTCTGGCTTACTTCTTTCTGGTAATGATCAACCTTCTGGCTGGGTTTCATGTATACAAGTCTGCTTGCTACTTGGGGATGTATTTGCAAGGGTTGCATAGGAAATAGTGAAAACTGCTTAGGACCCAATAGTTTTCTGCACTCATTTTAATGCAAATAACACATAAATGCTGTGTTGGCTAGGGGAACGTCAGCAGCTCCTGTTATGTGGATGTCTCCTCTAACTTAACTGGTCTGCAGTTTATTCAAATGTCATAACCAGATGACTGTCACCTGGCAAGCTTTATTTTTCCTTTGTCTTTTGTACTCAATTTTTCTTTCCCTTTAGTCTACAACTCTCAGGATGTCACTGTCTCTTTGACTCCTGCTACTCAATATCTTTCTTCCATCCCCATTCCGCTCTGATCATTGACCCCACTTTTATCATCTGAATTCCCTCATTGCTTTGTCTTCCTTTCTTTTTCATTTACACTTTTATATCTGTTGGAAGGAGTCAGAGCTCACAAAGTTCACAAGTCATCTTTACCTGGCTAGATCAAAGCACATTGATTGCTTGTTCCTTTCTCCCCACACATCCTTGGTTTTCTGCCTCCTGTTAATGGTGAGCTTTCTTTGAGTAGTTAAGGAGCCAGCATATTTTATAGATATGCTTTTGCTCTTAGTAGCATCAGTTGAAAGGATGCTCTGAGACTCACTGATCTCTTTCACTGAGTCTTTAAATCGGTAATCAAATAAACTATTTCCAGCTGCTACTAGCTTGAGTCTGTAGGACTCTTCCAGAACAGTTATGTCCACACTCATTTGGACAATTTTCTAGGAACTTTCAAGGCACTTCTGCCTGCTTCAGAGAGCTGAGGGGCTCCTGTAGCTTGTAGCTACTCCTTGAGGTATGCCTTAAGGAAGACGGTGGGTTCATGGTCACCTTCCCACCCAGTCCTTTCACTGTGCAGTGCTGTGTGCGTAGACACTTGGGCTACCTCAGGTGCTCAAAGCAATATAGCACAATGCTCCACCTGGACTCGTTTATCCTGCTTCCAGCTAACTCAGCTGTGCCACGTCTGGTACCCAGGCTAATTACCAAAGACCTATCTTTTATATTTCTACATACCACTGCATTTTGCAGAGCAGACACTCAGTGGAGGAGAGCAGCACTGGCAATTCAGTTTCCAAAATCAAATTCAGTTCAGAATCAAAAACTTCCTGTTTATGAAGGATTATAAAAGGTGAAAGGGGAGAGTAATAGAAAGATGCAGGCATTTTGTTCATAAGATGAGATGGTTGAGCAGTGTTAAATGCAATGGGGTATACTTTAGTAGTTCATCAATTTATAAAGATTAATTCTACCTCTTAGACCCCAGTGGGGTTTTCATGTTAAAATGTGGCATGCCTGTCAGTCAAATGGTAGACATAATTGTTCTTTAAGTGACCTATTAAAATCCCATTCTTTTTAATTAAAAATTGTATTTGTGTTCTCACACAGGCCATATCTGAACGGTAAAAACTCTTTTCATATGAGGCACGTTGCAGGTAGAGAGCTGTCACAAGCTGTGTGACACACGCATGAAACAGGAGGAGTGATTGAAGTCCCGGTGCAGCAACACTTGGCTTGCCCTCGGCTCCTGCTGACACGGAGGGAGATGGAGGGATAAGCAGCATCTCCTGGGACCACACCCAAACCCTTTGCATTCCTCACCTAAGAAATGGCTTGTAGTTACTTCTTGTGGCATAGAAAGTCATAGGACACAGCATTTGCCATAAGTGTGTCACTTCAGAGCAAATGATGGATTACGTCCTTCCACACCCCAAAAGTCGTCTTTGTGCTGTAATTAAAAAATAAATGTTGCAATGTTGAATTGGAAATATTTTCTGCCATACTATGAATTTGTTTTGTTAGGTTGCCTGGATGTAATTGCAGCAATGTCAGTGTATTAAACCCTTGTCACGGGGTAATGGTTTCCTGCCGCTACACCCGTGCCAAGGACTGCTTTGCTTAGCAGCTCTATTGCTGTTTATCTCCATCAGCAATAGTGATTATTTTGCTTCTGCGAAGCTTTTTTTTTTTTTTTTTGGTTATTTTATTCCCTGTATGCATACAATAAATTATAGTTCTTTGCGAATGCTAGCCACGAATCTGAAACAGTAGGAAGCGCTGCCATGCCAGAGAGCGGCTCTGCTGAGAGCTGGTTTTAGGTTCGCTCAAACTTGTCGGCAATCTGAGGGGAAGAAGGCGTTCCAAACTGTGAAGGTCTACTGGGCCCCTTCTACCCATCTGAAAATTGATCCCTCTTAAACAGTTTAGAGGGCCCTCGGGGTCTTACAGCTTACATAAAAAATGAAAGCCCTTCCTGTCTTAGAGCAGCGCAAGCAGTCAATACAAAAGAGAAAAATGATCTTTTAAGTGTATCCCATTGAATCCATTATCTTGAGGGCCCATGTGTGATGCTTCATCAGAACATCATCATCTGTGATACATGGGGGAGCGGGTGAGGTGGTGTTCAGGGGATTTCAGAGAAAATGCTGCAGTACTCTCAGTGCCATAGGACAGGCTAAATATGATACAAACCAGAAAATGAGAGCTGCAGAAAAACTGATATGTTCCTCCTTATAACAAATGGAATTCATATTTTACATGTCTGAAACAAGCAAATCATTCAGGAAAAGTTTTGAATGTTTCTTTTGTAGGTATGAAAGCCCTGTCAGGCATCTTGTATAAAATTGCTTTGCTTTCGATCAGAATACAAACTTTCAGATTTTTTTTGCATTACAATGATAAAGAAAATAAAGGAGGAAGGAAGAATCAGTGTTTGTACCATCAATGAATTCTAGCCTTGTTTTGGGGGTGTAGTGAAAGGGTTGGAGTGCTCTATCATGAGCTGAATTGGTGTTGAATTTCTGGTTCTTATGAGCTAGCGTCAGAACTGTTAGTTTTTAAACACTGGAATTTAAAATCTTTTGCATGCCTGTATGTACTAATGATTCATTTGTTTTTCTTAGGCTAGCATGAAGGGAAGATCTTTGATTTCTGTTGTTCTGAGTTTGCAGTATTTACTTAATGGCATAGGGGTGTTTTTTGCCAGATTATTTGGTTAGGAGCTGATCTTTTGCTGTGGGTGTTTCTGTACTGCAAATAATAAGGATGTTGCTCTTTGGTAGATTATATGCAGAGAAAAAATCAGCTTTGTTTCCAATAACTAGTAGTATCAATAATTCAGAAGTGTTATTGAGAAAATGTATTTTTGGAGGGCAAAGGAAAGAATGAAGAAGCAGTATTTTTGCATGCAACTGAGTTGTCAAATGCACATCCTTTGAGGTGTCTTCCATTTCCTCTGGTGAAACGTTTGCTTAAATAAACTGAGCAGTAGGCAGTGGGTGTGTGCCTTTGCACAACAACATACACCCAGGTGCTTTATTGGCCAGGGTGATCCTAAAGGCAGAGCACTGTCAACATTCCTAATTGGTTATTACCCAATAACACACACCCTCCAGTGTCTTGGGACTACGAAACACTTTTTACCTAGCCTTCCTACATGAATAATGAAGCACTTCAAATATTCATCCAGTTATAAGCAGCCTCTCTCTTGACTAAGGGTTGCCAAATGCAATTGGACATACTTCTGACATAGAATTTCAGGCTATGTCTATGTTGGAAGGGTTTAGTCACAATTTTTGACTTCTGGGGAGAGATTAGATAACACTATGATGTTAGGTGTTCTACCACTAACACTTCTGCAGCATCAAAAGCTATTGCCCAATTGATTTGTGCTATTAAATTCTGGTTTACTAGAGTACAATTTCAGAGTTTTAGAAAAATTTATTTTTAAAGAAATTTTATACTTGGAGCTTGTCACATGAAACTGCTCATGCTTCATGTTTGAAACAGGATGATTTGCTTGTTCTCCAAGTGCTGTGGATACAGCTGCATGCAGCTGAAGTCACCATCAAGAGTATGAAAAGTAGATAGTTAGCGTGTATACTGCTCAAACATGTGGACTGTATTTACTGTCCTCTTCTAGTTTTTCCAAACATTTTACTGCCCATCATGACTGGCTTCTGATAGGCCAGTGTCTGACTTTTAGTAGGTTTTCCTCATGTTTTGTTAATGTTTTCAAAACCAGTGTCCTCATCCCTTACAAAATATTAAGGTTTAATTTTACTTTACTAGCTTCTCCTATGAATAAGCTCCTCTGAATGTTAATCTTCCCTCTGGCCTTCCAAAACCTGACAAAGGTATCGTGCCATACCCCTGCTCATGGCAGTTTTCGTCCCTGCTGCAGTAACACGGTAGGGAGTCACGTTGGCTCCAGCATGCTGCCACAGAGGTGAACCCTGCGACAGTGTCCGTCTTTTTGGTGCAAAGGCAATACACTAGTAGGGAAGTGGTGGTAAATGTTATTCTAGAAAGATGTAAGCTTGGGGAGTGGTGGTAGGAAAAGTACCTCCCTGCTTGTATTTCCCCCATGGAAGACCTAACTCAGAGGAAAGGGAGAGGAAAAAAAATCTGCTGCTTTTCTGTGGCTAAAGCGTATTTGGAGGCTCCACTTTTTATCAGGCATTCTCATTTTCCCAGTTTCTAATACTGCTGTCTCATAAAGCTGGGCCTTGGGCCATGACTTTCATACCAGTCTTTTCTTGCTTAGTAGCTAACCCTGATAAACTCATCAGCAGAGCTACAATTGCACTTTCCCGCTTCCGCTTTGGATTAATGGTGTAGCGCTCTGAAGCTGAATGGATGCTGCTCTCTGGACTGCAGAGGTCTGGTTCCAGGTGAGTGTTTAATTCCCAGCTTGGGAAGTAGAAATAAAAGCCCTAATCAGGTATGTTTCATGCTTTTCTTTTTGGTAGGCTCAACAAAAGGAAGGGTGAAAAGGATGTTACTGGAAGTCGCTGCTTGTCTGGTATCATTGCAAGGCATAAATCATTGGTTTGAAAATAGAAGGAGCTGGTATGACTGTGACTTTCAATTGTGTTTAGCTTCCATATGGGTCACTTTATTTCCTATTAAAATGCTAAGTAGTTAAATCAGAGGTGTGAGTCCTTCTTCCTTCTCTTTCTTAATGAAGTGCTGGAAACATGACAAACATGAAGGGCCCTGGGAGTGACGAACATAAACCAGGCTTCTGTACCATGCAAAAAGCATAAAACTGGTAGCACAGTTCTCATCCAAAGAAGAAAATTAGTCATGTTGACTTCCAAACCTGTCCCTGAGCCTGCAGAAGCTCTGCTGGGGCGTGGCAGGGTGCTCCCCATTGGGACAGCTTGGCTACAGCTCCTCTGGGAGCATTTCTTCCAAGGGACCTTTCTGTTGCTATGAGGGACCACGGGAAGGACTTTGTCCCTTGACCTTGCATGCCCGAGTATTTTTCTTTGCAGCATGCTTCCGCTGGGAAAGGTGAGCAGTGATGAAAGCTTTATCAGTTGGAAATTGCAGAGGCTGCTGACAGAACAAAATAAATGGGGTGAGGTCCTGAAAAGAAGTCAGGGAAATCTAGTCCTGATAAAGGTCAAGTTTGTTGTAGCACGTTGCTGACTAAATGTACGTCTGAAATGAGGGCATATCCATCATAGCAGAGTTTATTTTCCTCATCACTGTCCTAACATTATTCTGCTGTAGTAACAGAACACTTGCAGCGGTGAGGGAGCAGAGTGGGAGGGTGGGTAGTGCAGGGGAGAGCCTGCTAAGAAGTGACTCTGCAGGGTTCAGCCAGCAGGAATGCATTCCTTTCAGCTTTCCCTGGTTCAGAGGTTGAGGTGAAGCCCCTGCTTTGTCTTGCCTAAGTGTCCAGTGATAATAAATAATAAACCAGTGATGTGGACCCAAAATTAGATGGGAAATTTAATTTTGACTGTGTTCACAGACAAAGTCTTGCCTGACTTTGATCCTGCTAAGAAGCCTGAGCTGCTATCTGCAGTGATACGCTGGCTGGTTTCTGTACCCCTCAGTATTGTTTAGCAGAGGATTTTCAATGAAGATCAACCAGCCCTTGAAGCACAGTGGAGAAATACCCCTTCTTTTTGACAGTCTGTTGTGAGGCTCAAGTCTTAGTCAGTGTTCTCACTGATATGTCTTTGCACTGCTGGCATAGACTCCTTCCTTCCTTACAGCAGTGTAAATCCCTGGGGCATATCCCTGCCAGAGGTCTGTTAACATCAAAGCAGGTAGGTAGTGGCTGGTGGCAATTAGAGGCAGCAAAGATCACTTGTGTGCTTGAGCGGCTGCTGCCCACTGCAGCTGAATCTCTGGGTGGGCTGCTGGATGCAGGGATGGTGTGGGGTCATGGGCACAGCTGATGAGCACTAGCGCTTGGGGCAAGCATCTGACGGAGGCATCTGCAAGCAAATCTCAGTCACCTTGCTGCTTTTCTATTGACTACATCACTGCAATATCAGTGGTAATATTACAGAGCCCAGTCTGACGTCAGGTGCCTTCTCCCTCCTGTTAAAACCCATCATGAAGCTGGTGCTCATCAGCAGGTTCTGCTTCACAACAGGACACCCGGGTCCATTTCACCTCCTGTGATTTCTTTTTTTTTTTTTTTTTTTTTGGTAAGCATGGTGTGGTATACACTGAGGGAAGAAAAGCTGTGCAAGAGTGGGTGACCAAGGACCGCACTGTAGTTTTTCATCGTGGGACTGCTTGGTTAATGCAAATAAATACAGATTTTCATGCATGTGGTGGTTAGCAAGAGAATATGGTTAGATGATCTGGCTCCATAGTCAGTTGGCTGTTTCAAGATGTTCTCTTTCTCCAGATCCCTTCCGTTCATTGCATTAATTTGCTTCTGCCTGCTTCTAAACTCTCAAAAAGTAGTTTTTTAGGAAGATAATAAGAATTAATCAGAATCTTCCCATAGCCCCAAACTGTTTATTGTAACACAGGTGGCTTCTGGAGAGGTGGGGGTGGAGAGTTTTGATGAAACAGTGCAGCTCTTTACTACCCCAAACTATTTCCAGGCTTCTGTACCTTTTGATAATGTGGTTCTGTAGATCTCCCGTAAAGATAGTAGAAAACAATTATATCTGTGCCTTGTGGTGATGCAAGAGAAAAAAATCAGAAATCTACCAAAACACCTGGATTTCTGCTAAATTAAAATTTCATTACGTTCAGAAACAGAGCAAAAATATTGGTATTAAGTAGCTGCACAAGTGGAGGGGGTAATGCATGTTTTTGTAACATATTTTATTTTCAGCAAGCACAGAGAAGAGGAGAACTTTTTGAAACCCTTTTCTCTCCTTGAACCTGCCCATATGGGAACTTGCATTATTCTGAAAAACTGTAGTTCTGAAATTCAGGATTTTTCTCACTAAATTGTTAGCTTTTTTTCTTCTTGTTGGTAACAGAGTTATAGCCTTTTGGCATACATACCTGTGCTGGTTGTTGATCAGGTTTTTTTCAGTCCCAGTTATGGTTCATTCAAGCTGCCATTTAATCTATTGATAGGAGAGTTGTGCATACCAATGTCCGGGGACAAGGGCAGATGCAGAAAGATGCTTAAGGAATGGCGCTTTTTTTCCCCTTTTTTAATCCAACTGTAGTTAAATTTGGTTCTGTCTTTTTAAAGAAAGGCTTCAAAATTGAGTGAAATAATGAAAATCTACAAACTCAAGCAGTAGGCTGCTCCATGATCAACATCTTTCTGTTAGTCTAAAAGCAGTGCTCGGCTTGGTAGACAACTTCTTTATGAACAGCCTGGAATTGCCACGGGAAAATTTTGGCTGTTGGATTGTGTTGGTTTCTATCAGGAAGATCACAACAGATGTAAGATCTATATCCTCACTATTGCAAATCCTCCAGACTGATGGAGTTATACGATCGTTTCCTGCTTGTTTGCCTGCATTCAGAATTTGTTAGTTGCTGCATGACAGAGCTGTCGTAATTTTTCAGCTGCGCGATCACCAGTGCAGTGGCACAGGAGGTGTATGTGGAACGTGATCCAGTCCTGTGTGGGTAGGCTGGGCTGCCCTCCGTAGGTGTCTGTGGCTGCCTGTTGGCTGTAGCTCGATCTAGAGTCCGGTCCCTTCAACACTGCTAAAATACTTGAGGCTGACTGTCCCTGGCTGACACAGTCCCTTGCGCTGACCTCCTGCAGTTGGGAAATGGGGATCCTAACGCACTTGCAGTATGATACGGCTTTGGATGGCACTCTTCTGTATTTCCGCTGGTAAAGTGCAACTCAGGAAGAAGCTAAGAACAGTCAGCTCCTCTGTGTGAGGGTAACCTGAATTGCAGGGTAAAATAGTGCCTGAATTAAAAACATTACAAATTCCTACACATTTTAGGAGCACTACAAACTATTTCTCCCAATTTCATATCATATAAACTTGACATTTTTTATTTAGGAAAGTCTGATTTTCTATTGAAGTGAGTATCTAGGAAGAGTAGTGTTAGATTTTGTTTAATATATGGGTTTCGATACAGCTAGTTTCTGCTCAGTTTGTGAGTGGAATATACTCACTTTAACATGAGCAGCTAAGTGCCCATTGCACAGTTCCTGCCTTGACTCCTGTGGCTGCTCCAGGAGAGCATCAGTGCCAGGAGAGCACCCTGTGCCATCCCCCAGCCTTCAGGAGTCCCGGGAGATACCCTAGAGCATCTCAAGTGGCACCAGATACCTCTATTTAGGCAGCTGAATCATATCCTGGCTGTCGTGTACTGAAGGCACCATGATGTAACACTTGGTTTTGTCATGTGGTATTTTTGAGGATCTCACTGGCTGCAATTACAGTGTCTGTTTTCACATACATGGATTAGTTATTCCTTATGCCACTATTTATGGGTCTATGTTGCTTCTGTACTGTATCTCAGTTCTCTTCCTTTCTTCTCTCTACCTCCTCCACAGAAATACATCTGACTTACTGTTGGGTTTGGTATGGCTGCAGGGATGATTACACCCTGACAGCATCTAATTTAATAAACAATAAAGCCACTGTTTTGTATATGTAAATATTGTCAATGGAAATAATGTTATCTGTGTGTTTTTTACCACCACCACCACCACCAGCAGAATGTGAAGGTGTGGCTTTGGCATTTTTAACCTATGTAGTAAGCGTTATTTATTGCTCAGAGCCACTGTCTAAGCTGTTTTAGGTGGACTTTCCTGTCCTCTTAACTGATTAGCACACAGGTTTTGTTTGAACTGATTTGGTTAGTGGTGTGATTTTCCTGGTGACTGAAATGCTTAAATCATTTCAACCTCTAGCACTGGAAGCAGTTAAACATGTAAATGTATGAGAATGAGTTATACAGGTATAAACACGTCTCTCTATGTAGGCACCTATGTGTGTCCACACTAGGAATTACAGCAGTGTAATTGTAATGTATGTAAGTTAGAGTTAATCAAAACAATAGTAGTGTGCAATCCTGTGCTTCACGTACTAAATTCTGTGCTCATAACACCCATGTTTTGTTGCCTCTGTTGTGTATGCTCTCATGCTCTCTTAAAGAATTTATAATCTAGGATGTTAGCCTGGATGTACCATTTTCAGTCTAGGTGGAGGAATCTGCAAGCAGGTGGGCAGAGTAGTAAAGCAAAACACAAATGTTTGAGTATAATAAATGTGTTATTGTGTAGCTGGCCTTGCAGTTTCTCTCATTGCAATTAAAGTCAGCTTTATAGGAAAAGAACATTATTAGGGCAGCCAGGGTAACCTTAGTTTGTCATCTTCATGGTTTATGTGTATAATAGTAATACCATCTCCAATACATGATTGCCTGCTGCTGTGCACAGAGAAATGTGGTGCTTAATTACTAAACAGGTCATCAGCATCGCCTGTTCCTCCTCAGTTCAGCATGTGTCCTTGGGCTGTATTTTCTGCATATTATTCAAGTCCTGTTCTGAAGAGTCATTCTTGCATGCTTTCTTTGCAGCATTCCTTAGTCTAGTACCTTCTTGATTCACTCGAAGGAGCTCGAAAAAATAAAGCAGGCATGCTTAGTGGTAGCGTTGCACAGGAAATCTGGCACGTGCTGGGACAGAGTTAATTTCTCCAGGGCAGGCCCATCTGCCTTACCTGTTTTCCTTCCTGCAACCCCTTCCTCATCCATTAGACCTTCCCCTACTCCTCCAACAGATGAAGCAGGGGTCCCATGGGCAACAGTCCGCTACTCTGTACAACCCTGGCTTATCCTCAGCTTGCGCGATGAATTGAAGGTGATGTGGAAAACCAACAGATCTTTAAAGACTGAGTCTAAAGTGTTTCACGCAGGGGGAGGTTTGTAAATGATAGTTGCAGGAGAGTCTGTAATATCTGACATATCTTAACTTGTGAAGCTTGTTTTGACTACTTTAATAACATTCTTTATATGTTTTTTTTTTCCTTTGTCTATTTTTGTAGGGCTTTAAAAAGGCAAGCCACACACCCTTTCCACCTTCCCTGGCAAATTTGTCTTGTGACAGCCCGAACGCAAGTTCAGCAGCAGGGCTGAAACCTGTTAATCTGTTTTACAGGCTTCTGCTGCACAACCTAGCAGTAGCAAATTGTTGTCCTCTGCATGAACTGCACTTAAGAAGGATGTTACGAACTTTGCAAGTGACTTTCATTGAGAGCAGAGGAGTGAGGATGTTCAAGAATACTTGAACAACACTATCCTCCAGAGCCCAGAATGGAATAATCTGGGGGCATGGGCTCACTGTAGTTAACAACTGAAGATTTTAGAAGCATTTTCTCTCCCTGAATTTTATTTATTAACAAGAAGCTTTTAGTTAGGCTTTAATGTAGAAGTGGACTCTTTCTTGAGAAGCAAATCCCCTTAGGAGCCCTGTACAGCACGCAGAGGTTAGTTGTACAGTCTCTTGCCTTTGTAGGATGCAATGCAGAAGGAGTTTGTGCAACTCTTGCAAAGGGAAGGGCAAGTACGTTCTTGTCCTGTCTATGGAAACGTGTTGTCCTTCCTCTTATGGGAGGCAGCAGTTAAGAAAACAACACAGACAGGATTTCTGGCTAAGCAGTCAGGGTTGTGAAGATCTTGGAAAGCTTGATTCATTATGGGTTCATTGCAGTGATTGTTGTTTACAGGGGCACAGGCTCCAGGCATATGAAGTGTGATGCCTGGTTCCGAGAGTAACATTCTGGAGAGGGGCAGTTAGCGACACCATAGCACTTCCAGGGTATCTGTTGGTTTTGGATCCAGAACTCATTTTGCTGCTACTTTTCTAAGGGATTTCATGGAGAATCTCAGAGTGTTTCCTAATTTCCAGTGATTTCTATGTGGAATTTTGATGCTGAGTGTTCTTGAGGGTACAGAGTAAATACTGAGAGCTAATAGTGTTTTGAATGAAATTCGTGAAAGCTGAGGGGCAAACTTGATGTACAAAGAAATGCATCAAAGAATTTCCCCCATTCTGAGAAGGGTTTTTTTGTTGGTTGGTTGAGTTTTTTTCTCAACATCCAGATTTGTGAAAGGGAAATGACTCTGGTAGCTTTTTCTAAGTTGCTTTAACAGTGTTATCTCTTTGTGGAATCTGCATTTACAGGTTTATCAGTTGGGATTTGAAGATGGGTATGGCTACCATGTCTTTTTTTAAAACTGGCAGGCTCAAAGGAGAGTGGGTTGGAGCTAATACATTTTTGCTTTTTACTTAAACATGATCCTGAGACACAAGTTCTACTTTTTCACATTGCTGCCTGCAAAGGGCTTCAGTGTGCTGAATATATAGATTATCATGGCCTTTGGGATGTTACGCATCCACCAGTTTAGCTACTTTCTGGCTTTTGGTATTGAATGATAAACATTCTGGTTCTGCTCCTATCCTCCATTATCTTTACTCACAGCAAACCTGACCATCTTAAACATGATTAAAATATAATTCAAAAGTTATTAGCTAATTATGACGCAAAGTACTTAATTTGCCATTGCACTCTAATAACTTAAAGGTACTCCTGATAACTTGGTAATAACCGTATCATAAGCAAAAGGACACGGTTGCTACTAACTTAATAGGCAGCTTCCCTCAAGATAAAACATAAATAACATACCTCAATGAAATCGGATTCAAGCTTAGTAAAATTATCTTGGCAAGCAAAGAGAATATTTGTTAATTTTTCTGTGAAATGTTATCATTGCCAAGAAAACTTGGTTACAAAAAACAGAGATGGAAAAAATATTTGCATGAATAATGGATTTAACATTTCATTGGTTTAAATTATTTTAGGAAAAGTGGTTTTGATATGCTCTGGAAAACTAAAAAGTTTTTAAGGACTTACTTTCAAGATACCAAACCTAGGAGATGTGGGGCTTGAAGGCTTGCAGGTCTGCTCTTCAGTATATCCAGTGCGTGAGCAAGCCTCAAAAAGAAGAGAGCAAGGAGAGATGGCAATGTAAAGCATAAAATGCTGGTAGTCAAGCTGTGCCTATGGAGCAGTGGGCATGCAGGTGAGCCGTTATGTGTAGCTACTCATTGCCTGATGTCCTCACAAACGGCTGAAACAAAACTCTTCTCATGATGAGAGGGATGGCGGCAGGTATCTGCAGCCTCCTCCCTTGCTCCGTGTCTCCTTGACTCGGCATGCAGGGTGCATCAGCCAGGTTCAATGTTTTTCAGAGTGTCTCAGAGTCCTGGAGGAAGAGAGGGGTTGTGGTACTGCTCTGTAGATAGTGGTTTGGCTGAAGGAACAGCCTATTTTGGGATTGCAAGACTCAAGTTTTCTGGAGATGGATCTGTATGTTAGCAAAAGGGCTTGAGGGAGTACTTGGTGTCTGGAGACAAGCAAAACTGTGAGGGTCAGGGATAGACACAATGTCTTCAGAAATATTAGCAACTTCAGGTGGAGAAACCTCACTTTGTCAAAAGTGATGGGAATTGTGGGGATGAGGATACTGTCTTGTTGGG
The DNA here is from genome assembly GCF_965140245.1 of Athene noctua. NCBI lineage: Eukaryota > Metazoa > Chordata > Aves > Strigiformes > Strigidae > Athene > Athene noctua. The sequence continues at coordinate 50,560,257 of NC_134038.1, forward strand.
GGGAAAACAGCTGGAGAGCAGACGACAGACCCCTCTCAGCCACATCTGAAGCCTGTAATGCAATCTAGAGGTTCAGGAGGTTTGGTTGCCATGGTATTGAAATTTCTTTTAAAACACTTACCTGTCCAGCCTTGTGTGAAAAAATGCAAGATTTGGGTTGCAGCCTGTTCCTTTTATCTGTCTGTATCTCTCTGGTATACCAGAACAGAGAGAGAAGGTCTATGGTAAACAGAAACTCCCTGGCCCATCATCCGCAGTCTGGGGACAGCGCTTTCCTGGCCTCACCCTCGCTGCCGTCGTGCAATGTGGGAGATGGTTTCCATCTGCCCACATATCTAGTTTTCTGGTCATGAATCACTAGCTCTGATGTCCCATCACAACTATTCATTCCTTTTTTTTCTAAAATGTCAGTGATTCTACAAGTGCCATTTGGGTCTGGGTTGATGGTCCTGAGTTTGGGAATGGGGGTTTGAACATCCTGGAAGAAGGCTGTGACAGAGCCTACGTTTTTTGGCGTACTTCTGTTGGACATTCAGGCACCCTGCACACGCCGTAAGGCTGTCTACTAGTATGTTATATACATTGGGGGAGTTACTTTATTAGCTCTATTTTGTAGTGTAATTATTATTTCTGGTGTGCATCTCCTAGGTAGCTAAATCACCTGTTTAGCAAGGAAAAGGAGGTTTTAACTTTTCTTGGAAAAAGATGTCCTTTTTAGGCAGATATTAGGGTTTTGCTACTGACTTCTGGAGCTTTAACCATCCATTTTTTAATTCACTCCAATGTTTCCTGTGACCCACATACCCTCTTTCGTTCAGCTGTCATTTACTTACACGTCTCATCATCTCCACACTCATCTGTGGCATAGAAAGCTGTAGTTCACTATCATGTAAGTAGCATTCCTGCAACATGACTACACGGTGTTGTGCAATTTATTCTTTTCCAGTTAATGTGTCAGTTTGTCCATGTGGGTTAGATCCAATTACTATTAGTTCATTTTGTAATATGTCTTGATTTGCTTTCATCTCTGCTCCTGGTGCTGCCTCTGATCAGGCAGGTTATAGCAAATCCCATGTTTGGGGTTTTTTTTGTGTCTGAGCATTCCCTGAAGATACTACCTCGCTCATCATTTCAGATCCTTCCCATCTGTTCTTCACATGCTTTACTCTGCATTTAAGACTATTCACCACTTCTTGTCTATCTGCATTTCTTCTAAAAGTTTTATTAGCCCTTTGAGCTTGCCCTTATCTTTTCTTTCACTTCCATGCTCTAATAAAAATCTTAAGATGTTTCAAATTATCACCATGTAAATGATTCAGTTCTTTAATCTTTAGCAAATATTTCCACAAAGGTTTGACATCCTTCTACTCAGTATTTGGGATTTATCTGTTCTTTAAAATGCCACGTAACATTTTCTTCTAAATCTCATAACAACTGGTGTTTTAATACTTCCTCCTGTACATCCTTCTTGCTCTGTCATTTTGGCTCCTATATAAATACCTTTTCTATAGAAGGTTTAATGAGATTTTATGTTTTAATACATTTTTCCCCTGTTACCTTTCCTTTATACTCATTGTATTCATGTCTCTTCTGATAATGTAGCAACTGTCTGTGCCAAGGAATCCCTGAGACTCATGGACATGAAACCTTAAATTAAATGTAAGGAGGAAGAGATAAGAACAAATTATAATGGCACTGAGAGCAAGAGATTATAACAGGGTATTTGGTTAAAATGCGGTTTTCATAATATATGTTCATGAAAATTACAAATTTATTCTGTTATATCATGTTTATGAGCCAACTTTTGTTATGCAGAGTTATAAAGATTGCTAGGTATTCAGTTGCTGTGGATCCAAATGATGTGAGATAGTCAAAAAAGAAGAGCAGGCTGTTACTGTTAAAGTAGGCCCCTGAAAAAAGAATAGAAACCCCGTCATTTTCCACTTGGGTAGGATAATATTTCTCCCTGGCATAGATACCTCTTCACATGTACTAGCTTCTAGGGGACAGTGCAAAATTATATAATTTAGACATACGAGAAAGTAAAATTAAATAGCCATGAGATGAGCATACCATTGAACAGATCTAATTTATAATAGGCTCTTATGCAAATTGCCTTTGAGCACTTAGTAAAAGCAAATGAAAAGAAATTAATAAGGACAATGTGGACTAAAAAGTCACAGAGGGAAAAAAAAAAGTAAAAGCCTATTCCAGCTCACTCTCTGCACACCCCAGAGTGTTAAATAATCATTCCCGTTAACTACATAAACATAATGATGTGATAGTAAAGCTTGCATTCACTTACCCTTTTAAAGGCCAAACCCCTTACTCACTTTGCCACAGTGGCTTCAAACAGGTGAGTAACATTTCAACTAAATCAATTTTTTTTTTTTTTTTGCCACGTCATTCATTACTGGAGGGAGAAAGATGTGTTTTCACGAGTGCTTTGCCCCTTGGCAGCCACTGAATATCCGACCTCAGTGGAGTCCCAGGCGATTACGTGCCTTGCTGTTAGCACGGGATTGCGGGTGCCAGGGCATCGCTGATGCTCCTCCTGCTGCATAGTTCCCTCTGCCGGGTTACTGAAAGGAATCACACCAGGAGTTTTCCTGAACCCTCTTTGTTGTTCTGCGAAAGATACAGAGAGCAGGGAAAGCTGAGAGCTTAAAACTGTTGAAAATAGTTATTGCAAAAGATTTTTCGTTAGTTTTGTGATCATAGTATCCTCTGATAAAGATTATAATATGAGAAATAATATACTTAATATATTAAAATATATTAAATAATAAGGAATCTGTATTTTCTCAGAGGAAAAAAGGTTTACTTCTACCTTAGTTTGAAAGTAATGCAATATTCTGCATGCTCGCAAACATCAAGGCTTGCAGCTTTTCGTGTGCTGTGTTTCCCTTTGATTACAAAAGGGAAGGATTTAGTTCTGTCCACTGAAGCCACTAAAACAATCTGTAGAACCGTGTCATTTTTCTTAGTGTTAAGGAAGTTGTGAGATAGTTGACTTGTTTAATTAATATTGGCCATCTTATTCCAAATTATTGCCACTTCCCCAAATTCTCAACTGAGACAGAATGTACTAAAGTCTTTCTTTTTATGTGTATAATAATATATATAAATATTTATACACTGAGAGAGCAAGGTTATAAACACACTGTGTGTACAGTTTTGCTGCAGACTGAGTATATTTTTATACTTGACAAACAGGACTTGTTTCTGAAGAATTTGAAAAATCCTCTAAGCAATGTCATTCCCATGCTAGCTTTGTAATCTAGAAATTCTGCTATGGGAGCACTGGTCTGTGGGGAGAAGGATCCCTACAATATTTTCTGGGAGTAAAACATTGATCTCTTCCATATCCAGCTGTTTTCTTGCCACTAAACCCAGGCTTTCAGCTGTACCTGTTTTGTGTCCATAAAGTAAAATCAGATTCTCTGATGAAAGCTGAGTTTTCCACCAGTTATGTCTTCAAGCCTTGAAGCATTCGATTTCTGACAGTGGAATATGATACTTAAAGCCACAGACATTAATTATTACCCATTGGAGGTCGCACTTTCACCCCATGGGACATTAATTTTCCTGATATACAGGAAATTCCAGCCTGTTAGTTTTAATTAAATATTTCAGAAGTACATTTTCTTGTAAATGGACTACAGTTTCTTATCCTTTACCCTTGATATTTGGCTAATTCTGCATATAATTATCAGCTTATTTTGCAAGCCACCTTCAAAGCACTTTCCTGATTGGAAATCCATTCAGCTATTACATTATTTGTAATTTTAAAGTCATCTTTGCCAATCATCAGCCAACATTGTCAAGAAAGGGATGGGGGGAAAAACATCTTTCAGTTTTTCTTGGGAAGTTATAATAAACATGACTTAACAGTCCCTTCTCGTGGCAGTGGATTGATGCCTTTTAAGCATTTATAATTGCAGTGTGAGACCAAGCAGGAGTAACAGCAAAGCCAGCAGAGCTATGAGCGACAGGGAGGACGGTTACTCAAATCTTATTGTATAGAAAAGTTGCCAAATTGAGGCACAGTGGAGAGCTTGCTGCTTCCAGGAACCCAAGAGTCAGGGAGAAGCTGGAGGGTGAAGGTGTTGGTGTTTCCACAGATCCTGGCTTAGTCCAGGCTCCTCTCCTGATGTATCAGATGTATCTTAGGAAAAGGACTGTGCCACCAGATTTGAGTCTCATGTTATCTCAAGTCTTTCCCTGGAAGCCATGTGAAGGAAGCTGGAATCTATATTTTTCCATCTGAAAAGGAAAAGGGCTTTAATTTTGTTTACAGAAGTCTCTCTGCTGGAGGTCTGCCCTTCCAAGGGTTGTTTTAACATGTGAAGGTGCAGTTGTGTATTGCAAAGTGATCCTTGGGCTGGGATGCAAGGGGAATTGGGACTTGCAATTTCTTGGGTTTTTCTGCCTCTGCAAAGCAGCGGTGCACTGAGGCTGCTCTTTCTGTTAACTTGCCCAGCCCAGACCCACCGGCTTTCGGGTCCCAGGTAGCACTCCTGATGGCTCTGCACTCTTGTCAGCATTACGGTTTTGTCAGAGGCTCCATCCTCTGATACTATCTTGTTCTTCTCCTAAACAATTAATAAAATGAAGACAAAAAGCCTAGAGGTTTAAAATATGTAATTATAGGAGTAATTTAGAACTAGGAAAATGCTGCAGAAACCAATTACAATTATACATTTCGGTAATGACTGACTTGGTCAAATATATATGTTTTGTGTGTGAATTCCGTGATAGATTCCAAGATGACATGCTTGAGTATAGGGGAAGATTAATTCTAAATGCCGAGTGAATTAATAAATGTTGCTCATCCACCTAGTGAACAGGAACCTGTATTATATGGCCTGTCACAGCGTAAATTTTGAGCAGCAGGGCAGGCAGTAACAAGTACCTAAGGAAGAAAGCTTGAATTGTTGTAAGGGATGGCTTTCAGAAAAAAATATTTTGTACCTGATCATTCTGCAAAATGTATTTAATTCCTTATGTTACAGATTTCATGCAACTTGAATTGATTCAGGCATTTCCTACAGAATTGTAAATGGCCACTTGAGGTTAATGTGGTTTTATTTCTTTCCTGGGCTTCATCTCTCCCAACTGGTGAGAAAGAATAGATGAGACTTGTATTCTGTTCGCAGCTTATTACCAGATGCACTACCAGAGGTCCCTGCTGTGGGCACAGATACCATTCCAAACTTCATTTGGGTTGCCTGTGCCATTTTCAGAGACAGTGTGTATGGCTGTGGGTGCGACATGGCATGTGGTCACCTGGAGCCCCATCCCTCTGCAGTTCCCCAAGACCTTGCTGCAAGCCCTGCCATTTCCCCCTCTTTGGAAACCACTTCTGTCTTTTGCCTCTTGAACCTTTCCTGGAGATGCCTTTCTGCTGGCTGATGGATGGGATGTCTCTCACCCTGGGGTGCTTCATGCAGCCAGGAATTTCTGTTCACTTCTGAGGTGTTGGTGTTTTGTTTTATTCTACTGGTGGTGGGGAATGCTTGTTTCTTCGCTTCTTTCATAACAAAAATAGTGTGCCATTACTGTTCATTGTGCTCACTCTATCCTTTTTGTGGGAAGACAGGCTTGTACCTTACAAAACCACGAGTGACTCAGGAGCATTTTGCAAATGCCCCAGTGTAGAAATACAACGTGTATTTCGTGTTACTCTGGTGAGGGGTTTTGTTCAGAGTTTTCAGCCCTCCCTACTGCTCTAGCTAAAGCTGGCTTATGAGGCACACATCTAGAAAATGTGTGTGTGCCTCTGTGGTTCTGGTGGTCGGTGGGCGGTCTCTCAAAACTGAGGCATTTTTCCTTGATTATTTTAGAGTGCGCTAATTGATACCTGCCACAAACAGTTAATTTTTACTGTGAAATCATTATCTCGTATTGAAATGTTTCAACCTTCGTATCTCCAGCGTATTCCCACAATGTGCTGCCTCCTCAGCTGTGCCTGTCCAAGTGTTTGTTGCAGTAAATGGCATCCAAAAAATGGGTTTAAAACCAAAGAAAACTCAAGCAAACAAGCAAAAAAACCCTTTCCCAAGTGCAATTTCCAAACTAAAACAGGTACACTCTGCAGTTCCCCGGAAAGCAGAATGGAGTCAATCAAGGGGGTAGGTGCATCTGTGGAAATGAGGTTGTCTGATGGGGGTATCAAGAGGTGTCCAAAATAATTGAGGGGGTGTCATCTCACGAGATGGATTTGGGGAGCAAGGCTGGTGCAAGAGGCTCCTGCCCCAGCTGCTTCCCCTCCACTTCTCCAGATGTACTACTTAGAAGTTTCTGAGGCCACACTGGAAAACATGCAGCTTGAATTGTAGTTTGAAACCAGCCCTTCTCTTACGAAGTGAAGCTGCAGAGCTGCATCAGTGAAGCTGGCATGAGGGAGTTTCACAGCATAGGGCAGTTGGAGTGGCTGCTGAGCCAAGCTTGGTCTGACCCTACCACTTGCCTCTTCTTTCCTCTCCAGAATCGGCCGGCTTTTCGATGGCACAGAGCCCATTGTCCTCGACAGTCTCAAGCAGCATTATTTCATCGACAGAGATGGGCAGATGTTCAGATATATCTTGAACTTTTTAAGGACGTCAAAACTCCTCATTCCTGATGATTTCAAGGTGAGATTTCAAGGGACTTGGGGGTTTTGCATGTACCTTGGTAAAGCAGGTATCTGCCATGTAGTTGAAACAGAGCCCTAGATGAGAAGGCAGAGGGGTGATGGGGATGAACTTATAGAGTATGGTACGGGACAAAAGTAAGCGTGGGGTTACTAAAGTGGCATCTGTCAGCCTTTCCTGGAGTGGCATCAATATTAAATTTTCCCATCCTGGCTATAGCATAACGGAGCAACCTTGCCATGATTGACCTGGGGAGATCAAATACCATAGGATGCTGATGGAGACAGAAAGGATGTTACAATCTGGAACCGACCGCTCGCGAGCTTTGCTGATTACTTGTCCTCTCATCCACTTTTATGCTTCCCCTCTGATTGCAGCAGCTCCAGCTTCCACTCCCACGCTGAAATTCAGAGAATGGTGTGGGAATCACAGCACTGACAAAATAAACTGCACACATGGTAATATTTGAGCATTAAGTCATAGAATATTTTCTCCCCCAAACTCTTGAATGCATACTACAAGTTTAATTTAGGAGTTTTAGAGAAGTCAGGGATGAATAGTTCCACATTTATTATTTAAGCTTTATTAAAGAGCATGCTTTCTTTTCTTTTTAATAACGAATTAAATTTGTGGTAGTTCACCATGCTAGATGTTAGCCTAGAGAGGCACAGCTTCAGACTCCGCATGCTGCTCTGTGTTTATCCGCTTGTAGGTATGTGGGTGTATATGTGGTGTCAGCAAATTGAGTGCTGGAGACCGTGGTTGCAATCAGAGCTGATCTTTATCATTACTTAATGAATGAATATCAGTGTAGCTGGCTGTGCCATTAGTTCACCGTAGGAAATAGTGCGATTCAGATTGAACAGGAGAGGTGGTGGGGAAGGGTTGCAGCAGTTCACACTGGTGTGCAGTCTTATCCCTCATATCCGAGGCAGATTTTTCAGGTGTTTGGGGCATAATAGGTGTGAGATTGACTTCAAGAGCTGTATTGCAGCAACCTTTGAATCATCTGCTGTAAACACATACATACTTCTCCCATGTAGAACTACCTGAACAATGTGGGAGTTTGGAACTAGCCGATAAGCATCACATCCCTCCTTTGAAGCCTTAGCATGGCTTTGTGCTGCTCTTGGCACTTGTCCTGAAGGTAGTCAGAAATACAGAAAAAGGAAAAGCCACCTTCCATGCAATATTAAGAAATCATATATGCAGAGCTTTTTAAACACATAAATATATTGTAGCTGTGCTGAAATTAAAAATGTAACTCCTGGCAGGTTCACCCAGCTAACATAATGTTCAAAGGGGCATCCTTCCCAGTTATGCTTTAAGATATCCAAAAGATTGGTGCTTAAAATGAACAGTGGTCCTTGTTTCTTAGAAATACATAGATTTGGTGACTCTCTTGCTACATATTTAATGGTTATCAGTGTTTTGAGCATGATTTAGGTGTCCCATTCTCATTAAGTATTTGGTTTCTAGCTCAAATTCAGAACTGTATTGACTGTTAGCAGTCTTGTCTTGTCATTCTATTCCTCTGTCTTCCCTAATTCTCATGTATTGCTTTTCTCTGTATAAATATTTTTTCAAATGGTCTTATGCTCTTAAGCCTAGAAAAACAAGGTTTTTTTCTTTTTTTAATTTAAAAAATGGCAGTAGGCAGACTCCTGATCATCAGTTCTAAATTACTTCGGTACTGGCTATGCTTAGAAATGCGTTCTCTCTGCTCTGGCATTTGAGACAATGTAGTAAACAGTACTGTCGGCAAAATGGGTAGGTATTAAAAAATACTTAATTTTTAAAATGCAGTAATATGTGCAATCTATTATGCAAATATCTGAATCATTTTACACTAAGAACCATTGCAGGCTCCCTCATTTACATTCTTATACCTGTTACAATGCCTGCTAGTATTGCTGTAAGGATCCTAGTGATGAATTTTCTGAAACCTGATTGAATTCTGTTCCATCTGTTCAGTGAGGTCATTATTCTATGACATCACTATGGGCATAAAATATGGGAAAAAGTGGGATTTTTGCCTGGATTATTCCATAGCAGGAGAAAGTTGAGCAATCATAACCTCCCCCTCCCATCACAAGTGCTGCTGTACCCAGTCTGTTTCAAGTGGCTGGTGGTTGGTTTTTGCTTGCACTGTTATTTTATTACACTTTCCTGCACAGTAATTACGAACTATGTCTGAAGGGTTCCAGATCTAGAGCGGCGTTAGCCTGAATAACCATACATTAAGCGATACATTAGCAATGCCTCTTTCTTAGTTGTGTACAGTAATATGTGTGTTTTTCAGGACTACAGTTTGTTATATGAAGAAGCAAAGTATTTCCAGCTTCAGCCCATGCTAGGAGAGATGGAAAGGTGGAAACAGGACCGGGAGAGTGGCCGCTTCTCAAAGTCTTGTGAGTGCCTGGTGGTGCGAGTTGCCCCAGATCTTGGAGAGAGGATTACACTGAGTGGCGATAAGTCATTGATAGAAGAAGTGTTTCCAGAAATCGGTGATGTGATGTGTAACTCTGTCAATGCTGGCTGGAATCACGACTCGACGCATGTCATCCGATTTCCACTGAACGGATACTGTCACCTCAACTCAGTTCAGGTAGGAAGTCACGTATGCATTTTCCAAAAGGGAGCCTGCTGGCCAGGTACCAGTGGGTTGACCCTCTTCCCTGTTGCTGGAGTGTTTTGGTGAACAAAACCAGCTGGAGGCTTTGAGCTAGTTTTTTACTTCTATGGGTCAGGGCTGCTTTCTTGACTTAATTCACACATATCATCACCAAATCTCTGTGCAAACAAACTCCATGCTTTAGGAAATATATGTTTGCCTCAAGATAAACACGTTGCATATTTCGAGCAACATTTTTTTGACATTTGAATATAGGGCAACCATTCAAGATTGCTTCCAGTCCCTTGCCCTGCTTGTAAAAACTGTTTTCTGGTTTTATGAGGGGGCACAGGGACATCTCAAGCCAGGGAGGGAAGATGCCACATCCCCACAGAACCTGTTGTGAGGGCATTTGGAGCTCTCTCTTCACCTGAGAAAAAGGTAGTGGAGATTCTCTGATTTGCCAGAGTCCACAGGAGCTCTGAAACTAAATAGGAAGAACAAAAGGAGCAAAAAGGAGAAGCCCCAGTCCCTTATTCTGGGTGTAACAAGTAAGAAATGAGGGGAAGGGGGAATTAATGTGAGAAAAAGACAATGGGGCAGCAGCATTGGCCACCTGCTGAAAGCAGAGCCACACTTCCACAGAGGGAGAAGACAGCCAGTGTCCTCTTTCTTCCTCCTCCTTCCTCCTGAAACAGGACCCGGTATTTTTGGAGAAGGGAGCAGCCTGCAGCCGCAGAGAAGGCATCTGGTTGAGTCCTGCCCTCGTAGAGGGGACTTTGAAAGATAGCGGAGGGGGCTGAAGCAAACTGGGACATCCTAAGAGGACTTTGACCCTTCAATGAGACTATCAGGCAAGGCATGTAATGTGAAGGGTACTGCAAGGGGAAGTTATCACAGGTGTGATTAAAAACTAGTGTGTCCTTTTGCCAGTGTTACCCAGGTCTCTTTCATTTGATAAAGACCTTCTAGTACTTCTTGAATAAATCACCATATACTTTTTTACTTTGGACAAAGAAAGCATGTTCAGTCTTCCTTCTTGCTGTGGTAACAACAACAAAGGCATGTCTGCTTATTGCCAGTAGGGACCCATCTATTTCTGTGGTCTCAGGGAAGATCCTTCTCTTTTTAGCAGGTTTTTTGTAATTTTTTTATGGTATACTAAGAGGCCTGTTACAGTAGGAAAATGGGTAGTGGTTTTAAACTAAAAGACAGTAGATTTAGACTAGATATAAGAAGACATTTTTTATGATGAGGGTGGTGAAACATTGCACCAGGTTGCCCAGAGAGGTGGTAGATGCCCCATCCCTGGAGACATTCAGGGTCAGGTTGGACGGGGCTCTGAGCAGTCTGATCTAGTTGAAAATGTCTCTGCTCGTTGCAGGGGGGTTGGACTAGATGACCTTTAAAGGTGCCTTCCAACCCAAACTATTCTGTGATTCTGTGTAGCAGTATCTCAAATCAGTAGCTGTTACGAAATGGATTTAAAAAGATCTGGGAGACAAATGCAGGTAACTTTGGGAATAATTATAATGTCATCTATTTTGTCCTTTCTTGGTTAAAAACAAGCTCCCTCACACACCTGTCTCCACCTAGTTAGGACATCCTGCACAGCCAGCACTTTGGAGTGAGAGCACTTCTTCACATCTGGAATTGTCATTAGCACTCTTGATGCTGTTTGTTTTAGCTACACTGTCTAAATGCTCCAGGCTCATGAATGAGTCCTTACAGAGAAGAGACTTGCAAGCTGAGCTTGGCATCTTCCCATCTGCCAGGTCCTGCTGTCCAGGCAGAGCAGCTCTGCTCTGCTCTCTCCCCAGAGGAAGCAAGCTGAGCACCGCAGTATGCACCGAGGGCTCACCAGGCACTGCGTGTGTGCTCGCACTTAGCACAGGAGTCTGGATAGACCTATCTAGACCTGTTGAGATCTGGTTAACCCATGTTACGCTTGGAGAGTTGTGTCTCTTACTGGCCTTCACTGTCATGCTGAAATATCAAAGTTGTTTTGTCATAGTGAATAATGCAAATTTAGAACAGCCCTACATGTAAGATTACCACTGTAGAGATAGGACTTTCAAGGAGGGTTGTTTAGCCACATGTCATATAATAGTTGTCAAAGCAGTTGTATTCTTTAGAATTTTCTCTCTTATCCTGATGTTTACATTTTTGTCACACAAATAAGAATGGCCAAGCATATTTACTGATGTGAAATAAATGTGTCAGAGTGGCAAAATATGCACAGGCTTCAAGAAATATGATGATCCAATGTTGATAATGCTGCATATTCCATTTCTGGAGGACATAAGCATCCCTCATTCCTAATAATAATGTGAGGAGGGACAGGGACTACCAGTAGACCTGGAAAGTGATGTGTAGACTAAATGATTTACCCAGGGCTGGGCCACTTTCCTAACAATTGCTACCATCACATTTTTTTTCCATGGCCTAAGTTCTCACGCTCTATTTTTCAGCGGCCTGCACTGACTCATATTTGGAGGATTTTGGCTTATATTGTTAAAAGCTAAATATCGAGAGTAAACAAAAATTGCACAGGTGTTTTGATGGTTGCTTCCCAGTCTTGTTTCCCACCCCCTCCTTTCTGACATTTGTCTGCTATGCAACTAGCCATGCTCAGGTATTTTGAAGCAATACATGTAAAGACGTGGCATGTCTTGTTTTAGGTGTTTTTAAACCACAACTCACTTCTCCCCTCCACCCCAATCTTCTGCAGCCTTCTGCTGCTTTGCTTGCCCTTGCTGTCCCAACGCATGTGAAAGCCAATTTGTTAATTGGTGAAGTAGCTGGGAAGGACCTGCTACTGGCACAACCCCAGTGAGGTCTGGTCATGCTGGACAGAGGGTCCCATGTCCTGTGGGGCCCAGCGGTGTCTGCCTCCCCCTGCTGCTGGTGGCCATCGCAGCTGACCCTGGTGAAGCCCTGGAAGGGTCTCCTTCGCAGGTGAGGCAAAGGAAGCCCAGGCAACAGAACAGATAAAAGACGACGACAAAAGTAGCAATGGGTATAAATAAGGGAGAGCATGCCTTAGCCCTGCAGTTACAGTAAAACACCATGAACATGGGTAACTAAAAAAAAAAAGAAGTGAAATAGTGGTGTGGAAGAGACCATGCTTGTAGAAGCCTGGAGCCAGTGCTGGGACCTGAGGTCTTTACACCATCATTCATTGGGTGAGCTGCATGGGTGCATCCCCTTGGCACTCTGAGAGCCTTGCCTGCTGACTCTTGTTTTTCCTTTTTTTTTTTTTTTTCTTTCTGCCATTGTATGTTTTGCCATTGTAGGCAGAACTTGTTAGTCCCATAATTAAAGTTAAAAGGTTTCAGGTTTTATCACAGGTAATTGTAGCCACAGATCTTTGTGATCACAGTTGTTTTTTAAGTCCCTAGAAAATTTGATGGTAACTTTTCTGAAATTATGACCGCAGTATCTGCGTTGTCACCATTTCATTGAGGTGTTTGCTTAGCATTCCTTGGTGTCTGCTATGGAATCCTGTATTTGCTCTGTTGTATTGTAGTTTTTGTGAATCAGAGAATGCATTTTTCCAGGCATGTTCCTGTGGATAGAAGGATACTGTATTTGACAGTACTAAAAAAAAATAAAATAAATGTATTCTTTCATTTTATCTCTTATTACTCAGTGGCCAAAGTCAGCAAAAATCAGTCCAATACAGTGAAGTCAAGTGAACCAGTTAATGGGTCTGTATAACCACTTTTATTTCCTAGTTGGATTCATTTGAAAACAGCAGTTATTGTCCTCAGACAGCTAACAGTTTGTTTATCTACTTATACATCAGTGTTTGTTTCCTCTTTTTTGCAGGTACTTGAGAGGTTACAGCAAAGAGGGTTTGAGATTGTTGGCTCATGTGGAGGTGGGGTGGACTCTTCCCAATTCAGTGAATACGTACTGAGACGAGAACTCAGAAGGACATCTCGTGCACCCTCTGTCATTCGAATAAAGCAAGAACCTCTGGACTAAAATGGACACGTTTCTTTATGCAAAAAAAAAAAAAAAAAAAAGGGCAGAGAGAGAGGAAACAAAGGGGGACGTTTCATGTGCAGTTTGGACTCCAAACAAGTCCTGGAACTAAAATTGAATAAAAGACACATTTATATCAAATATAGAGACCACACCTGAATTCATATGGGAACATTTGGAATAGTAGTAATAATAATAATAACCTCAAGGTGTAAAAGAAAACACACACATCTATATAAAAAATATGTATGTATATGTATGTATGTACATATATATATGTATGTATATGTCAAAGGGTAGGAAAGTCAACAACAAAAAAAGTGATAGATGAGGTTGGTGCTGTGATGGCCATTAAGTGTCCTAGGCCTTACTCAGGCCCACTTAACGGTGTACAAGCCATTACCATTGGGGGATACATACTACTCTTCACCCATTTTCCATTGCCAAACAGCCATCCACTTTTTAATGTGTACACACCTTGACTTAACTTTATTTGCATATGGAGGTTTATGTCTGTCTTTTTTAGAGGTGGATGGGCAGGTGTTCAGGAGATGACCATCCATTGCATTGGAAAGCTAGTCGACTGAAATTTTAAATGTAGTTTGTACAGAAGTCGCACACTTTTTGTCTGCCCTCACAGATGTGAAAGGTTAACTTTTCTTTTGAATGAGGTTTTTTTTTGTTGTTTTTGTTTTGTTTTGTGTTTTTTTCAAAGGGGGCCAGAATAATTAATATTTGGTAGAGATGCTCTGGTTTGAATCTGCTGCTTTCCTACAATTTTTTCAAATTTTATAATGTATTAAATACAATAAACTCTGTTTAAAATACCGAGGGTCTGATTTAAGCCAACAGAAGCAGAGAGGTGGGATTTAGCTCAGTGCACTCCAGTGCGTGGAGTGGCGGCTGCTCTGGCAGGCAGCAGGTGGGCAGAGCTGCCTGCGCAGAGTGGAGTGAGTTAAAGGCAGCAGACACCGTTGCCGGATCTGTCTGCTGTGCCACATGTTGCTGGTATTCCTTCAGTGCTGTCCTTTTTAAGCTTTATCCCGGTTTGAAGAGAGGCTGTTGGTCAGACTTAAAAATAACACCAGCTCAGCCCAGGGAAACCCATCGAAAAATGACACCTGGTCTGTAACCTTCAATGTAACAGTGAATAGTTGCATCCTTCTGTCCTGACTAAAGGAGTTGGCAGCTTCAACTCTCCCTGCTGAGTGTTAGTCCGCCTGTTTGGTTTTACTGTTGTTCATTTCCCCTCATTTAAAGCTAGTATTCTTCTGCTTAAAGAGTGAGATGGTCAGCCCCCTGTTACGCCATCGGCTGCGTCAGTCTTGATAGCAGACGATAAGTCGATGTCCTGCGAGTTGTTCTCTTGCAGAGTCTCACTGAGGCCGTCTCTGCAGCCACCTGGTTCGGGCTGGTGAGATTTTGCAGAGGTACCACGTCACGATACCACTGCACGGACTGTTCATGGGTTGATGCTTTCACCACCTAAGATGCACCAGCAACCACCACCTTTCCTCCAAAGTATCTTTTTATGCAATATTCCAGAATATGACTGTGTATTCATCCTAGTACAGAAGTTTCTATCGATGCAATGGTGCCGGCGTTTCATTCATTTTGGTGACACTTTGCTATTTATTTAAGAAAATTTTAAAAAAAGGAATTGTTGAATACATGTAACAAGGTTTTTAATATAGTCTGATAACTCAAAAAAAAAAGCTACCATTTTTCTGGTTTTTATTAAAATTTGTCAGAGGGTGTGTTTAAATAACTCTCTGGCAGCACATATCAATGGTTTTGAAATTACTGAAATGTGGAAATGGGGGGGGGGGGGGCTCCAAAAATTAAGGTTCATTAATGGGTTATTAAATCTTCAATGTGATGCTGATTTGTCTATTCACAGTACTGAAACAGCTGCCTCATTGAAAATGCTTGTTTTCAATTAGCAGCAAGTAGTCCTCTTAGAAAATAAACAGAAGCTTGCTCCTACTGCCCACAATTTGGTGGTTAGTTTGCATGGAAGTCAGAAAGCTAAAATCCTGGGAAATAAATATTTTTAATAGATCTTCAAGATGTGATGTTGAAAAAGATGGCAGCCCCCGTGGGTTGAGAGTACAGGGGTTACCAGTGCAAGGCGACAGTGATGTTTCAGAGACTCTTTGCTGCAGGAACCTTCCCTGCGCTTCCAGGTGGAGCCTCACTTCTGAGGCCTCCACAGCATACCCGGGGATATGTTTACACTCTCTGTTAAGCCCAAAGGTACTCTCAAATCCAGACCTGCCCTGCTAGCTGTCGTGTTTATGTACGGGCATATGCTCTGGTGCAGTCTGGAGCCGGGAGGCTGCAGCTCCTTTCCCTGCTCCCTGGCCAGCAGATACCCCAAGCCTGTCTGGCCAAGGAGCATCAGTGGCCCTGAAATTGGCACCGCAGTGTCTGCCCCAGCGCTGGCAGTGCCCACAGCCCTGCAGGCTGGGTGTGGAGGGCGAGGAACTTTGCCACTAATGCTTTTCGTTGTGTTGCTCCCAAAGCCAGCAGGTTGTGCTCAGCTGGTGGTTTTGCTTGCTCAGCATGTACCTGTCCAACTCGGCGACACTGAGGATACCTTTTGTCTCCTCCCAAATCCCCAGCTGGCCAGTCACCTTCCCACTGAGCCTGTGTTCGTTGTTGGAGTCAAAAATCACTCCGAGACCCTGAATGTAAATGTCTCTGCAATTACTATGTGGTCACAGACAGAGAGATGGCTGATGAAAAATGTATGCAGGAATATGCTAGATGTAGATTTTTAGAGAGCAAATGAGATTAGTCCTGTTTGCAATTGAGGCTTGTAACCACGTGTTTTTAAAATGTTCTTTAGAAAAACTGATCAACAGACAAAATGAGCAATATAGCCAAGAAGGGGGCTGTGGGGGGAACCAAGAAGGACCAGATTACAGTCAGCTTGTTTCTGGAGGTCAGTAATTTTAACGTGTACAATAGTTTAAATTTATTTTCTGTTAAAAAGTATGACTCCATTTTATACTATCAGTGGTGCTGTATTTAATAACAAGAGGAAGAGCTGCAGTGAACGGTAGCTGCCAACACTGTACTTCAGCAACTTGGTTAAGCAACTGCCAGGAGAACTGCTGTGGACATGCAGAGATCGCAGATGCCACCCAAACCCCCTCCCACAATGAAACACAGGCAGAGGAACTGGGTCTTCAGCTTTTGTTTTGGTAATGTGAATGCTGCATTTCTGCAATAACCATCGACCCAGGGTTTAGTTCTTCCCCTATTGCCTCCTTAATGTACCGATCAGCTACGTAATGTAAGTATGAATCCTAGCACGCTTGGATGAACCTTTAAACCGTGAGTGTCCCATTGAAGACTGAGTTAATTTACCGTGTGCTGGAGAAAGTGAAGTCCTGCTTAGTTACGAGGTTAATCTCCTTTTCCAGCTGCACTACTTGTAAATAGATGCTGCTAATTTATTATATCTCTGGGTACTTACTGGCCAGGTAGTCTGGCCCAGCAAATGTTTTTCCTCTCCATTACCATGTGTCTAGAAGAAAGCTGATCATTTCAGTGCTTGACTGGCACAGGCAGATAGAGGCATTGCTTTTTGATGTCCCATAGAATCCATAACAAAATCCAATGGGGACGACCTACCCCCATGGTAGGTTCAAAAACATGAAAGTTGAGCCACGCATTCAATTATTTTTCCTCTATGCTAAACAGGCACTGATTTCAATTTGAGGAGAAACATTTTGTTCATGAGCATAATTTTTTGCAGCAACCTTTAAAAATTGATTGCTATACTAATTACAGGGGTTTTACTGTCACCCAAATGACTTGTCAAGTGCATTTTTCTTCAGTGTTCAAGTTATTGGGAACTTGGGAGAGGAAGGGTTTGATTTTGAGGGGTGAGAAAAGAATTTTTAGTGACCAATGGTCATTTTTTCAGAGAAATAAAAACATTTATTTCCATCTGTCATTTCTTGACTGTGGAATTCTATATTATGAATTATTTCTAGGGACAACTGGTATTTGTATGTCGGCATTCATGCTGCCTGAGGTTTATTTACAGTGGAAATGAAACCAAGACATCCTTAGGGCCTGTAGACCAGTTGCTTTTTCTTAGACTTCAGTTTGAGTGGTTTATTATTTCTTGAGGGTCTGGAGGGATAGCCACCACCAAAAATCAATATGTTGCATCAGGTCCCTGTGTTGGCTTTGGCTGCTGTCTCAGTGATCTGGTTATTAAAGACCCCAAAACTGACTTAGCATTTGGGATCCTCTATTTGAGATCGAGAATGAGACTGCTAAAATCATATCCCTACTTTCCAAAAAAAAGATGCAGGCACAGAGTATAAGCTGAGCTAGCTCTGCTACCTGGTAACTAGCATCCTAGCATCAATGCTGGGGGGGAAACCCTAGTGCCAATCTGCTGAAGCATCATCTGTGCAAGGATGAGCTCCAGAAATGGAGGTGTCCTCTGACAGATGGGGAAACGTCCACTTTTCCTTGAATTGGTAATTTTTTTGCATTTGCTGTCTAGGGACATAATACATTATTGAGTCCTGTGCCACTAAAATAACAGAGACTATTGTTTTTCAACTGATGTCAGATATTATGGGCCAGATCCCATCTTCAGCCTTCTGTATTGATGGTGAACTTGCCCCACCATTCAGCTCAGTTATGATGTGAATTACAGATTAGTGTAATTTAGGGATTATGAGAAGAGACATGGCGTGGTGATCGGCTGTCGGTGTCGTTGCATCAACAGCAATAGCATGGCATCTCTGTCACGCGTTGCTTCTAGAAAATACAGTATTTTCCACCACAGTTCAGAGGAAGCATGGTTTGATCGGACTTTTCTCTCTCAGCCTCATTGAAACTGTATGTCCATGAGCTCTTCACTGCGGAGAGGCTGTTGCTGGTGTGAACAGGCTGGGTTTGTGCCCCTTGGGGAGCATGGGCTGCTGGTGCCCATCCCCTAATCCTCAGAACACAGCTCAGGCTTGCTGGTCTGGGAAGAGATGGAGGCAGGGAGATTTGTCTCTGTACTCTGAAGTTTGGACCAATAAACGATCTCGTCTACAACCCCAAATGGTCTTCTAGCTTCTGTTCTATTGTGTAGCTTGTCAATGTTGTTATTAATTTTCCCAAGGAAAGTGCATAGCACGGGATGGGTGGCCTTCCCTGGTTGCTGTTAGGATGCAGTCTAAAGGGCAGGGTGATGACCTGTTGATTGGGCATTGACTTAAAACAAAAACTGCATGTGCTGAAGTCCCCTAAACTTGTGTACTACACACATTCTGGCTTCAGTTCAAACCGGAGGGCTTCGTGAGGATCACCAGTGGATGCTTGACACTTTATTTGATTAACCTCCAAGAAAGTGCAAAAACAGAAGACAAAACAAGCAGAATGTAGACACTAGTTCTGAAGATCTGGAGCCGTGATTTCACTAATCCCTGCTGCTTCTGAATAAATACTTCAGCTCTGGGTGGCTCACATTAAGAACTCTTATTACCAGAAAATAACAAAGTAGCTGTGCATTTCTTTCCCTTGCTTTCTCCAGTTCAGGAGGCTTGTTTTTCTTCTACTTGGGGCTGTGCCTGGACAGCAAGAAGTAATAATTTTGGCCCTAATGCAGTGCTTGGTCTCTTCAAAGCATTGTACAAACCTTCAATTAAGCATCTCTCTACCTGTAAGGGAAGAAGGTAGCAAGAAGATCATCTTGCACCTGGGGAGGCTGAAGAGGCTCGACTTCCACCCATCCACGTGGCAAGCTGAGCTTCAGTAGTCATGCTCAGCTGCCACCCTCTTTCACAACCCCTCTTGCAGTACAGAAGGAGGTTGGAATTGGTGACATGCTATGACGTGTTTTTTTAAAGCTGAGAGTTGCAAGCTATTCAAGAAAATACAGGGCATCCCTGAGATGTCTGAGTAAGCTTAAAAATAACACTACAACCACGTTAGGCTTGATGTACCTTTGCAATTATTTTTTTCTAATTCCTTCCCAAGTGAGAGAAAAATAAATGAACTAAAATTCCCTTCACCTTCCATGTTTTAAGTAGGGTCTACTTATGTCTTAATCTCCTTCCTCTGTCTCAGGTCCTCACTAGTGACTATAATTTTCTGTTTAGGATGTTTAGGTTCCTTACCACAGAACTCAGACATTACAGGGGGTGGGGAGTGGGGGTGGTGGAAAAAAAAGCTGCAGTGGCATTGGTGAAAGAGCTTTGGTCGTTCACATAGTGGTCACAACAAAATCCTGACGCATGCCAGGATGGTTGGTGGCAGGAATGTTTTTCAGGTGTGGTTGCTGAGATGGGGAAAGGCATGGCTGGCTCCTGGCTTCAAACACTCCAAAATAAAAATTACAACAGTGGGAAACTAAGGCTCAAACCCTCACGGATTATCTTCCTCCTTAAGCATCTGCTCCTCTTTCTCACAGTTGTAGCCTTTAGATGAGTAGTGTAAAAGCTGTGCTATCGTCTCTGCCATAACCAGTGTGGGAGAAAGCTGCTTGGCTCAGGGACAGCTGTTCTGCAGAAAAATTCTCTTCTGATGCATTATTGATAGATGTAAGTTAAAGCCATAAAGCTCGCAGCTTTATCAGGCAATATCTACTAAATCCTGGAAGCATGTAAGATAACCTAAATGTAATCTACTGCATACCAGCTCCTTCAGTGATGGATAGCACAACAAAAGCAGGACTAATGAAAAATTAATGAAAACAGTTACTTCCATAAGAAAAATGATCTGTTTTCTCCCACCTTTGTATTGATTTTAACTGGCCCTGTAATTGGAAGTGTATAATTTTTTCCTAAGGTAAAGAGGATTGAGGGCGAGGGAGAGCGAGCGTATAATTCTATTCATGTTTGTGACATACTTTCAGGCTACAAAAACAAAGCATTTTCCTTAGGATGTTGAAGCCGCCTGTGAATGCAGACTTCAAGCATATTTTCTCAGCTCAGGCAAACTGCCACGCTGGTTTGCCTGAAACCAGATATTGCATGAGCAGAGTACTTGGAGTACTTTGAAGGCTAGAGAGGAAGTACAAAGAAACAATGTTTAAGAAAAATCAAATACAGTGCATGTAACTTGGTGGTTTTAACATGTTTCATGCATTCAAGTTCATTCCTGATTGATCTGCCACTTTCTGAAAGAGAAGAATCTTCCAGTTGTTCTTTGGAGAGTGAATGAATGTCAGGCTCAGAGGAAGGACCTTCTGTGTGAGACCAAACCAATTGCGCCATGTTGTTCATGCACCTGCTCAGCAGTGAATTCACTGCCACGTGTAGTCTCTTCTAACACTTTTAAACACGACTTTTTCCCTAAATTGGATAGAGCATTTATCTCTTTTTTTCCATACAACAGAAGAAACCAGTCAGATCTGCAACCGCTGTCAGCTCTATTTTAAATTATTCTTAAGTTTTTAACCTGCTTAATGTTAATATATCCACTCAGCCCAAAGGGCACTGCCGAGATAATAAATCAGTCAATCAAAGTAGCATATAGTTTGTTTCAGTAGGGAAAAAACAAGTGCATTTCTCAAAATGTTTAGGAAATGCTTCTTTCCTGTTCCCTGTTGTGTGTGCTATGGGTCTTTTTCTAATCTTTTCCATCAAAGACACGATATGGAGCCATATTGTGATTAGGGAGCTGAGAAGCGAGATGTTTCTGCACATATTGGTAGTAAATTTTACTCTTTGTCTCTTTCTAGCATCTTTTAGCTAGTATGCCTTCATTTTAAATATGCATCTGTGTTTTAACTTGAGAGATTTAGCCACATCCTTGGTTGTTGCTTTTTTTTTTGTCTTTCTCATTGGCCTGAGAATAGCTGCCATACAAGGTGAACCACCTCTTTTGATACATGTCATTAAAAATTAGGGCATTTAGTTGTCCTCAATGTTTGGCTTGGATTTATTTGTGTTTCAGCAGTCTCAGCTGGTCCAGTCTCAGCTGGTGTTCCACACAGCAGATGTGGTGACCGATTGGCACAGGTGACCAAGGGCCCCCTTGTAACGGTGCCCTCCCCAGCTCACTGGGCCTTGCTGCATGAGCGAGTGCTCCAAGAGCAGCACCAGTCAGGAGAGGCCACCCAAAAGTTGTTGTGGCTGTAACCATCCAGTAGCGAGGGAGGACTGCAAGCCAGGGCAAATTCTGTATCCGTTGTCGGGGACTGCCCACGCTGCAGGGATGGGAGAGGTGCTGCTGGCAGTGAGTTGTCCTGGGTCCCCAGCTCCTTACCCCACCCTCAGGCTGGAGGTCCCCTGGAGATGATACACAAAATCCATCTGGACACAGTCCTGGGCAACTGGCTTGAGATGGCCCTGCTTGAGCAGTGGGGGTAGACAAGATGGAGGTCCCTTTCAACTTCAACCATTCTGTGCTTCTGTCATTTCCCAGAAGACTGGACTGACTGAGATGTTTGTCAGGGAGAATGAAATGTGGCCCTACCCTTCTACTTGGTGCCATCAAGATCCTCTTCTGTTTGCAAAGCAACGCACCAGTAGTGCAAAAAATTTCAGAGAGGCAATATTGCTGGCTACAGAAGTGTGAGACCAGGCCAGGAAAAGCACTGTCTGCATGAAACAGTATCGCTGTAAACCCAGTGCTCACAGTACCTTGAATGAACCAGCAAGGCTTGTTTAAAAAATTTACACCAGGGAAAGCAGGATAGAGAAGGGCATGAGAGCCTGTCGTGGAAAGGCACTGGAGGCCGAGGGTGCTGGTGAAGCATGTAGGGGTGTGAGCAGGACATTACTGAGACGGGCCAGCTCTGTTCCTGAATGACAATTAGAGCATGTCTGAGTAGTTAGCGGGATGGAGAGCTCAGTTCCCTGGGTCCCACTCCTGCTGCTCTGCAGTGTTAAGTTTAGCTCTCAGGGGTGGAAGTAGCGTATGGAAGGAAGAACACTATATAAACAAGAAAGGGTCTTAATGTGGGAAAATGAAGCTGTAAATCATCAAAAATGGTTAACAGCAATGTCACAGAAGCATTTAGGATCACTGGCAACTCTGGCATTAGGTCTGTATTTTGTATGCCATACTTCAGGTTAGTGATGGCAAAATGTGGGAACAATAAATGATGAGGGCAAGTAAAACGTGCGTGCAAGGAAGTGATTTGCACATACTTTTTCCATAGCATGCCAGAGTGAGAGAAGGACAGTAATTTGATTGAAAATGCATGGAGGAGAAAATTATCATGATTACTTTCATTCTTTAAAGAAGAAAAACTTAACAGTTACACCTGTTACTGCAACAAAAAATACAGGCCAGCCACTTTATTCTGGGCAAAAAGAAGAGACATCCTGAAAAAGCCTGTTTTGTTACAGATTATATCCTTGTTACTTTCTCCTGCCACCGCCTGTACATTAATTACAAAGTCAGTCTTCTATCTGGCCATCGCTTCATTCTGTCTTGCTCAACATGTGCTACAGACTGCAAGAAAGTCCATCAAAAGAAATAGAAACAATATATAGATTTTTTTTTCAGAAACATTATTTACACTAACACCTTTTTCTTAAAAATGAATATGCACTCTGCATCTGTCTGTTCCCCAACCTTGGAGTTTAATTGTGTTTTGAGAGAACCTGGGCAGGGCAGAGCCTGATTAAAGGTTTGCTTTGGGAAGCACAGGAAAGGAGAACTTCTCCGCTCCATGCCGTAGGATGAATACTCTCTTGCAGGAAGAACTCTTCTCCCAAGTGACAACTAGGAATTGTCATGAAACAAACATAAATAAAAACAAAGCCTTTCGAGTAGTGTTGGAAACAGAACAGTCTGTATGTGTTGCCTCAAATATAAAAAAACACCAGGGAAAGGGCTTCCATGCTTCATTGAACTTCTCAAGACATCCAAAGAGGCCACAAATGCATTTCTTCCTCCAAGTGTCACTCTGTTACACCGTTTCTTTCTGGAGCATCACAGTCATCCTGCATCTTCTTAAAAGTAAGGCATCACTTCATTCTGCTTTCCTCCCCTTGTCGTATTATCTGGGGTTTTAATTCTGTCCTTTCATGTTTTTTTCAGTGAAGAGAGATCTTTTACAACATTTTTTCTCAGTAGGGAACAGAATGGGGATTAATTCCTAATGGGGGTTGAAAGTCATTGGGTGCCAGTACTGAGTTTGATGTAATAACTATATTTAAAGTATTACTCATAGAAATTCTGTGAACAGCAAAGCTGCAGCTCATAATTACATGACATTGTTGCTGAAGAATGAACAAACAAACAGGAGAGCTTCAAGAAAGGTAGACCCAGTGCTTGTCACAGCTCTTTTGTGAGGCCCCAATTTGGGAAGGCATTTCAGGGTGTCCTTAGTTGTTGGTATGGCAGAATTTTAGTCTTCATTTCAATGGGACATTTACAATACTGAAATAGTGTGTGTATTTCCATACCTCACCAAGTTAAGACACAGCTGCTTAAAGGAAAGAGGAGCAAGAAGACACCAGAGAAAGCTTCCCCAAAGTTTAAAGGGCTAAATATTGATTCTTCAGCTCTGAAAAACTGAAGACATATCATCTTCTTCTGCTATGTTCTCAATATGCTTGAAAAGAAAAATCACTCCATGACCACTTTTTTCCCCCTATAAAAATGTGAGCAATGAACACAGCAGGTTCTCAGTTCAATATGTATAATTTATTGTAAAATGTATATAATTGGTTTGGCAGACAGCAAATGCACCAACACAAGCATAAAACTTTTTATGAATCCATATGTAATACTGGATGTTGATGAATTATTACTACAGCAAGGTGTCATGGTAAATAACTGATGTAGATGTACAGTAGAAAATTACTGGGTTTGCCATTTTTCATTAAAAAAGGAAACAAACACAAAATCCTATTCATATCTCCATTATTTATTGAAGAATCTTTTTAATACACTCACTGCTGGAGCATCTGGGTGTATTAAACAGCTGAATTCAGTATCACATTAAGCTAAATTGCCCACAATGGGCAGCTGCCTCATTTCACTGCTCTTAAAAGTCAAAAATGTCTTTTCTGAACATGAAGCATTTGTCTCCTTGCCGAAGTGGTATGCTGGTGAGTATTTCACTGAAGGGAGAGGGATGCAGGTCGGGGGAGTGTGTTGCTCTGCTGCCAAGACCCTGGACATACTGTAGTCAAAAATTTCCAAGCACAGGAGAGAGCACAGGAATAGGAGGAGAGGTCGAAACTGCGCTCCCAGCTGCATATGCATGGGTCTGGTTTAGGACCTGGTGGCCAAGGAGCATTGTGTGCCATCACCCAGCTGCCCGGCAGTTATGGAACTGGGTCTGTGGGGAGAGCTGCCCTCATGGGTTAGCTCAACAACCTCTCAAGCCCCCTGGCTGCCAGATATCTGTGTACAGTGTAGGGGTGCAGAGGCAACACAGCATGCAGCACCCCAGCCACCTGCACGGGCCACAGGGATCCCCCACCCCGGTGCTGGCTCACAGGCTGGGAGCAAAGAGGGGTGTGCAGGTGTGTGTCAGGTCAGGGGGGACATGGTGGAGGAGACAACTGGGTCTGCTCTGCCCACTGTGCTGCACACCTCTGCCCTGTGCTCCTCAGTCCTGCAGGAAGCCCTGAAGCCCCTCAGGAAAAAGCAGGGATCCCCGCAGCACCTGCCCTGACTTGGTCCCTAGGGCATGTTCAGCAAGGTGGGCAAGACGAAGGGACCCCCCCCTCTGCATTCCTTCCCTGCCCCATTATCCCTATGTCTTTTTCCATAGAGACCACAAACAGGTCAAATATTTTCCAGCCTCTCTGGAGGTGTCAGTACTCCTGAGGGGAGCCTCTTCATGTCATCAGTGAGGCTCAGACCCTGATGTCAAAGCCCCTGTGACCATCACATCAACATTCCTCCACTTGTGTTCTCCTTTCACATCTTCTTTGGCCTCTTCCTTCCTCATCCCAGAGTGGATTTTCCCATTCATTTTCCCACCTTTTAGATCTTCCTCCTCTCTTAGCCCATTTTTCATCATCTCTTTCGAGTTGCCTGTTTTCTTTCTTCTCTTATAATCCTGTACATTTGGATAATTTTCATTTGGACTGCTTAACATAACCACTAGATTTGTGTTTTAGCCTTGTTTGGCAGGTTAAAGGCTCCCTTTTCTAGCTTATGATGTTTTGCCTTTAATTCTCTCTCTTAATATGTCAGTGTTTACAGACTTGGGACCCAGGTCAACTTTAGTGGGAAGTTTCATCAGTGATTGACATAGGAGCAGGGGGAAAACATTTAAAATGTTCCAACATGAGAGGCTAAAACTAAGTATCTGAGTTTGTCTGTGGCCAGCTTTTCCAAGATCCTCCATGCTTCCAGGACCTCCCAGCTCCAAAGGGACCTGCAAGTAGAAAGAACAATGTTTCTGAAAAGCAGGCCATGTTTCCTTAGGTTACAGATAACACAGGCAGCATCCTACCTGGTTTAATCCAACGTGTCAGAGCAGGGATCTTATCTCCAGTAAGTCTCTGCTAGGCATTGTGCCCAGTCCTTCTGTTATATTTATATTTATCAGTAGTATGTTTGGAAGGAAGAGGAAAATCTTTTTTGCCTTCCAACTTCTTTCCAGGGGCAGCTCGTAGAGGTTCATGTGTTTCAGGCAAGCCAGAAATGTCTGTCCCATCACTCAGCTTACACACTCACACATTACCTGACTGTGGTGCTGCCTCACGATAGTTTTCTGAGCATGTGTATTCTTTAGACATGCTGTGACCATCCCAAATCAACACCTATGATGGATGAAGCCACTCATCCACATAACTAATCTAACAAAAAAACCCATAATGTACATTCAGTGATATGTTAGAAAATACGCTTTATTCCGTGACCCTGCTCACCTCAGCCAGCAAAGCAGGGACTGGTGTGAGGGATGCCCACAGGAAGCCCGCTCAACCTCTCTGTAACCTGGGATGGTTGCACTGGCAAAGCACTGCTAATGCAGCCCTGGAAATAGGCATCCCTTGTTGTTTCCAGCCTTGGTGTGTAGAAAAGAGGACTCCCACACTGTGCTCCTGTCACACTCAGATGTTTTTTTATTCTTCAGTTGCAAAACACTGCAGAAAATAATCCAAACTGATCTCAGAAGTGAAAGAAAAATGGAGCGGCAGCTGTTTTTCAGCAAGGCTCCTTTATCAAATGGTGTCTGTTCAAACCCCTTCTGTTCAGTAGGAAATACCTCACTAGAAAAAGTCCCCCATTTCCAGCTTATTTTTCCTGCAGCTGTCATCGTGCTGTTCATTGTTCATGAAGTTACCAGCACCTGTGTCTCCCCAAGATGCGATCTAGAGGCTCCCACTGTTGATTTCAATGTAAATATTTTTTTTGTTGAGAAACAAAAGGGCTGGAAAAAGGGAGGTTATGGGAATATTCAGGACGAGATAAGGAATCTGAGGCAGAAAAGAACACACCAATTACCTCAGCTCACACGCTCATCTGCCAGATGAAACCTGTTTTACCGGCTGTTGCCCAAAGGCAAAACACCACAGGGCTTCTGATGTCATGTTGGCCTTTGGTTATGAGCCCGGGTAAATGGGTACCTGGCAGAGAGAGGAAAAGGGCTGTGCTGCTTAATGCCAGATTCATCTATTTATGTTCATCTAGCATCAATTAAAAATATCTCTGTCTCATTTTGCCTGCCTTCCTGACTGCTAGTGTGGTATTTGTTTTCTTTCCATAATACTGTAGCTTGCCTTGCCTTACAGTTTACAGCAGCGAGAGTTGGCATTTGCCTCTAGCAGGACAGAGGATGAGAAACCATTTCACTTTCATACTACTTTTCCTCCTCTCTGTCTGCGCAGAGCAGAGAAAGTGTTTGATGTGCCGGTTGTTGTGGAGGGGTGACGTACAAGGCCCGGGCTGTTGTTAATTTGCACTGCTTGGATGGCATTAGCTTTTTCCTTAGGATTTAAATCAAATTGGTGGCATTGCTGGGACAATATAGTGCTGTAGATCTGAACTGTGTTCCATGTACTCATCTATCTTTTTTTTTTTTTTATTATATTAACCTTCTTCCTTCTTTTTTTTTTTTTCTTTTTATATCAGCAAGACCCAGTGAAGCAGACTTTATGTTGCAATAATTCTGCATGTTTTGGTTATAAATATCCTGAAGCAAAGTTAAGGGTTTTTTCATATAACTATCAAAGCAAGTGTCTGCTTCAGCACGGAGTGAAAGGGACGCTTTACACATAAAAGCTCATCAGTGGGTGGTAAACAGCTTTTGTCCTAATACATATTGCAAATATTCTGTTGCGGCACAGACTGACGGCTTTGGTGAAATTGGGAGCATCTGACTGAAATGCCACGGTTCCTTGTGCTAGTTGCTATCGTGGGAGCCTAACCAGGGTCAGAGCACTCAAGAAGTCCCATGAAAATCAAGTCTTTTGCTTGTTGCACTACAAAAGACGTCTCGTGCATTTTAAATTTCCAGTTGTCTCCATGAGAACAAATAATGCCACAAAGTAATTTAGAAACAGAGGAGGTAGGTAAAAATCAGTAACTTCAGCAATAGCAGCATAGACAGTTTTCTCCACCACAATCTCCCATCTAGATTTTCCGAGCAGACTCGTGATTTCAGCAGCTGCCTTGGCAGGTGCCCAGCGTGATGCACCTGAAAGCAGCCAGGCTGTCTGACAGTGGATGTGCAATGGTTTCGGAAAATCAGAGGTGTTCAAGAGTTCTCAAGTCGATCATCAAAAACTACTAAATATTTCACATTTTTCTTCTTCCTCAGTGTTGTATGCCCTAAGAATGGCAAGTGCTTTGTGATCTGAAGTCAACACAACAAGTACTGGTGTACCACTGGCTTGCAACAGCATCTATTTGAAGGGATGTTTTAAAGCAGTCTGCAGTGCTGGAAGGCAGCTTTTTCTGTACTGCTTCTAGCAAGGATGTGCTGATCTGAGCACTCAGCAGCATGATTTATTTATTAGAACTTCATACCATTTTTTTCTCCCCATTGACAAAGGATTAAAATTAAACATCCTTAACTGTGCGAGATGAAAGTATAGCTTATCTCATCCAGGTACATCTGTATTAGATACGTGTGTAAGCGATTGCTCTCGCCTAGCTTGATCTTGCATTCTGTACAGGCAACACTCCCCTGAGACAGCTTGCCCGAGTTGGCTGTTCAGATGAACTGTAACTATGACCAGAGGTGGCAGTGATTGGACTAGGCCAGGACAAACCTTTGCAGCCTTTGATTCGCCAAAGACTCAATCAGTAGCTGTCACTGATACTAGGAGGGGCCTGTCATGAAGGCTGGGGTCTTTGGGAACACATCAGAGTCGTCGTCTTGTCATTTCACCTACTGAGCACAGTGCTACAAGTGTTAAAGCTCAATAACTCACCTCTTCATGAGTTGGTGAAGAGATGTGTTCTTGAGTCATGCACCTGCCTGGCTGCTGAGCACTGCTCTCTGGTGGTGCAAGAGGCCCTGGGGACATCAGTGCTGGAGGAGTCTGGCCAAGCAAGAGGCACCTCCACAAGTGACTGCGGCGCAGTGGGGGTTTTGAAATTGTAGGAGCATTGAAGCAAAACTCGATGTATTGGCAGCAAGTGGGGTTTGCATTCAAATATCTGTTAGAGGTGTGCTGAACTGGGAATGGTGCTTCAGTACATGCAGATTTTGCACAGACCCCCAGGATGCAAGGGAGTGCCAGGGAAAGCTGCACTGGAGGCACACGTCAGCATCAGCAGCACAGCCTGTGGTCATCTGGGCTTACTCCACATTAAGACTTTGCTCATAGCAGTTACCAAGTCTGAGGGAAATGTTGCCAAGCTAAGGGAAATAGTGGCACCTTACAGTGGTCTCTTTCCCTGGTGCTGCCTCTCCTGGAGACAGTCCAGGTAGGTGGAAAATGTGTAGCTGAGTGTTCTGCTGCCGGTGCAGAGCAATGTGTGACAGGGTGGCAAGTCCAGAGGAGCACCGTGAAGATGATGAGGGGGCTGGAGCACCTCCCTTATGAGGACAGTCCGAGACAGTTGAGGTTGTTCAGCCTGGAGAACAGAAGGCTCCAGGGAAACCTTATAGCAGTCTTCCAGTACTTAAAGGGGGCTACAGGAAAGATGGGGAGGGACTCTTTATCAGGGAGTGTAGTCATAAGACAAGGGGTAACAACAGTTTTAAACTGAAGGAGGGTAGATTTAGATTAGATATTGGGAAGAAATTCTTTACTGTGAGGGTGGTGAGACCCTGGAACATGTTGCTCAGAGAAGCTGTGGCTGCCCCCTCCCTGGCAGTGTTCAAGGCCAGGTTGGACGGGGTTTGAGCAACCTGGTCTGGTGGAAGGTGTCCCTGCCCATGGCAGGGGGGTTGGAACTAGATGATCTTTAAGGTCCCTTCCAACCCAAACCATTCTGTGATTCTAAGATTGTGTGAAGCCAAAATGCTGAGAGCAGCCCTGGAGACACACAGGACCAAGAAGAGGGAAGGGAAAGCATCCCCCACCAAAGCTTCACTGTCAGAGAGGCAGTGCTGTCTGCTTTGGGTGCAGGGAAAGGAGAAGACTGTGCAAAAACCTGGCTGGCAGGGAAGATGGCAGATGCAGAGCAAAGGGTCTCCCTACATCTGGCCAGTGCCATGGGGACCCAGGTGACCCAGCCCTGAAAAACACTGCTGGGCCAGACCGTGCTGCTGCAATCAGGTTGCATTCTGCCACTCCATTGTTAAAGTTTCTCCTGCTCCATTGAGCACACTTACTCTGGTGTCTGTGCAGACAGGCATGACTTTGACTTTGGGGTTCAAACAGGACAAATGGAGGAAAAAAGATCCAGAAGATAACACCAGCTTTTCAGGGAGGTCATTTGCCTGCACCTTTGCTTCCCTTGTCCTTGCAGCTGTAGAGGAGAGCAGTGGGACGTGGTCACTGATCCTGGCTGTGTATCAAGGGGCCTGTTGGTCTTTTGCTGATGAAGCAGTATGGAAAAGTCAGTCAGGCAAGGCAGTGTGGTGGTTTGTGGCATACTAGGAGCATGCATGGTGAAGACTCACTTGGACTGAGCAGTGTCTGAAAGGGCTTTGTCGGGGACACAAAAGGTTTTTTTTTTTAAAAAAAAGTGTTGCCTGCAAGGGCCCCTTAACATTACAAAGTGTGGAGATGAGCATGGTGCTCTAAAAGGAACAGGGGTCACTGTGGTGGAAAGTGGGATCTGATCGCTGTGCTAGGGCATCTACATAGCATCCAGCAGATGTGGATTTCAGGGGAAAGCAGCCCCTGCAGTGTTATCTAGAACTGAATGCTTCCCCAGCAAGGAACATGAAGGAGAGATGAAATACACTTTTTGCTGGGAATACCACTGAATGCACAACTTGCTGCCTTTTACACCAGCTACTTTGAAACACCACCTCATCTTGCACACAACCAGTTACAAAAGCAAGGTCTACTTCATTCTTCAGACAGCGCAGTTCCCCTCTTTTGCAGTAACTAACAAGTGTATTACTTTGTCCATTTCTCTCTGTGCATACATTACGTGGTGAAATATGCTGTGGTGCCTTGTGCTTGAGATTCCCCAAGCTTTGGAAAGGTGGTCTTGAATGAAAGCTATTGCTGCAAAGACCTTCACACATGGGTTGGCTGGTTGGTGATTACAGAGTATGAAGGGATGAGCTAGTAGAGCTTGGGCAGTTTTACTGCAAACACTGTGGTCAAAGTCATGCTGTAGATGTTGAGATGTCCTCATTCATGAAGCTTAAATCACACAATAGGAGCAGAAGCCATGTTACCAATGCTTTCAGAAGTATAATGTATATGAAAGTACTTCCAGTGCTTCCATCTCCCTAGAAATAAACAGAAATTAAAATCTGCTCTAAGTTTGCACACACAGAATCATTAACTTTGTATAGTTAGGGACTAGAGGGAGGGAGGGAAGGGGGATTTTTGGTAGGGTTTTTTTTCTTTTTTTTTTGCCCTGGGCAAAATTTTCAGCATTAACTAATTAATGTTTATAAAGCACTTTGCATATATAGTGCCTTTCATCAGGGGATCTCCGAGTATTAGATTATATTATCTTGAAGGCCCCAGGCCTGTGCATACTAGCCCTATAAAGTATTAGCCTTATAAAGTTTAGTAATTCACTTTGGGTTTTTTTCTGGGTTTTTTTGGTTGGGTTTTTAATCTTCTCTTTTCTGAAAGTGTGCCGAGCATTTTGGCTGTATATGTAAAAAGGCGGTAAAAAGGGTGGTGTCAGCCAGAATGACCATATGAAAAATCAGGGCCCCATAATGCACTTCTCAAATCCTCTAATTGCTGGAGTTGGGGAGTAGCAACTGTGCCAAACTTAAATTGAACTATAAATCCCATACGTCAAGCAGGGATCAGGAGGAGGCATCATCACCGGTGGGTGAAGCAGCTCTGATATTTGTTCTGCATTACCTGGTAATGACAGCATGGTTTGGGAAAGAAAGGGAGACCTCTGATCTCTAGCAGCATCAGGAGGCAAACGCAAGCTCCATCACGGGGGCGAGCTGGTGGCTCTTCTGTATTGCATTAAGTTTCTGTCACTGGTGGCTGGGAGCTGGGAACCCAAGGATGGGCATGAAAATGGCCATATTTAGCCCATCTGCAGTGTCCCTGTCGCTGTCACCCTCTGGGGTGGAGGCGGGAGGCAGAGTACCCCAAAGCCATGCCAACAGTAGTGAATCTCCCATGTGTTAAATCTGAAAAGCCTGCTTGGGCGTGGGCTCAGTGGATGACTCAAACAATTATTTAACAATAGCTGGTTGCGTGAGCTGGCAGGGATGTAGCCAGGTTCACAATGGAAAAAATGTGTGGGCATCTTAGCTTTAGCGAAACACATGGGGAGCAGACTTGCTGCTGCATGCAGGAACTACTGACAGAGAAAGCAAGGCCTTGGGGAGCAGAAACTTGACAGGGACAAGGCAGAGGATGTCTTTGCCTTTACTTGCACGTCTTACAGGTGGAATTCCCCAAGCTGAATTTAGCTGGGTAAGGGCTGCTGCTCCAAGGGCAAAGACCGAGCAGCAAATCCAGTCTTTCAAAGAGTCAGCGGTATTCAGAAATCAAAACCGGAGCCATCCCCTCTGAGGCCATCTTGCCCAGACCAAAGTGCCC
Organism: Athene noctua; assembly: GCF_965140245.1. Classification (NCBI taxonomy): domain Eukaryota; kingdom Metazoa; phylum Chordata; class Aves; order Strigiformes; family Strigidae; genus Athene; species Athene noctua. Next base: position 50,592,539 of record NC_134038.1, read on the forward strand.
TTGCGAGCAGTGAAAGTTCACAGCGAAAGGTAGGAAATCCCTCCCCTTCAAAGGAGAAAGAGAGTTAAGCAGGCTGATGACACATGTAGCTAAAACCAGACAGGTATTTCTTCATAAAAACAACCCAAGAGCTCTTCCAGAGCCGTTGAAGAACTTGATAGGGAGCTTTGCAGTGAGTAAAAACACTCACTTACCACTTGTGGGCTGATGTTCTGAGTCCCAAAATAACTACTGCATTTGACTCCCGGGGGAGAGGTGGATGGGAGAAGTGTGCAAGGGGGCTGGGGGGAACAGCTCGCCAGCCAGGATACAGGCAGCATCTGAACATGGAAAGTCCTATCAGGAAACCGAGCAAGTAGGATTCACTCACCAGGCTCGCAATGTGGATAAGAGGCTTGGAAGGCTAAGCCTTGCACCCTGCACTGTGCACTCCCAGTCCTGAGGAAGACTAGGAACCCCATACACTTCTGGAGGGTGCTCACTGTCTGGACCTAGAGCAGCATTTGGATGGAGATGCAGTTGTGGCACAGCTCTTGCTGGCAGGGAGCAGCCAGAGATGGCTTTGCCATGGAGCTCCACATCCTCTATGCCTGGAGCCATCACTGAGAGACCAGGAGGCCCATGTGTTGTGTTGGCAGATCTCCTAGGAAGCATGACCCACATGAACTGCTCTGTTGTTGTAAGCAAGAGAGGGTTGTGAGGGCCAGCTGTGGATTGAGAGTGACTAGAGAGCCAACTTTCCTCCTCTAGAGACACCACAGTGCAGAGAGTCGGCCTGGGAACAGCCAAAGGTCTCATCAACTTGCTCTGATCAACGGTGTAGGCTGATGTACCCTATGTGATCCCAGTGAGCATTGAGAAAGATTACTCCTGGTCTTCCCTCTCCCCTTCAGGTATCTGTGGTTGAAGAGAGACTGGGAGAAGAGGAATCAAAGCAAGAACTATGATGGGGCATGGCTGGGTCTCTCTTCCCAGGCTCTGATGGTCCTTTTTTCCTGGTATCTCCACATGGGCTGAACTCATTTTGCTATTTCAGCTTCTCCTGAGCTGCAGGCACCATATTTGTCTCCCACTAGCAAATGTGCCTTTATATTGGCAAACGAGACCATCTACCAGATAAAGGGCCTCTAACGAGGCAAGCACGTTTACGAGGTGCTGTTGCCGCTGGCTGTGAGTGTAAGCGTTATTCTCACTTCTTCTTTGATGTAGACACTTCACTTACAGGTTGGGCTAATATGCCTGGTCCTTCAAGCAAGGATACTCCCACACTTGCTTGTTATGCAGCAGAAGGAAGTGCTTGGTGCCACTGGTATTACCTCCAACTGAGGGCAAGAGTGGATTAATTCACGCTCATCAATAGGGAGCGAGACACCTTCTCCCTTTCACCAAACTCAGGAAGCAGATGTTTCTGCACCAGGCCCCAGGGAGCCAGGAGCCAGGCATGACGGCTCACAGGTAACCATAAACTGTCTGTGAGTCATTCCTGCCCTGGAAGCCAACCAGCTCCTGCTCATGAGCTACCGTTGCAGGAGGCACTGCTCCTGTTAGACACGAGCGGTTTCACTGCCCGCTGGTTGCTGTCCCTGCCCATCAGGCTGGAAGTCACCTGCATTCCTCTTCCATGGGTGGGTGGTACAAGGGCTTTGGAGCAAAACACGGTGCTTGGCTTTGAAGGAGAAAGGCTGTGAGGTTTTACCCATTGCACGGCTGCAGCTCCACCCCTCACCAAAGCAGGTGCATTGCCAACTGCAGACTTCAGCCTCAGCAGGTCTGGGAGAACTGGGGCTCTTTGGTTGCTCTTCCCATTTGCATACAATTCCCTCTAACTCCTGAATCCTCTCCCTGCAACAGGTAATTTGCCTACCTGATGGGAGCTTGGGAAGAGCCACGAAGCCTGGGATTTCCCCACATTTCACACCAATGAGTCCTGACGGATACGCTCCTGTAACTGAGCTGGGGTGTAAGAGCAGCAAGGGGGAAATGCACAAGGATGAACGTGGCTTCTGCTGAATCAGAAGAGATGTCGGCCCAGTGCAGGAAGGCAACACTATCTGGCGTGGGCTGGGGAAGACCATCTCGTGGTGCTGTGTAGGCAATCATCCTTGGGAGTCCTCTCCCACAGAGGTCTGCTGGTCTTCTGGTGTGGACAGCTGCAGCTGAGCAGTTGTAGCATGACTGAAGAAGAGCTTGCAAGGACCAACACCGCGGCGCTGGCAGTGGCTGAGGGACTCCAGAGAGATAGACAAGAAAGGACTTGCAGCAAAGCTGACTCTGCAAGGCTGAGTTGGGCAACAGCAGTTTAGATCAGCTATAGATCTAGAGGCCCTCAAGTGAGGCAGGAGGCAGAGGAAGCTTCCCTCTTCTGCCAGCACATCCATATTTGGAGGTGTGGGTGAAGGCTGCTCGCTGCCTAGGGGCTCAGGCGCCAACAAATTAGGTGACTTAGTCTAGCACTGGGGAAGCTCGACACAGTGCTCTCCTTCTCAGGTTTCGGGAGGGTTTGGGTGACTCTGGGGGGAGAGGTACTAATTTGTACCCCCAGATGATGTATCTTCAGGTCTGTCTTATAGCAATCTCTTGCACAGTGTGGAAAGCAATTCATGTCCCTCCAAAACAGGCGTCGCGGGCAACTCTAGTTCCTTCGGGCAGTGCTGCTTTGGTATTACGGCCCAGGCTATATACATTCAAAGCAGTGGCTCTCTCTTATTAAAGTCTGTGGGGCAAAATAGAGACACTGCTTCCTCATCACCTATCCACAGGGAGAGACTGGCCCTGGCGCAAGCTGCTGTCATTCCCCACCATGTGAGATGAGCACTGGGGCTCAGCCATCCTTCCAGGCAGCTAAGCAGGGATGTGAGAGAGCAGGAGCAATGCCCTACAGCGGGGGAGAGCACTGCAGTGAGGCAAGCTTAGGGGATTGGGAGGGCAGGATGGCTGTTTTGGGCTCCAGTATAGGGAGGATGGGTTCCTATAAGCACGTGTAAGCCTTAACTCCAGCCCATCAGCACTCTCTCCTCAGTGGAGGGCATGCAGCTTCCCCTACAGCATTGAAAACATGGAGGGAAATACCCTTCAGAAACTGCCCAGATTTTGTATTTGAAATTCAGACCACCAGTCTTGTGATTCCTGGAGATCTGATTCATGCTTTTTGAACGTGTGGGTTTGGCAATCCTGTGCTTGCACTTACAGCCATTTCCCAACCCCTTATTTTCCCCAGAGGTGTTCTTACTTTTCCCTTTTTTACTCTTGTATACATGAAATAAACTGCTTGGGGGTTAGGGGAGCTGTTACCGATAGCAAAACTCATCTATTAAATTCACAGTGAGCTGCTCACTAAACAACAACAACAAAAAAATCCCCCACAACTTTATAGTCTAAAATAACCATGGTGGGTTGGAGCGACTCCTCCCCGCTCTTGCTTTGCCTTGGGGTGAGATAGACTGGGCAAGGGCTCCTCTCTCCAAGGAGCAGCAGGAAAATGCTGTCCCTCCACCGCAGCCACGCTGGGGGTGGCAGACAAGCCCTGGACTGTCGTGGTGGATATGACCTGTCTGTCCCCATGTGTTTCTGTGGGAAAGCTGAGTTCCTGTCCCCTCTTGGGAGGGAGGTCTGGGGCGCTCACAGGCACATAAACCCCTTGGAGAGCATCTAAGGGTCTTTCCTGGGGTCACAAAAAGAGGATGGTTTTGTTTCGGGAGATGAAGTGTGAGAGTTTTGGATCCATATTCAGTCAGCAAAAAATCCTGGGTTTAACTCTCAAATATTTTTTTCGTCCGGTTGTGGCAGGAACTGTATCTTTATCGCCATAGATATCAATCAGGGGCATAAGTGCTGCCTTAGCTCAAAGAAACAGTACTAATTATCCGAAGCCTGTGCTGAGCACCATTTGTATTCCCATAGACAGCCTGCTGCTGGCATGATAGAAGGCAAAACCCCACACCCATGGGAGTGGAGACTGTTTTCCATTCCTTGTGAGGATCCCTGCCCACTTGAAGACAGAGCAGCAATCAGGGAGCAAAAGGGAGTCCCGCTGAGAGGAAAAAGGTTTGCAGGGTGCCAGACCCAAATTGGGTGGCAGCATGCTCTGAGTGTGCGGGGCCAGGCAGCGGAGGTGCTACGAGATGTGGCCTTGTTGGTGGGTTTGGGTACTCGAAGCTAATTTCAGGAAAAGGTTTTATTGTGGTAAATATTAGGGAGTTATAAATAACCCCTGCTACCCTGGGACTCCACTGCCTCAAATGACGTGCCAAGGAGATCCCCAGAGGATGGCACATCAGGAAGGGGAACTACCAAACTTAGATGGAGGGAAATCCCCAACACAGGGCTTTAGCTGCTGACAAGCAAGTGCTTCCATCTCGCGGCATTCGCTGTGATGCTGCAGAAGCCTAACAACAGCAAGTTTGTATTGGCATCTCAGCAAAGCCCAACCTGAAGGAGACATCTGTAAGGGAACAGCTTAATAGCCTAAAAGCACTGCAGCTGCCTGGGACAGCCTGCCTCCTTTCTGCAGTAGGCACATGCAGTGGTCTAGGGAAGGAAAACCACTCCACCCCAGTGGTCCTCCCTTGGGGAAAAGGGAACCTGCATCTCCTGACACTTTGGTAAGGTGGTGATGATGGTGGACACCTTTGCAGCCAGCAGTCCTCAAGCCTCTCTGGAAGTCACATCCAAGATTTGGAAGCTCTTCATAGGGCAAGTGCAACAGGAGCAACATTGCCGAGTCATTAACAAAGATCGTGGGAAGAGAAAGCAGCTGAGCCCTCTTTTAGCCCTGCTGAATTTGATTTAACATCTCAGCATGCCCAGAGGATCTCTAGGTGCTCACAATTTCTGCTAGTGAAGAGGACAACAGGTTTGCGATCAAGATCTGTGAGCTCAGGAACTGTTTGTGCAGGAGATGTCTCCTATGGAAAGCAATCAAAGCAGCGAGTCTGAAGACGGCTGGGAAGTGACAGTAGTCACAAAGCAGACAGTTCACTCAGTGTTTACAAATACCTTTGCAGAGCTTAAAACAGTGAGAAAGGGCAGTGGACAGAGAGACCAGAAAGGGAAAGCAGACCGTGTTACAGCGTGTTTGTGCTGCAAGGCATGAGCATGGGGGCAAAATGCAAAACTAAGGCAGCTGGGGGTGAAAAGGGGAGATTGGGAAAGAGATCCAACACCACAGAAACCAGGTGGAGGGGATGAAAAGCAGGAGTGGGAAAGACGAGCTGGGCCACTGCACCCGCATCTCAGCCAGATGTGTCTGGGGATCTTTGTTCAAAGAGCCAGGGAGCGTTTGTGCTGCATCCTGATGTCAGGAGTCCCTAACATATGGCCTACCACCCATGACGGACTCGGACTTGTCAGGGAGACCTCCTCAACACGGATGCATCTGGGGAAGCTGAGCATATGATGCCATGATGGATCAAAGGGATCACAGGGGGATCCGTCAGCTCAACAAGGGATCAAAGCTGCCACAGCCAGGCCTCCCACCCTCCTGCTTACGAGCTCATCCTCTGGCCAAGGGCCACCGGACTCCAGCCCAGTGCCGCGGAGGGGCAGGGCAGTCCGGTGGCAGTTCCATGCCCCTGGCAGGCTGGGCTGGGCTGGGCATGCCCGGTGGCCCCAGGGCAGCGGGGTGGTGCTGGCTCCTCTGGGCCCTCTGCCAAGAAGGCAGCTTCCTCAAGGGCGCCTCCGCCAGCGTAGCCCCACCGCCCTTCCTGGGACTGAGTCCCCGCACAGGAGCTGCAGGCGAGTCGCAAAGGGTTCCTGCCACTCATTACCCCCATACTATCCACCCTGTCTGAACCCTACGCTGCTTCGTGTGCCAAAGCGTCACCCAAGGCAGGCAACAGCTATACAGGGTTTTTAATCCCTTCTCAAGCAGAAAACTTGTGTTTCTGGGGCGGAAAAATTCACCAGAAGAGGCAGCACCCTACCCCTGCTGCCCTACAAGGGCTGGGCTGTGCCTCCCTAGCTTTTTCCCTTGAGGGATATTGCCCCTGGGGTCAGCTCGGCTTCCCTGCTCTCAACCATTGTCAGAAACTCATCTGTGGCTCAGGACTGCAAAAAATTTAGCCTGTTATTGAGAAAAAGCCTGAAAAGACAGATGTCTACCTCAGGAGGTGGAGGAGTCTCACCCAGGTATAGGGAGGTCTGGAAGAGTCAGGTCCCTGCAAAGTTTTCTTCAGTTTTAACTTGATCAAGACTAGAGAGAAAAAAAAAAAAAAAGCAAAGCAAAAAAAAGCCTCCTGACTCACTCTCTTCCCAAGACTGCCCTAGCCCAGGGCATTCTCCCTGCCTTGGGAAGTGTTGCAAAATTTGAGCTTGCCCTAGAGGTATCTCTCACTAATTACTGGATATCCTGGTTTTGTGTAAGGACACAGGCAGAACCTTCCCACAGGTTCTTCTTTATGGCATGGGAAAAAGAACTCGAAACACTGATTTCTGTTTCAGCATCTCCAGCAGACTGCTGTGAAGGGCTGATTGCACACTCGAGGGGATCTCCTTCTGGAGCCATCCTCCCCAGCTCTGGGGCATCGCTCACCAACAGTCTCTAAGAACTGAGGAATTTCAAAGGCAAAACCAACCTTACTTTTAATATATGCCCTCTGTACTTGAAGTTTGGGTCACTTTCAATTTTTTTCCCCTGCAATAAAGGCAGCTAAAGCTTTCAAATTAGAAGCAGAGATTCCGAGAGCTGTGTGAGATGAGGCCTGTTTGGGTTTGCGCCGCCGGCCAGCCGTGCTGCAAAGGGCTAATGAATCAGCTGGTGAAAGTCAGGGTCCAGAAAACTGCAGCCCCGGCCCTGACAAGAGGTAGTGCAACCCTGGTTACCATGTCTGCTCGATGCAAGGCAGATGCTCACATGAGGCTGTAAGCCTCCAACTGTGGTTTATTCACATCACTAGGGGAAAACTGCTTCAGCCCCAAGATGTTGAACAGCCCATGCTGTATCTACACAACTTCTGGTATCTATTATATCTACACACCTTCTGCTCATTGCAGCCTCTTTCAGCATCAGTCAGGCCATCAACTCCCTTGGATTGCACATGTCACTCCATCCCACATTCCACAGTGCCTCAGCTCTGTGGCTGGGCTGGCAGCATGGGGCTGCAGCTGGCGATAATCCTTTTTGCCACTCCTTCAAAGGGAGATGGGGTGATTACAAAGGATTTCTCCAATTTTAAGAGACATGAAGTTAAGAATGAAAACTGCATTGAAGAGGAAGCAACAACTTAAGGATTTCTTCCTCAGTAAGTCTGCTTCATTAAATACATAACCTGCATACACATACACACCTACTTCAACAGATATTTTTTTTCTAGAAAGGCCTTTATGTCATTCCTGTAAATGAAAGCCTCTACCAGAATGTACATAAAGGTATCACTGAAGCTCCCAGAGAGAGGAGCGTGCTCTGTCTTCGATCCTCCGAGTGCCTTCTCTTTTTCCTACCCTCCCTTCTTGAGAAGTCCCACTGATCAGCTCTTCAAGGGAGTCTTTATTCTCTGCCCAATTTTGCACAAAGGTATCAAAGGATTTTAATGTATTAAAACTTGCAGTCTCTTCAAAAATTTGTCTCCTTCCTCCCTCTCTCCTGGTTGCTGGAGTTTCACACCTGGGAGCTGTTATAACTCAGTCTTTACAAGAAGCAGGGTATTTCTTTTTAGAAGTTACTTAGCCATCCATATACACAGAGAGTACATATACATTCACACATAATTACTTGAACAAAAACCTTCCCCTCCTCCCTTCCAGCTTCTAAGGACAGAAATAAGAAACGCCTTCAAATAACTGTAAATAACAAACCCCATCATGCTAAACACTTCAAAGTGGAAGTGTAAATATCTCAAGAAACTTGGGGAAATATACTATGATGAATTAGCTCTCAAAACCAGATACAGATGATGTCAGATTATTTTTCAGTCCAAATAGACTTAAAAATAATATTCCCTGTGATCTGTTAGAGAGTAACTGCTTACTGATAACTGCAGTTCTTCAAGTAATGCCTGCAGAGCAGCAGCACACATGCTAAGCTGCTGAGATGAAAACAACTTTTTTGCCAATCCGCTGAGATGACTTTTTTGCCTTAGCAGCACCCACACAGAAGACCCCTACCTTTGCTTTATCCCACCAGGGCACAGCCCCAGGGCTGACAGTCCCTCAGTGAACTACTGATGGGCAGAGCTCTGGAGAAACATGTACTGGTCACCCCCGCAGCCCCAGCGCAGGCCCTGACACCATCCAGTGTCCACCTGAATCACACAAGACATGACTCTATACCCTTTCCTACTTCTGAGACAGAAACAGACTGAAGAGGAGATACCAGGAAGAGCTGTGGGACTCTGAGATGGGAGTTGAGAAAGAGAACAGATGACTGACTGATGGGGTCTCCGGCAGGAACTTTAGGTGACTCTGTCAGGGAAGCATCACTTGGAAGGTGGGAAGTACCTACTGCTACAAGGACCTTGTAGAAAACTCGACTAAAGTAGGACTTCATGGTAGAAGGCCACCATGAAATACAAACTTCCTGCCAGGATCTGCTCCCTGCACAGAAAGTAGCAGCCTCAGGGATTGACATGAGCTGACCTGCACCACCATCACCTCCTTTGACTCCACCAGAGCCATTCAATTTTCAACTCCAGGATGGAGATCCTCCTTTTCCTCCCTCCTTCACAGCAAAAACCCTTCCAAAAGCAAGATACCTGGAGACAACCAGTGAACTGTGAAGCAGGATATCCTGAGAAGAGACTGGGTAGCAAAGTTAGCAGCTAACATGCCAGGATAGCTGCAGAGAGCAGGCAAGGAGTGACCTGCTCATGTCTACAGTAGAAGAGAAACAAGAGGTAGTATGAACAAGGACTGATGTACCTGGAAGGAAAGGATAGTTTCTTGCTTATTCCGTTGAACTGTTACAAAGCCAAAAGGGCTGCTGCTCATCTAACTTACAAAAGGCCTGCACCAAGCAACATACTGGCATCGTGGCCTGCGGACAGGCAGCCTTTCTACCAGATGAGGGCGAGACAAGCCACTGACACACTGTACAAGCCCAGTACCAAAAGTGGCAAAACAGAGAGGTCCAGCGGGTTACGTTCTTAAGTCTTGGCACTCAATTTCACACTTATCAAAGGAGTAAAGCCTCCACTGCAGAATGTGGTTCTCTGCTCCAGCCATGGGACTTTGGATAACATTGACTGGATCCAGTTCTCAAAGTACGGGTAGACATCACGTGTGCTACATGCAGAGGAAGTGTGTGCAACACTTGGCCTCAGAAACCCTGCAGTTCTCATTCAAAAAGTTGCTGGGAGCAAGCCCATTTCACTAAGTCCAATGGCTTGGACTGTCTGCCTGTTCAGGACATTCTCATTTGCTTTAGCCTTTCCTTCTTCACCCTAGTGATTACAAATTAAGAGGAAACCAAAGAACAGAACAGAAGAATGAACCTGGACAACAGCTGACAGCATTTTTGCAGAGCACTGTACTCACATGGCAGGACACAGGTGCCTACAAGAAAGTGGGCCTAGAACAACTTGATGCAAACGAGCCTTAAGCTACTCATGTCAAAGTGTCCAAGAGAGTGCAATGGCTTTGAGGAATTATCTAGCAACCTCTCACAGGCCCCCACGACCTTCCTCATTAAACCACAAACAAAGCTGCAGGGTATGTTAGTGCACTCCAGCTAGTCTTTGCCAAGGGTGGAAGGGAAAAGCTGGAGTCAAAGACAGTGCAAAGGGCTGGATTAAGTGGTAAGACTTGAAAATGGCGATAAAGGGAAAAAAGCAGGTGTTGGAGGAGAAAGAGTACAGGGCCCCTTTTACCATGTAACACAGAAAACTTGGCCTACTATGCTGCTAAGATAGTAGTCAAGAGGCAGCAACAACAGCTTTCCACCCACAGCCATATATACTGTTTTCTCTAAAGCCTGAACACTTCAGTGGCCGGGATAGTTGCCCAGACAGCTCAGTGCATCAGAAATAGTCACTAGGCTAGCAGGCTACCTGAACAGCAAAAAAATGCCTAGAACAAGCCTTAGATCCCTTGCAGCATCAGTGGCATACTCAGCTCTGCTGCTAGGTTCCCAAGCTTGAACAAGCATGCCGAGAACGAAGAGGCAAGGGAGCATGATGGAAGGGTTTGTCCTTATCACCTTACAGCTGGGATTTTAGTATTCCCATAAAGGGCAGCAAGACTGGGGAAAAGGGAGGAAATGAACCCCTGGTCATCTCTTTTTTAACTCCTGGTGTGGCTGAGGAAAGCCCAAGTGTCTCAAGTGCCACTTTAGAAGACTCAGAAGCAGGTTGAAGCCCTGGGAGCAAGACAAGTATTTTTAGCCTTTGCACCAAGGCCATATCTGGCCTGTCTAAAATTAGGCCTAAAGACATGCTGAAAAACCTTTCTGAAAATGTCTGCTACTCCTTAAAGGCTAAAAGTTTTGGGGTGTGTTCTGGGGGTGGTGGGAGGGGAGGTGTGTGTGTGTGCAGGGGAAGAGGCAGCACACAGGGAGCAACTACTGGTGAAAGAGATAATATGCTATGGCAGTGATGAAAGCATGCAATCTGCATCGTAGGCAGGCCATAAAAACACTTGAATCATCTATCATACTTCATCTATTTATCAGCTGAGTTATTTTCTCCAACATTTTTCATTTTAATATTGCATTGGTTTAAAGATGACGAAGAGACAGGCCAATATGCAGATGTTCGTCTTCTGTTCTCCAACCTACACTTAATTAATGAGTTGATTTAAAAATAGGACAATGCTTCCACTGCACATTGCTGAAGTCTGTTCCTTTGTTTTTACTTCCCAGAACACATGCAAAGCACTCACCTCTACCCAGCTGTTAAAGAAAACCAAACAACCCAGCCTCTGTGTTGACTGACTGGGGAAAATCAGACAAATGAGAGATTGCTTTTTCTCCCTGCCCACTCCCCCTTCAAGTAATCCTTTGCTCCGTCACCTGGTTCTGTTTAAAAACCTTAAAATACATTTGTTTATCCTTGACACATCACATAAGGCAACCATGCCAATTACTGTGATGGGCAGATAGCTGAGGCTCGCTCTCAGAGCCACACCATTAGTCATAGTGATGACAGCTTCAGACGCTGAATTTCTCATGTTAGGAAACAAAGTTATCGATTTATTATTTTTAATAAAATAATTGCTTTAATGTAGTATTTAAAATAATTTTAAACATCTGATCAATAAGATATAGTACACAAATATGGAAAATGCTGCACTTTACATAAAAAGTAAAGCTAAGCATTTAATTATACAAAACAATTTTGCTTGATGCCGTCAATATCTTGCAAACTATAGCTTAGTCAAAGTACTGATTTTCTTTTATATATATATATATGCTATATATACATATATAAATAATTTACAGCATTTGTTTACTAGATTTGTTTACTACTGTTCCAACAAAAAAACCCATAACCTATTCAAAACTTATTGAATTTGGTAACTATCTACAGTAGTTCTGACGGTGGAGGGCGTTTGAATCATTGCTTCAAGTTTTGAAGTAGCATGCCAAATAACCATAGGAAGCTTGCCCTTAAAAGAAAAGTTTCAGCAGGAAGCCATTCAATACAGTCAGAGCCTTTCCCACCAGTCCTGGGAAACAGCCATGCTATATAGCACTGTGTCATGGGAGGCAAAATGTTTGGAGGCTGGGGAAAAGGGTGACCCAGAAGGTTTTCCTTTCACCACAAGGCAGTCTTTACCAGCAAGTTGAAAGTTTGTGAATCTATTCTGGCAGTCTTAATAATCTGGAGTCCTCCTCCTCACTCAATGGAAACCAGACAACTGCCTAAATACCTGTTATTTGGGAAGTTTCCCTTTTATACCACATTAAGGTATTAAATCAATATTTCAAATAAAGCAGTGAATCCCGTGCTTTGCAAACACTGCTCTTCTCCTTTAGAGAATCTCCAGCTGCTAAGTTTCAGTGCATCCCAAGCTTTCCCTTCTTTTTCAGTCACCACAGGTTGCTTTTGTTCATTTCTTTCTACATCTATACTCAAGTCCAATGCTATTTTTTATATCTAGATAAACAGTTTCTTTCATTTATCCTTCCTTTTTAGGCTCTTCCACTCGTTGCATTGAAATTTAGTAATTCCAAATTTTCCCTGAACATCGAAGTATGCTCAACTACACTGTCTGATGTACTTCAATCATAAGAATGACTAATTTTGTTCACTTTCCCTCAGTCACTTTCTCAGAGGAAAGGAGGAGGGAAGTTGAAGCAACAGGGGGGTTGGAGAAAGCACCCCTCATTCTTTCAGCTTGTGACTTTGCTCTTCACAAACAAGCATCCAGTAGTAATTCCAAAACCAGAAAACTTAAGGACATGCTGAGTCAGGTAGGCAATACATTAGCATGTTGACTGACTGCTGGTTCATGATTAAATACAGTTGCCATGCTATGCAGTGCCTTTAAAGTGTTATTTGTTTCCCTAAATGAGGTTGGATTAGAAGAAGGCACAACATGTAGAACAGATGTTGCAGACTCTGGAGTACTGAAGCAAGCGACATACATAAACTAGGGACACATATCAAGCCCTCAGAGCTTGCAAGACAGTTAAATGCAAGCAGGTAGTCAGGTGCTTGTGTGTGCAGCTGAGTATTTTCACTGGTTTACAGACTGGTTTAAGCCAAATATTATTTAAAAACCCTACAGGTGCTAAGTTAGGTATTTAATAAAAATGTTTATCTGTAAACAAGAGTTATCCTTACAACGGATCATTTTCCAGAAATAGGAATTTCAAGACAGTGCAACAATGCTTCAGTGTTTTCTTTGGCAGTAGACAGCAAGGTGAAATGTAAAATTCAAATCACTTCAGAAGAGCACGGTACAAGGTTAGAGAATGCTTCATCTCCCTCTCTTGTTCCATGCAGAATATCAAGTCCCTGAGACAGACACGGGTTATTCTTGGACAGAGCAGCTGTTTCGTAAGGCTAAAACCTGATGATCCAGAAGCAATTCCATTGCCATTGAAACCCTAAATGGGAGAGGGAGAGAGAAAAAAAATTAGAATTTCATGGAAATGCAAGTTTTTAACCAAACTGGTTGGATTATACTGCCTACTTGCATAAAACTAGCCTGCTGACGTTCAGCTTTACATGTTGAAAACCACCAATTCAGAAGTTCTTGCACGTTGGAGACTTTAAAAGACAAAGCAAGCACTTGCCAGTTGATGGTTTATTTCAAAGCAACCAGAAAATTCTATCTTTCTTTAAAACTATATTATTATAGTAAGACAAATAACTGTCTGTGTCTGTAGTATGTCTGAAATAATATTACATAGACACCTGCACTTAGAGAGGACAAGGTAACTACAAAGAAGGTACTACCACAGTTCGTACGCAGAGCCCCAGGTTGTGCACAGCTCTTACTCACACTTGCAAACCCCTGAGCTCCAGATGTTCACTTCTCTTCTTGAAGAAAACCATCACTGCAAGTGGGCTCTAACCTTGAAACACAGCTGGGAGAAACTCTTACCCAAGTCATCACCTGTGATTTGTCCTTTAAGGGAGCAAGAAATACACACAGTGGAAGCATCTGCATGTTCAGAACACTGTATCTGAGTCTATCCATCTCAGTCGACTGCCTCGCTTGGTTATGAAAGCACAATTGGTAAGAGATGATGATGTTTAGTAGTTATACATTCAGGCTACTGGAATGAGCAACCCCCACGCATTCCAAAATGCCCCGAGATTTATTATTAGGGGCGGGGAGGAGGAAGATTACCATGAGCTGCACAATAGACTGGCTACTTATCTTGGAGCCAATCTATGCTACACAGCCAGTCTCTTATCGCTACTGGAGGGTTCTTGGTAATGAATGCAATTTGTACAAATACGAGTGCTCAGTCTCTGTAACTTCAGCGAGGCAATGCCTGCCAGCATCAACACCACTTGGAGATGCTGTTGCTTGGATGCCGTGTTAACTATATAAATTCTTACCCTAACACTCTCTGCAAGACTTGAGCAAAATGACTTTGCCCACTTTGCTTAGAGAAATCTGGTTAAAAACCTCATATATTAGAAACAAATACCAGTGCTGGACGATCTACAGCAGTGAATGCTACTGTTGTTAGGGGGGAAGCTTTGAAATTTGTTAAAAAAACAAAGAGAATCACCAGAAAGCACACACTAACCACAGAAAACCCAGGGCATATTGCAGAAATGGAAGCTGTATTTCTTACTAGCAGCATGCAGGGTATTCAGCACCATTTCATTTGCTTTACAGTCAATACTATTAAACACTATGAAATGCCATCATTTGAAACTTTCAGTTTGTTAAATGGCTTGGAACAAATGCATGCGTGGGGAAGACTGCTGGCCACATCACACAGAGAGGGCACTGCTGTCCTGGTAAGACACAAAGGGGTCACAGTTCAAGTTTGTCATATGACAACCCTAAAGGATCCAGGGAAAAGATAGCTCTGCAATGCAGCTGCCAGCACGGGTTGAAAAGGAGGTCAATCCAACAGGATGCAGCAGAAGGCCTGAGGCAATGTTATAAATGAAACAAACCCCAAGGGTTTTCAGTAACCCAACAGCAATGTCCTTTATAATTCAAAGAACTTTATTGAGGTGAAAGTATTTTCTCTCTAAATAGTCATTAGACTAGAAGTCTTACCTTTAAAAACAAAGGTACCCCAATCCTGTTCACTCCCTTTCAAAAAGGAAGCAGACAGCACAAATTCCTCAGCCTGCTTTGGAAGCTGTTGGAGATGGAAGATGCTACAATAGGGTGGAAGCACCAAGTTGCCTGTGTTTCATACAGTTATAAATTTATTTATTCTTAAATTCTTACCCACCATGCCCGGTGCAGACACAAAAAGCTATGTTATGCTGTAATATCGCATCCAAAGCCAAAGCTTAGACTGGGCTCCTGTTTGTTAAGACAGCCAGTTCAGACTTCTTAAATTTCACGTAGCATTACACCAGTTTATCAGAGCTACTCAGTACAGCACTTTAAGGGCCAGGGGCTCTTGGACCAGTTACTGAACATATCTAAACCAACAGCTGCTACCACATCCAAGTTAAAAGAAAAAGATTGTTCTCTCAAAGTGCATAATGGTTTAAAATCAAAGAAGGCAACAGACAGCCTAGGTCATTCCAGTCCAGACTGGGACTGCATTGGGGAACTCACTCTGATGAGTTTACACAGGCATGAGCACTAACTCTTTTAGCTACTGTCCTCCACAGCTGCATCAAACCACTGGTCTTTCACAGTTTTGTTTTGTACTTCAGACCAAGCTGTGGAGTGTGATGTACTTACTACTTGTCTTTTTGTAATAAACTATTTAGAGAACCAAAAGTGAAAACACTTGAAGTTAAGATGCCATCTGCGCATCAAAATGAACCGTGACAGGCGCCTCTGTTAATGTCCAAGAGCTTATTTAAGAAGTGCCTAACTCTGGGCTCTCCAGCTGACACAAGGGACATGTTAGGGGAGGGTCCTCTGCTGCTCAATTCTCAGAGACTCCTCTTGAGCAAGCTCCTGTTGGGCAGCAGGCTGACCTTGTCTAGCCCTAGGCCACAAATCCTCTCCTTTACATCTCATATACCCCTTCCTGCACAGAAGGTCCGCCACACTGCTTTTGAGACTTTAAATACCCTGGTTTAGAATACCACCAGCCCACTCCTTGCTTTCTATTACAATCCTTCCAGTTGGGCAGCAACTGCTTGCATCTTGCTATTTTTGGAGATTCTTCACTGCAAAAGTCTTCAGCCTACCCCAAGAAAACTCTGTGAGCCTCTTCTGAGGGGAAGCAAAAAGTGCCACTTTTCAGTCAAGCCACAGACAAATACAAAGACAAATGAATATAAAAGGCATCCCTGTAGAAGCAATTCTAGCAAAGGGTACTGCATCAGCCTACACCCCCCCTTCTCCAACATAAGTGCCTTAACTAGAATTTATTTATTTATTTTTTTTTTTAAATATTGGGAACACTCCTCCACAGGGGAGGCTGGAAGATGTCAGCCATATCCTGAAGTTTCTGCCTTTCTCTGAAACCCCAGCACCCCTCTTTCCTTCTGAAAGGGAAATGACAGAAACACATGCAGCCCAGAAGGGGTAACTATCAGCATAGATACTACCAGTCAACCTGGATATCAACAGCTAACAGAGCCTGTTCATAAGCTAGGTGAGGTACTGCGTGGCTCTGCACCACTGAAAAACAACCTTCATGGTACCGAGAGCACCATCTGGCTTAAAACCAGTCCCAGGAGGGCACAACTGCAGCAGTCCTGCTTTTGGTCTATCCTCAGAGTTAAATCAAATCAGGAACTTTGCCAAAGCAATATGCCGTTACCCTTTCTTGATCCCTAGAGCCTTTATATACACCTGACACGAGATCAGTTACTCTCACTGATCTTTGCAGCAGAAGACATTGTGGAGCTCCTGCTGTAGTCCCACGCCTGTTGTACAGCTAGTTTTGTTGAGAGGTTGTTCCTGAAACCTGTTTTAAGATCTCTAGAGCTCTCTCCAGTGGCTGGACTGAGAATTAAATACCAACTCTAGAAAGGTAAGAGTGAAGTTGGTACAGAGCCACAGCTCACAACAAGGCTCTTCCTTTACCTAAGTGACCATCACCACCTTACTCCTAGTCTCCAAGGTATCTGGAGCATGTGATCTGCAAGTCTGGATCACAGGTACTGACAAGGATTTTAAAGTTACTCAGAGCTATTCTACAGTCCCTGATACAAAGATCAGAGGGGTCAGCAGACACCTCCATTTCCAACAAATTCGTGTCAGGCTCAGTGAGCTGTTCCTGGCAGAGTACACGCTCCCTTCTCAAATTCAATGGCTTCATACTACTCACATTCAAAATTTTAAACCCTTGAGAGGGGCACTTTAAGGGAGTAGTGTTCAGTCAAAAGTCAAGCCAAGAGTTTTAATTTCAATTTTTGGTGTGGCATAAACACATCCCAGTCCTAGAGACAAGATCCCAAGAGAACAAACTGTCATTGCAGCTCTGCTGCATATTGTAAAAATACCACCAGCAGAAGGAAGCAAAGTCACAAGACAGTTTTCAATGACATCTCCAAACAGGGAAAAATTACAGCTGTGTGCAGCAGAGATGATGTTGAAAGGTGGTAAGAGCACCTAGTGAATCGGAGGAAAACCATCCAGATTCAACCCCCAGCTCTGTCACCTGCGGTCACACTGAGGTCGGTGGTGTCTAACGTACCCTGTACATTATTTTTCCAGCTGTAAAATACAGAATGTATTCCTGTCTCATGGAAGGAAAAAAGGTTAAAAAGCCATTAACACACTGTGGAGTGCTCAAACACTTCCCTGGGTCTCCTCCAAGGGAGGGAAGAGAGGAAGGGGGAAGGTAGAGACCCTGCCAGAACTGTGACAGTTTTGCTTGTACAAATAAGTGCCTCATTTTTAGGCCAGAGAAAACAAAGTGAAAGAAGTTGCTCTTACTTTGGTGACAAGCTAGCCTACTGATGCTGCCTATTCTAACAAGCTCAGGCTAATAGAAATACTCCCAAATTCACAATACTAAAATACTACATTATTCAGTATTTATATTTTTTTTTTTTTAAATAAAAATTGGTTGAGTGGGGTTTTTTTAACTTTAAAGACCAAGCCAATGTTTGAAAAGCTTAGATCTCTATGTCCAGGCTGCTTCTCGTGCAGCTAAAAACAAACATGTATATTTATGATGTTACCTGCAGTCTACAAAGAAGCCTCACAAAGCTGTCAGACCCATATAACAGAGAACAATATTCAGTTACGCATTTTTTCTCAGAGTTCATTGCAACATTCCTACAAGTCCTTTCAAATGTAGGCAACAACATGTTTTACATATTGGAACAAATTACTGTGAATGTAATGTCAGTTTATTCACTATTATGCCCAAGATTCATGTACGCATGTCACTTCATATGGCTACATCAGATGCTTAATCTGTACCTGGAGGTAATGAATACTATACAAATATGTCATGTTAGTTAATAGACAATTATTAAGCTGAAATTTTCTGGCTCTTTGCCACATCATTTTAAGCAATATATTGTCAACTAAATTATAAATCTCTTGACCCTTCACATGTCATCAACATTTGCACGTTACCAATATGTTCAGCCTAAAGCTACAATGCAATTAGTCATTTAAATTGCAGATATCTTTCACACATAAGAAGAATTAAGTTCATCTCTAGCACAGAGAAGGCATGATATGGGCCAATGAACTGTATTTCTGAAGTGTGTGAATGGCAGTCGAGAATATTTTTTGCCCATTTACATGGGGAAAAATTCACATCAAGTGTACGGCCTAGACTGACAACAGGCAGGAAACTCAGCGTTGGAATTGTAACTCTCTAGCTAACAGAGCTGTGCTTAGGTCTTGCAGCAGATAAGTAAGATGCTGAAGCTGTATTTTATAATTGCAGTAACATTTTTAGCTCTCCTCTTCCCCAAAGGTATGACCACGCAGCAGACTTCAATCCAGGCTGTCCCAACAGCCTGAGTAAGAACTAGAAACTGAAATCAAGTGTCTGCATATGTTAAACATACGCAAAGAAGAAAAAAGAAAAACCCTCCTTCAGACTTAAATCTCAAAATGGGCTGGGAGAAGGGGTGGTAGAGACACAGAAAAAGAGAAGGAAACCCCTCAAGTGTAGAAACAGATTTTGTAGCCTTGCTCTGAACACCTACTTACATGCAGGTAGGATAGGTCCAATTTACAGTGATTGCTTTTAAATTAATTTTCTGCAGCTTTTAAGACGACGCTTTAGCAGACTATCATGTACCAATGCCAAGCACCAGCCAGCAGCCTCTGCGCCCCATGGATATACAGGGAGCAGCAAACCCATCGTCTATTCGCTACAGAGCCAACTTCTGTGTTTAATTCACATTTAGACACAGTCACATCCTTAACACCAATCCTGAAGCTGATGAATTATGCTAGCATGTCCTCTCCTCAGAAGAGCTCATGGCCAGAAAGGCGGCAGTAACTTCTACAGCTATCACTTGTAAGAGTGTAAAGCCAGACACTCCTTTAATTACCACACATCCCTCCTGCAAACACCAAAAAACTGAGTGCAATTTGATTGCCACACAGTGGAAAACCCCAAACATCTCTCTTTCCCAAACATTTAGAAGAGTTGGGGTTTTCTTTCATTCAGCAGAAAAGGAGTTCTGCTTAAAAGCTTAGTTCTTCCCAGGTCAGCCTAAAGAGTGTTTCCAAAGCTTAAACATGCACCACATGCAGAGTATGTTTGATCAACATGCATACCGGCATCCTAAGCTGTAAAGCAAGTAGGGTAAGTTTAAGTTCTGCTAACAATGATCAGATGTGGCAGACACCTTGACCTAGAAGAGAAGACAACAAGCTTCTTTTCTCCACCCACAATCAATACTAAAAATGGAACAATGACCAGTGTGGTAAACAAGACTTCTTCCATTTCTTCTTGCCAAACTTCTTCCCAGAAGGAGAATACAAGCTTATTTGAGGGCTGCTGTATTGGAAGATGTGCATCACCCTGGAAGTATCACATTATTTTATGCATGTTGGACAGAGCTAAGAGTTTGATGGAAAGAAAGTACTTGAATGGCTCTGCACTGACCCCAAGATATCAGCTGCATCATTTTACTTCTGTAGCAGTTACCTGCAGTAAGCCTAAGTTTCCACAGCAGAGCTAGACTATAGGTGGCAAGGCAAGACCCACACTTACTAATGGAGCAGCCAGTCTTGGTGGGGGACAGAACAACCACAAACTATCTGGAAGGAAGAGATTTCCTTTGCCATTGGATGAGGTAAAAAGAAAGAAAAGGCATAAGACTGTGTCTTGAGTCAGTCAATGTGACAAACCTAGAAGGAGGCAAGTGAAGGACACACCACCAACAGCACTCTGGGGCAAGACAGACTTCATGTCTTCCAAGTAGTTAATGTGTTATCATTGAGCCAGAAAATGGATGAGAAGCAACCAGTGTCCCAAAAAAAATTATACAGAAGTCCAGGCATCCAAGTAAGTTTTCTTGTATAAAGCAGAAGAATGGTCCAACCACAACCTTCACAGAAGCTGACCATAAGAGTAATTGCCAGTCTCCTAACTCTACTTTTAAAAACGCATCTAAACTTTTTTTCCACCCTTCTGTGTGATACCACACAAAGATACTGCTCTCAGTTTAAGGCCAAAGCTGAGCTGGGACCCAGGACCTTTGCACAGAAAGAAAGAAACTTTAAGGACTCAGAACTGCAGCCCATTTCCTCACAGAAAAAAAGCTTTAAATATCTGCAAGGGTTTTCAAACTTCTAAGACTCCAGTTACAGTGAGAATGAGACAAAGCTGTTTCCAAAATAGCTGTCATCAGGAAAGCAGTAAAACTTAATCCAAAATAATCCTTGACTATTTCTCGGCATTGAAAACATTATGGGACATGTTACCAACCAATAAAAACTATGAAATAGAACACAGAATCAGAAAATAAGTCTGTGGCTTCAAGTTTACTTTTTTGTGATTTGTTTTAGAAGCGTTCTCCCTTCTCAAGAGGAGTTATTTTTCAATTCTTTCCACCCTTTAATTCATTACTGTTCAACGCATGTCCCCCTAAAAAAGAAAAGAGGTGGGTAACAAATACACAAACCCGAAAACAGATAGGAATGAAATCCGAAAGCCTCTCCCATCATTGAATCCAAATGTCCAGAGGGACCAGAATGAGAGAGATGAAGATATTACCACCTCTGGAATACAAGTAGCACCAATTAACACATTTGCACAATAGGGGGATTATCTTAACAGTGCTTTCTCAAATTACTCTTTCTGAACAATACCATTCAAATGTTAAATTGCAGTGAAGAGAACATGCAAAATACGTGCTTCCAACCAGAAGAGGGAAAGCATTCCCATTATACTGGTGCCTTTTTGCCTTTTTTTTTTTTTTTTTTTTTTTTTTTTTTTAATTAGGCCTAGAGCATTAGCCTTATTTTTTTCATTCCATGACCTTCATGGATTTGCCTCTATTGCTATTTCAAGTTTAGCAATACATAAGAAACAATCATGGCAAGATATAGTTCAGTCTTCTTATGTTTCTTTTAGGTCCAAATTAGTTGACAGACACTCCTGTGGGCAAGAACATCTTTCCTTATTTGCTACCTGCCACCCTACAAAGTGATTTGGCTGCTAGTAAGCAGGCTTTTAGCTGTAAAGCACACGTTCTAGTTCCCGGATTAAAATAATCCGTTACTTGGTCTTTTAAGGAGACCTGTTAAGAAAGAAGAATTTTAGAGAACAACACAGGATGAATGTGCAGGAATCAAGCATTCAACTATCCCAGGAAAAAGGCTTTCCAGAAGAAGTGCAAAACCAGGTGGCAGAGTACAGAGGAAGCAAATACCTAGGGCTGAAGAACCATCCCAATTAAACACAGATATATTTGTGAAGAAAAGAAACATGGTATGCTAAGGAAACGCTGTTCTCAGTCCTTCACTCCTACTGTTACTGCAACAGAGGTAGCAGAGCCATACCAACCCAGTCTGCTGAGCTGCACTCTTCCAGTACTATCACGTTTTGGTACTGAATAAAGGCAGGCAAATATGTAACAAATTCGCTTATGGAGTTTCACTTTTTAAATATATACTGTAACTGATTATTTCTTCCCTGTCTCCCCAAATACCTTAGGGCTTCAGTTTACATCAATAATGGCTTGAAACAATTCCTTTCCTTTAATTACTGAAGTAGGCAACAATAAAAAGAAGCTGAACAGAGTCAACTTTGCTCTAACACAGACATAAGAGATACAAACACTGTACAAAGAACAGTATTCAAGGAAAGTTTAAGTCTTAGTTAAAAATCACAAATGCAGTTAGCACCAGTGATTTCATTCAGTACTGTGAAAGGACCATTCACAATCAGTAACTTCTTCCATCCTACCTGTCTACCAAGACATTAGATTTAAAAAAAAAAAACCCACTGGTCACAGGAGTATTAGGCACAGATTTGCTCCTTGCCATTGCATAGTCACAAAGTTCTGACATTTAAGATTACTTGAGAGTAAAGCTGTCTGTATTTGCAATTTGAAATGAGAAAGTACATCCTGCCTGTTTAAATTATTCTCAGACAGGTTGCACAAAAAGATGATTTTAAAGATGCCCAAATGTGTATCAGCCTAAGGCCATATAGTACTTGCTTTCAGTTTCAAAGACCTCCTTTCATCTCTGAAGAATGGAATGTTGTTTACTGCTCAGGATGTTTTGCCATGTTATCATGAATGTATTACAAATGTTCTGCTTCTTGAACTACAGAGTGTTTGTCAAAACCATTCTTTATTTTACATGAGAAGTCTTAAGCCTTTTATAAATCCTCTCAGATATATTGGGACACTTAAACGTCTAAGTCTAAACATCCTTCTCAAGTTTGCTAGCCTGAATAATTTCACAAAAAAGAAAAACGGTCCATGGAGAATTGCTTTTTGGTAGCATGAAGTCTAAGTAGTAGGCACTGGAATGCAAGATTGCATGCAAGAAACTGAAGTAGTTTCATTGGCAGAATTACTTTCACCTCCTGCCCTTACAATTCAAGTCTAGTAAGGCAACCTGTATGAGAAGCATCTTAAAATACAGCAGGTAAATGTGTGTCAGTGAGATGCTATCAAGGTTTATGGTCAGTTTTAGGCTTGTTATGTCCACATTCTTTTAAACTGGCAACGTAAATAATGGATCACCACCTGTCAATAGCAACACTGTTATATGTTTCACTTTGGCACAATCTCATGAAGCTTTTAATAAAGCAGACATACCGCAGACAATGAGAAATAACTGAAAAGTACCTAACAGGCAGACTTGTTAAATATTCAGAAACAAATCTGGCAATAATTACAGAAAACCACTACGAAGAACAGGAATAGTTACTCAATAGAAGCTTGGGGGAAGAGGAGAAAAGGATGGGGAAAACTGTTCTTGTACTCGACTCATTTTTTCAAGTTTTTCCAGTGGTATTATAAAAAAAATAACTATACCTTCAGCTTCATGTGAAAGCGCATTAAAAAACTTCAAAGAATAGTTGCTCAAAAGCTGGGAACACTGCTTTCTGTAGCTTGTTTAGATACAGATTCCTTCAGTTCACTTGCAGTAAACAGGGAGCATTCAAGGAACTGTGTCTCCACACCAGAAAAAAAAATAGAATTCAGAGAAACAAGTCTACCTCACCTCCTTACAGAGGTCTCTTGTCATAGCCCAGGCTAATAGAGAACCTACAGGATAAATGCCACCATTACCTCAGTTACATTGCAAATAATTGAGCTTTATACAAGGTCCTTCCAGACTCCAATATGCAAAAACACTGGAGTATTTTCAGTCCTAGCATCTATTTCAGCCTCCTGGTACACAAGAATGAAAGACAAGGTTTATCAGAAGGACAACTTTCCCACCACTTCTTCCATGCAAGAGTTACTTCCCAAGCTTCTGTTCACTGTGCTTGGGTCACAAACCGATCAGACATTCACTTGAGTGATGCTGAGGTTTCATGAGAAAAGGGAGCAAATCTAGCAACAACAATTGATTAACAGTCCGCAACACATTTCTCCTGTCCTAGTCAAGGTGATCACTAACAGAAGTAGGTTGTCAGTCTCCTCAGAAAGAACTTCTGCAGTCCTGTAAACTTCCCAGGTCCCAGAAACAGTTAAATCTCCGGCACAACATTAAGAGATCTGTTCAGACCAAGATTTGTTAAAAGCACCTTCAAGGCACTTTTAAAATGCAACATGAGCCAGAAAAAGTGATCAGGCTCATTGCAGGAATAGAATGGTCTAGCTTGATTGATTGATTGATTTTGGAGGGGATCTAGACAATGCAAACTCACAGTGTATTTGAAAAGAGTCCCTATGCATTGTGTATAGAAAAAAGTCCACAGCCAAATATCAAAGCAAGAGCCATTTCAAAATAGCCATCATGACTTCAACTGAGGGGCCATGACAACTAGCTGCTGTGGAAGACCACCACAGCTTTGTTACCCTCCAGTGCAGACGAAAGTTTCTCTAAGACATCCTTTCGTTCAGCCCTTAACACACAGTGCTCTTATCCACAGTGCTTCCTATAACACACAATTAATCATCCCCATCAAATTCACCAGAAACAATCCTTTCAAGTATTTAACACACAGACTATCTTCTTACAGTATGTAACCAGCCATTTCACATAAGAGAATTCTCACTTCTTCCTACAGGTAAGGATAAAAATAATTCAGTATGAACACACAACAACATGCAAGTTATCTCTGTACCTCCAGCCCAGATCCAACGTTTGATGAATCCAATGGTCTTTTCTTCCTTGGTCCAATGGCTGCCAAAGCTGTGAGGTTGGCTTCTCTTTGTTGCATTTGTGCTAACTCCAACTGTTGCATCTAATTTAAAAACAAAATACCTACGTTAATTATGATATACAGTATCCTAAAGGTCTTGTTCTCTTTATGGCATCTTCAGATGGCTCTGCAGTCCCTACTGAAACAACGTACTACACAGCATCTTTTCCCATCTTTCTGGATGTTTTTGACATATTCCCATACTCTGTCATGCTTAACAGTCTTGAAATGCTAATGGCCCTACAGTGTAAGTAACACTTTTTATGGAGACTGTAGTGTGGTATCAGTGCAGTCTTAACAGGAGCCTTGTTGCTGGTTCCTCAGCTCATAAGCTTTACCATTTCTGATTAACAAAAAATACTGATCAGAACTGCTTTATGAGGCTGGATTAGTATTAAAAGCTGAAGTTAACGAGTTCTATGAACTGGGCATATTCTGAATTCAAGTCTCAATTCATGACTGCACAAGCAAGAAACTCAATTTATTCATGCTGTATTACCTGAACCCAGCACTCAGCATTGCATTCTGAAACATCTTATTATCCAGCTGAACAGAATGCTGCAGTTCACTTAAATTTCTCCTTTTCCCAGCACATATTTGAATGTTCAGGCATATCTAAAGCAATTTAGAGATATGCTGCATATGTTTATTTTCGCTCACCTCCAAAAACTGTTCAACACAAGGAAATCCTTAGAAACAACCTCTACCTGGGTTAGGTAAACTTGGGATGGAAAAGAAAGCCATAATCAAAAGGGTTTTTTAAAAAAATAAAAAGTTTTTAATTTCTGCATTTCGAGGTACATACTACTTCATTCTATCCGATAACTATAGGTGCCAGCTGCTCTGGAGCTCAACCCAGTCAAGTCTGCTAACAGTCTTGCTACCTTGGATTGGCCACCTCGCTAATGCAACCACTCTGCTTTCAGATCCGCCAGCTGTCCAGCGAGGACCATGGGTGGAGAGGAATGCTCTCTCTGTAGAGAAGGAAGCTCTTCTATTCACTCAGGTTGAGTTTGTCCTTAAACACAAACCTCTGGGTTTGATGTTAAACTTTAGGTGATCTGACATGCAGCTAGAACAGCTCCTTAGCCCATCCCCTTCCCCCCATTCCCAGGATTCATGGAATTGTTCGGACAGGAATACTCTGCATGGATATGTGTGCATATCTTTAAAGAAATCACAGCCATATCACGGTAGCCAAGCATCTGATTCTCCCCCCTTACACCCTTCACCCCCCACAATCATAAAAACATTTAATTTATTGGAATTTCTCATTCAGTAAAAATATTTTGCTTACTAAGCTTGCAATACACTGCTTTGGCTCGCTTTTCAGCTCTCAGAAATCCCACTTAGGGAAGAGAAATTCAGTGGGTAAGAACTGAGCTTGTAGCACCTACATGGCACTACTCCCCCACTTGTTACTACTTAAATAAAGATGAGTCCACAATAAAGAAATACTGTGGGGTTTTGTGGGGGGTGGTTTGGGGAGGATAGCTCTTTGGCTTGGTGGGTTTTGGGTGGGTTTTTTTGCAAGTCTTCTTTTATATCAGATAGGTGGATTTATTCTTACTTTAGTGATGCTGGCAGCTTCATATCAAGTACTGCAGCAGTTGTCTATTTAAATGGTATTTCAGGGCAAGATCCCTAAAAGGACATCCACCCCCTTAAGACTCAAACTACAGACATGCTCAAGTTTTTTCAGCAAAAGTCAGAGAATGCAAGACTGACACAGATTATGTTGAGAGCAGTTGGGTTTTGGGGTTTAGTGTCTTTTAGGGGTTTTTTTGAAGATGAGACAAATATTTCAGTTACAAAAAGTCAGCTTTCATCACACTACATAGGCTTTTGCTTACTGAGATGTAGTAGTACTTCTAGATACCATCATTCACTTACCACACACACTATTCTTACTTTTTGTGTCCAATGTAAACACTTATAAACTTATTCTTTCGAATTTATTCAGTTCTGAATGGGGCTTTTTTTTTTTTTTGAAGTATACCATATTACTTCCATGAATATTTTAGAGACCGTAAGGTTTTATGTCCCTTAAACTTGAAAACTAAGTGTTCTGCAATTGTCTGAGGTTACGTCCAGTCAGCCTACTTGCATAAAATGTTTAAGAAAAACTTCCCTTTGATTTCAGTCTTAAATATGTATATTATGTTCAGGAACACATTGCAACTAATCAGAGATGGGGGAAAATAAGACTAAATCTGAAAAAGTAACTTGAAACTTCACAAACTCTATGAAACAGTGAGGCCTAGGAACTATTTTTACACAACATCTTCACCACTTCCTGGATTAACTGGGAGCAAAAATCCACTAAGATTCTTCAGAAGAAACATGTGCTGACTTCCAGCCCCAGCTGCCCAGGCCTCCAACACCTGGATCCACCCCCACTTCCAGGCAGCTATGGACCATCCCTGTGGAAGTACACCTTCCTTCTAGCATTGCAGAAGGAAGTCACAGTGGCCACATCTTCCTGCCATGAGAAAGGGCATTCCAACACATCATGCACATGGCATCCCTCTGGGAGCAGATTAAATTTCAAAAGGCTCCAGTGGCAAAGAAAACCAGAAGGGGAAAGATGGCTTGCTTTACTTTTAAGAATCATTACACTTAAAATGAAAAGGACTTTTAAAACCATTAAACTTGAAACGAAAAAGCAAAACAAAAGCCTTTATTAATCCTGTGCTTCCATTCTTGGGAGTCATTAGAAAACATCCTCCCTCTCCCTCAATCCTACAAAACACATACAAACTAGCTTCACTACAGTTAGACATGTGAAAAACAGGTGGCTGCTGAACATTTGGTCGGTGGCTTGAAGCCGCATTGAAATAAGACCCTCTTCTTTTCACAGCTGATGCTGATGGACAGCCGTGGTAAAGACAAAGGACAAGAGGCAGAGCTATGAATTAAATAATACCAAGGGGGCTTTGGGTTGGCATCAGCACAGAGTGTAAGGGACTGGGTGCGTTGAGTGCCTCTTGGTGGACTACCAGACTGCTGCTCTGGCTGAGGACTGGGTAGCGCCTGGTCACCATCACCATTTACCCCACACAATTCAAGCTGACAAAGCATTGCTGCCGACACAGACGCCTTGCAGGAGCGAGCACTGCTGCTTGAGGGCAATGCTGGCATAAAACCTACCACTACAAAGGATGGGATGACACTTGGTGGATGGTAGGAAAAAGGTGTTCTTTCTAGAAACAGAACTGATGCATCTTTGATCACATAGTTCCCAAGACAATGCCAGAAGTGCATGTCGTTGCCGTCATCTACTCTACCCAATATATTTTCCACCCATAAGCAGTCAAAGGATTTTTCAAATCAGGAAGAATCTCATCAGGGTTTTGGAGCAAAAGAAAAAAAGAATTCATAGTCTTGTTGCATTCTTGACATCCCGGGGATTTTTCTGAGAACGTAATTAAGACAAATGAATTTAAACACTCAATCTCCATAATGGACTCAACAGATCCCCATTAAGAGATATGGGCAGGCATCCAAATTCCCCTGCTGAAGCCAGCAAAACCATCTTTTCATCAAGTTTTGCTCCATTAAAAAGTGAGAGATTAAATGTCCAATCATTGTGTGAGCAGTTAAAAGCACAGGATAAGGAGAAGACAAGCAGATAACATCAAGGGATACCTGAGGATACTGACTGGCTAACTACTGCCAGATTTTCCTAAACAAGATTAGGAAAGAGCAAGAGGCAACTATGTTGAGTCAAATATTTCTTTAACAGACAGTTTTGTAGCATACAAGTTAGGGCAGAAAGATCACTGCAGCAAGTGAAAGACAGTAAAAGTAGTATATATATTATATTCAAATATAACACAGAGAAGCTGCATCCAGTATTGTTTCCCTTCTATGGGCCTGTTTTACTAATAACAGTGTCTCTGACTAAACAAACAAAGAGGAACTCTCATACCTAGGTTGGTCTCTTGAAAGCAGATTATTTTTTTTCCCTTGAAGATAAAAGTGTGTAATGGCCATTCAAGAGGAACAGGGGGAATCGCAAACTAGCAGGTTTCCCCTCAACCTGACCTACTTGATCTGCTGAAAGATGATGTTGTTCCACCACAACACAGGAGTCCAACACATGTTCTATTCAAAATTCATTCTTCAAGAAGGGCATTGAGAAGGGACAGTCTCCAGGCAAGAAACAAATGAATGTTCATGCCCCTTGTCCCCTCTTTCTGATTTTTACATATGCTAAGAATCGCAGTACAAAGAGTTCTAAAAACCTGTGTATAAAGATCAAATTGCTATGAAAACGTCTCAGAACTTGTAAAATAGTCTTTGTTGCTGCTGGCCTTTTTAATAATAAAAATAGGGTTTAAAGTCTGGTCTTGCAGCAAGCAGGAATCTCTAGGGTGACACAATAACCATTTTAGTTAATCTGACCTGCAGCACAAATCAAGAAGTAAGGTACATTTTAAAGTCCTCCCTTATAGTGAAATGGCATTTGCAGCATGGCTGTAATCACACAAAATGAAAGGTTTTTAAATTGACCTCTCTGTTCTTCACTCAATCCTCTACTGAGAAAAATATTTCTGTTACTGCTCACAGAAATTCTCTCACTTATGTCTCATACTCCACATTTCAGAAAATAAGCAAAATCTATTTTTACTACTACACCAATGACATTTTTGTGGCATTTTAATATCAAAAATTAAATTTCAAGTTGCATAAGAAGACAAGAAATACTTCAGCTATGAGATGCCAAGACCTTTTTTTAAAAGTAATACTGCAAGTTGGTTTCAAACTCTTTCAGTTATGAAGCACACGATATGTGGTTTAACATTAATCAGAGCTCCAATAATTCAAGTTATGCAAATCTAGCAAGATTTTCCCTAAACATTGCAAGGAAGAATCCCTTAACCACAACTGAAGAAAGAAAAAAGTATGCTCTACTACAAATAAAGTCAACTAATTCACACCAGTTAATCCATGATGTGTACAGCAGCAGGTGGCTATATTATCAAAGGGGGGAAATGGAAGAGCTACCTAGCTGAATACACATACACCTTCGAAAAGGAGTAAAGAAAACCCTCAGGTCTCATCACAAAGTACCCAAATCAGAACAGGGTACTTGGTATAAGCTTTCACAGATGGCAAAGTATATGAAACCTTTACTCTCTAGATCCTCAAGGACAGTTTTACCAGGAAAGGTTTCTCTAAAGGTTCAACAAGAAATTCAACATCTGTATTAGCCAGGGCTCACAGATCAGTAACAGGTCTAAGGTTAAAAAAAAGCCAAATGGGTGGTACTTGTCCAGCACAATGCTGGCAGATAACATCTGTCTCAAGAAATTCATACCACTGTCCACTTCTGCAGGAGCTTCAATACACAAAGTTCTAGAAAATAAATGAAGAGAGATTTCTTTTCTCTATTCCTCAGATTTAAGTGCTAGGAACTTATTTTAAGAAAAAATCAACAAAATAATCTTGGCAATGCAAGAACAAATAAATACAGCTGTATGGATGTAAATGAGCTCAGAAGAAATGCTGGTAAGACAGGTGGGGAAGCTAAATGCCACAATTCTGGACTTGGTTATTATTAATATAAGGGAAAGACTGAAAAGCATAAGTACAAGATACTGGGTTTAATATAAAGAAAAAAAAAGTGGGGATGACATTGTAGGTTGACAGAGTACGGGACAGATTAAATAAATATTTAAAGTAACAGAAGAACTGGCAGGAAAGGAAACCAGGGAAGGCTGAAGACAAGATAATGTATGCCTAAGGGTTATGCGTGCTATCCAACAGTAAGTACTTCAGCAGTAATAAAAGCACTAAAGTAGATGAACAAGAATTTGTATAAGACTTGCAGGGGAAAAAAAGCAAGGAATATAAGAATACGAAAGAGGTCCAGAAGCCTCCTATTATTTCAGCTTCCACAATAAAGAAATCAAACAATAAATTAATGAGCACTAAAATTCAAAATAAGTCAAAGCAACTGTGACCAAATATCAACATTTGCTTTTTTCTAGCTTGCATCAGTGAGGAATTAACCTGATTACCTACATAGGTCCTTAGTATTGCCCTTTACTGGACATTTTAAATCAAATAAATAGAAGTACCTGTTAAGTGTGACCACTTATCTTACTGAACTGACTTCTCTTTCTAGCCATTCTTTTTTCTGACCAACTTTTTCAATCAAAGTTTCCCTGGATTTCATTGTGTCCTCCATATAGTGCTTTGAAAGTTTTCTACTGCTCTCAGTTGCTTCTCCATTCATTGTCTTTGGAAAAAAAGAACTTAATTTTTTTCACATTCCCTTTAAGCATTTTAAGGAACTTGTGACAAAAATGAAAAATAAACCTTAAAAAAATCTGTTTTCAATCCCAAGCCTCTCACACTGCTTGTCATAAAGCTCAGTGAGCATTACTGCCTCCAGCCTCTACCTTCCCTATACAAAATTTTCTGCCCTACAGGTTGAATGCAGCTGAATAGCAGACTTCTCATATGGGGGACATTCTCTGAGGAAAACTGACATTTGAAGGATGCATATTTAAACATTTACCATCCTCTTCTCTTGCCTATAATGCAATTTCTCTTCTTGCAGTTGCTTCCTTTCAAACTGTTTTAATTAGCCATACAATTAGTTTCCACTGACTTTTCCCTCTGTTGTAATTTAGATTTAACAGCAAAAAGGCAGAATAGCATGCACTGGTTTGATATGCAGTCCCCTAACTTATAGTAGAGCTATATGTAATACTGTAGATTTCTTTCAGGTTAATATTCCACATACATGCTTCAGTGGCAGCACAGGCCCTGCATGGCTGTGTCCCCCAAGACGAGGTGCCTTGTCTGTCTATAACTAAAGGGTGCAATAAGATGTTTTGGAGAAGAACGTAAATTTTTTCCAGGATAGGCATGAAGTAATCTACCCATAGGGAAAAAAAAAATTTCCTTCAGTTGATATTTAATATTTCCTAATATGTAAGTAACTTCCCACAAGAATTCAAGAAAAAAAATCCAGGGTGCAGTGACTTTCTGACTCCTTACTTTGCCTATTCTTGTTAAGCATCTCCCAGGTCTCGACTGTGTATTGTCTTTTACCATTTTTTTTGTTTTGTTTAACAATCACAGATGTATTTCTATGTATTCTAGAACACCTGGAGCATGCTTTCCCCTGTGCAGTACCATCAGCTTGCCTTACTTGGAGGCCCAGGGAAGTTCCTGGGTATCTACCATCCAGCATCCAGTGCTCTGTGTGTTTTCAGACAGTTTAAGCTCTTCTTGAGTAAGGCTGAGAAAAAGGCTACAGCGTACTACACCAAAGCAATGTACTCTCTAGTTTTTGTTTCAGATGCTAACACTTGTGAGAAGACTGCTCAGTGACTATCAGCAGACCTACATTATCACAATGGGGCAGTGCCCAGCCCTTGCAAAACATTACTTTAAAACCCATCATGGTTATTCCAAATGCACAATATTTTAAATGATTTTCAGCTGCTGTAACACTGCATGTTCACTCACTCACTCCTGAGGTCTCAAAGCTAGAAAACATTTATCTTCTACCTTCAGGTTTCTCCATCTCATTGCACAGTCCACCCAACACTTGTTCTGGGCACAGAACTCTGGCTCTGCACTGTCTTCTTTTTGTCATACTTTCAGTACTAAAATTTCCTCTATTAGCAAGTTTCTAATCCAAGGCCATACTTTCAGAGGGTTACATGTCCATTATAGTCTTTCAGAGAAACTTAGAAAAGGTTATCTGAAAAATCCATGAACAGGCTTAATAGAGTTGAGGGGGGGGGCTTTTGTTTTTCACTAGACAAAGATATTTGCTATTATCTTGCAGCTAACTGGTTTTAGGGTATCCAACAATAGCAGCTCTTTTTTTATGCTCATTCAAAACACCAATATGAATGCCACATAATCAGGGATTTGGTTCACTTTTTAATTTGCTCAATCTAACACTTTACAGGATTTCCACCCCTGACTTTCTGCAAGACTCATAACACACTACATCTCTGATGATAGCCCCTTGTTATATGTAGGGATACACTGCAGGGAAACAAAATGAATGTCTCTTCAATAAACATGCTCCCCCCCCCCCCCCCCCCCCCCCATGTAGAGGGTGATAAGAAACACTACAGAACAATAATGGTAATATAAATCAGATAATTAAGCAGAACCTCTCAGGATGTCACTGAAGGCTCATAAAAAGCCAATTGATCACGATGAGATCTTTTGCTTGCAGCATCTTGTTTGCTTTTTTGAGACGTTATGGTTAACTAGGGAGTTTCTTTTTTCCCCTGCCACAAGAGTGGTCTTAAAGAATTTGAACCATTAGGTCCAGAAGACTAAACACAGAAGCAGCACAAGAGATGGGGGGAAAAAGGAAACAGCTTCAAAACGTGGGTTGGAGACAGCAGGGAGAGCAGCAAAGAATCAGGTTACAGTTACTTGTTATCTGAGAATGTGAGTTAGGACGGACACATGAAAAAGAGAGGAAGAAAAAAATTATTTTTTGTAAAAAAATACTATACAACAACTAAATTTCAGTCATTACTATATAACACCCTGGAACTCACTGGAATCGTGCAGACTTTTTGTTCAATGTTTTTGATAGGGTTTGTTTTGTCTCTACAAAAAACCTAGGGTCTGCTATTTTCCTCCCAGTCAGCTGATATTAAAAGTACTGAATTTTCTCAGCATCTCATCTACTGCTGTCTTGTGACTTCCGTATCAAACTCATAACAGTAAAATGCACAAGTGCATCAAGCAGGCAGGAACAAGGGACTGGGAAGACCTATGCAGTCGTAAGTGAACAGAGCTGCTGGAAGAGCAAGGAATGGAGCAGGCAAGTCTGCTGTCCATCAGCTTGCTCCACTCGCTCCTTCCCCTTGTTTAAGATACGACTGCTCACCTTTATCCACCAATAGATGCTGCAAAGTGCCACAAGGTAAGAGCAGAGATGAAGGTAACTACTGTGGAATAAGCGAAGATGCTCAGTATGACACATGTTCACCTGCTCAACCCCAAGCAGCAATCTTGCACACACACAACCTGAAAGGTTTGCCCAGCCTCAGCCCTAAGCTTCCTGAAGCCGTATTACCAGCAAACTCACTTCTTAAGACAAGAGACAGAAGTAGAAAAAAATCAGGGTTTATATTTGAGTTTACAGTACACACTGTTTAGTACTGACATTTTTACAGGTCTTCTGGGATGCACTGTTCATATGGCATGCTTGCACATTTGACAGTATCCTACACCTACTCAATTTAAGTAAACTCATTTCAGAAAAGGGATGAAGCCAGAGATAAACTATAAATACAGCTACAAGAATGGTATCAACTGAACATTTTCTTTGTAACTGGAAGTATAGTTGAAAGTAGAACAGGAAGTGGCAAAAAGCACCTAAAAAAAGTTATGGTTTAAAAGTGCAAGCATCAGGGACAATGCAAGGACTGTATCCTCTCAGCTTGAAGTGGCAGATAAGGCTGAAATTACCCAGACTTCAGGAACACCGCTGCACAAAGAGCTGGCCCATGAGGTGAGCAAGGACAAAATTCTTGAGCACACAAAGGAGCTGCTTGCAGCAAGCCTTGCAGCTGTCTCAGAAGGAACGCGCACTTTCCATAGGTATTAAAATCTCCTGAAATGGGTGAAAGGTGGAAGTAAATAAAGACTTAATTTATAGTAAGTTACATAGACTAAGAATATAGGAAAGTAAATGACTTAGCACAGGGGAAGTTTGAGGCAATAGGTCATGCAAAAAGGGATGAAAAGGTCACAGTAATTACGTATAGGCTTTTGGATCAGAGAATCCACTGCCAAGTCCTGGATGTACTTCCAGCAACATTAAGATGTTGCCTCCAGCTGCTGGATGACAGCACATCCTAGATTTATGAGTATTCATTGTTAGGATGTAGACACTGCCTTTTGGGAAACATTTCTTTAGAACATGCTCCAGTGCCATTATGCCACACTCTCTTCCTTCTCTTGGGGATCACCATCAACACATAAAAGACAGCTTTGAGGAAGGAAGGCCCATATTCATTCGTAAAGAACTTTAAGTGGATCAGGTCAGGCTTTCCAGTGGATACTCGATGAGAGCAGCCTGGAAAGTATCAGATTCCAGCTGACAAGAGAAATCAAAATTCCCAAGTGTGGTTTCTTAGGAGCAGGCTACACTCACAACACAAGACAGACAGACAGTGGTGAGCCTTTTCAGGCATTCAACCCAGTATACACTACGCTTACCAGTTTCAGCCTTGGAATACTTGTTGATTTTAATTTTGTTCTTATTTGGGCTCTACTCATGTTTGCATTTTTTAATGCATATGTGTGCTGACCATTTACCTCCAAACTGTCAATAAAGTGCCAAAACTAACCAGCTGCATTTAGGCTCATTTCCACTCAAGTCTGAGATGGTGTCACGGGTAAGAGAGCACCCCTGGCACAGAAGGTGGGTTTCCCATGAGAAATGTTAAGACTGGAGAAGTTTTGGCTGCCTCATTCTCCAGAGAAAAAAGCAGCAAGGCAATACCAACACAAAGATCTGCCTCCTCTTTTGGTGAAGCAGCTGGAGACTGTCACCCTGGGAGAAGCACAGCATGGAGAAATATGAAGGACAAATGCAATTAAGTTAGTGTTAGTCCAGCACAAGATAAGATGCACTGAAGGAGGTGGACTCAAGTACTTAGTAGAACACCAAGCACTAAACTTAGACACCACCTCCTCTCTGTTGGCTCCTTTTTTTGTACACCTATCTGTCACTTTTTAAGAGATCTCATTAACAATACCAAGCAATCTAAAAAACCCCGAAACACATACCTAACTGATTTCTGTTCTAAGCATCCAAATCATGGAATATTTTTCAAAATCCTACACATTATTGTTCCGAAGAAAAGAGAAAAGAAGATACATAAAGAAATCGCTTTGTAGTGTTTTATTAAAAGAACGAGCCTCTAGAAACGACCAGATGATGCAGAGGTAAAGCCACCTACAAAACAAGACAAATTAGCATCACCCACTGACTGTTGATCCTGGTGGCACTAGAGGCAAACTGGGAAGGGCTTCAGGGCAACTTTGTACTCGCAGATTGAAAGCATGAAGAGTTATAAGCAGAAAGAAAGAATTAAAAGATAGATAGTATAGCGAGTTCCTTCTCTCCTCTTATTTGACAAATTTCTTTTAGTATGGTGCAAATCCAGAGCATTGATTCCAATACTATTTTACTGGATTTCCATTTGTTTTGCCTGGGCTCCTACATTAATCCAAACAATAAGGGCCTTTAAAGCATTCATAAATAACCTGCTGCTGCTGCTGGCACCTAGGAGCCAAGTGCAGCAATGTTAAGCAACAACAAATTTCATAGTTCAAGAGGCACAGTTAAGGAAAAAGGTTGCTCAGAAAATCACTCTCATTTAGCACAAAGATCCTTAAAAATTGCATGAAATCAGTCAAGTAACTATAGAAACCAGTTTCTTCAGCTCTGTATCACACGTCTCACACCTCAATTGTCTTTATTATCGTCTGCTGTCAGATCCTTAATCAGAAATGTGAACAGGCTTGATGATTTATTCAGCAGGGAAAAAGAATCTGTAGGTCAAGTGAAAAATTTCACACACACATACACACGCACACACATCTTCAACCTTAGGTACTTTCATTTCATTCTGTTCCCAGTAGCTCTGGGGGCAACTCCAGTGAGATCCAATATTAAGGCTCAATTAAAATAAGCTCCAATTAGTGGAGCTTTTTTCTCTCAGGCTAGAAAAGTCAGGAAATGGATATTGGGAAATGTAAAAAGTCAGCTACTGAGAGGAGGCTGCAGACATAAATGAACTTATTTGTTGATTTCTACAGTTGCTATGCAGAGGCCTCTGGGAGTAAAAGCTTAACCAGTCTAAGCTATAAACTAAAACCCCTGCAGCTAAACATGAACTGTGTGAAACAAGGGCTCCATTCCAGAACAGAAAACTGCTGGGCCCAGAAAATTAAAAGCCAGAGGCATTTTCCATTTAAAACTAAATCCCAGTACCGCCTCCCAGCCAAAGAATTATAAGCAGTATCAGATTTACAAAACGAACAATTACCCTGGAAAAATGTAGCCTATTGTACAGTCCCAGATGCTAAGTCTCAAAGTTTCTTCCCCCCCCCTCTAATCCCACATTATATTCCTACCAAGTGTACTGCTGCAGTTTACAAAGGACCATTTCTAGACAGGACTGAAACTACGAAAATAAAATGTTAAAAAAGAGAGCTCATAATTCATTGACCTCATTTGAAGCACTGCCCTTGCCTGTGGCAGTTCCTGTCCTTCCCCAAGGCCTCTGCAAATGGTATGCAGCAGCAAAATAAACCCTGACCTAATTGCCAGGACAGGACTGCCAACCTTCTCTCAACATACAAAGGCAAGCATGGTAACTGCAAAGTCCTACCTCTTTCGCTTTCTGCTTTAACCGCAGTTGCTCTGGATCTTCTTTATTGGAACGGCTCTACCAAAGGAAGAGGAAAAAGATTGAACAGAAATTACTGGCATCCAAACACCATCGTATCCGTTAAATATTTAATAAATGACAATTTTCTCTGGTGATTGAAAGATTTAGCTTCAGGGGTGAATGCCTCAATCCAGACTGGCTTCCCTCCCCCTCCACATACACACGCACACCCCCCTCCTCATCTGGGCCGGCTGCCTCTGCTCTAGCCTGAAGCAAGATTAAGCTGAAAATGATGCTAACACTGTCAGTCAGGTCCAGTCTAGGCATGATGTTGTTCATGTCAGCAGCAGACACTTAAAAAGAACAGGAAGTATAGGAAAGAAAGGGAGTCATACTCATGCAAGTACAACACAATTCTTTCAAGTCTAGATTAGGCTTCCACCCAAGGGGCTACAGAACTCAGCTTGAAACAAAACCAAAAAAACAACAAATAGAAGTTGATCAAGTCACATCTGATGGAATAACATCTATTGATTTTTTTTTTTCCTCCTGTTCTTGAGGGTAGTGGCAAGAAGGGTACTTATTCTGTACTAGCGGTGGCTTATGGTACCAGCTCCAAGGATAGCCCTCTAATCTGACTACAGAAAACAAATACATCTGGCAGGATGGTGGATCTCACCAGGCTCGAGTTTGAACATGCACAGTGAACCCATATTTTCAAACAGTGCCATACACAGATGTGGAGAAAGATTTACCAATTTCAGAGCCAGAAACAGAGCCAGGAGGGGACATTTACAGCTACGCGAAGACTTCTTTTAGTTAATTTTCACCAGTAGGAATAATCTCAAAAGAAGAGCTCACCCCACATTTGAAGGAACTCCTGTGATTTTTAAAGAAAGTAAAAAGCTAAAACCTTTTTCAGTATAGCCTAAGCTATCCAAAATATTACAGATTTCCAGTTACAGGGTTGATGGTTACTGCATTTAAAGCAGAAATAGGAGAAACCTGAAGACGTTCACCAGTCTAAAGGACACCACTACTTCCTTGGAAAGCAAGAAGTGAAGTTCTTACCTTGGCTGCTCGAAGCAACATTTCACGTTCCTCTTCGACCTTTCTCTGCTTTTCTAGGTGATCAAGCTTTTCAAGAAATCTCAGCTGCGCTTTAGTGTCGCTAGATACAATGTATCTATCGCTCCCCTGGAAAAAGAAGTTTGTTATAGACAACCAGACTTTTATACACACCACTAGAGCTATTAAACCCAATGGGAACAACCTGAGAACACCACCACTGTTTTTTCAAAACTGGTAAGTGTAGGCTGTTTTAGAAAGACTACAGGTGGTAGGTAGTCACTTACACATCTCCTCTCCTCTGAAGCATGTTTCCTGGCATCCGTGACTAGTAAGAGGTTATCGAACAACTGACATTAACAACATCTAGTCTCTATTGACTGTAACAACAACGCCTTTAAGTCTAAAGGCTAAAATTTTGTTTTAAACAGCAGCTTCATATCCAGTAAACATATGTACAAGATTGTCTTCTGGACACGTTAACAGGAAAAAAAAAAAAAGGAACCATAAAGCAGCAGAATATCATATCCTTTCCTCTTTAAAGAGAAAAGGTAAAGAAAACCTAAATTTTGACATTTTAAGTTTCTAGTGTTTGGTGTTTTAGTTTCAACCATTTAATCCAGAATTTGAAATAATCTTCACCTGGTATTTTCAAAAAGAGGTTTTATGGACTAGAGTGGTTTAGAACTAGTTATAATAAATCTTGGGGGTGGGTAAAGTGACATAAATTACATACGGTTTATTATAGCTTTAGGAATACATATTTTTGCCTCATTGGATTCTTTCAAGTAATAGACTAGTAGTTTATTTTTCATACTATTTTTGCCCTCATTGGAAAGCCTGAGTTCAGTTTTACTTTAGATAGGAAAGACAGAGAAAGGAAAGATCTAAAACATGGTCAAATGCCAATGAAAAGCTTGTTTTTGCTATTCTGCTCTTCCAAAGACAGGCTGTTTAAGCCATGCATTAGCTGCAGGGCATTAGGCAAAACAAGGCAGGGAGCCTATTCTAGATGAGGCATGTCTATGCCACCTGTTTGTACCACTCCGTAATGCACATCATCTTTCTCTGTTACTTTGTGAGCTTTTCTTTTCCTCAGAAATTTGACCTTGGGCTTTTACCTGCCAAACACACTATATACTTTCAGCAACCCTTCTTTCTATCCTACGTCAATCTCACACTTTAATGAAGCAACCCTGACACACAACTATTCTGGAATAAACACAGCATATTTTACAGCTGTATTTTACGGAAGGGTATACTTTACATATACGGACTATCAGTGACTTCAGTTGCTACATTTTTTCCCAATACACTATACTCAGACTCTTCTTCCCACACCCAATCATATACTTTTAAAAGCTGGAATGAAGGTAAAAGTCTTCTTGTGGGGCACCATTGTCTCCCAGTCTAAATTTTCACAACCCAGCCAGAGCATGAAATCAATCCCTCTTCTGGTATTAAGTTTGGTCCTTTTCAATGAACCACCATGCTGACACATACTACCAGTTGTGGCACAGACCACACCACGTGTTGCAGCCAAGGAGACTTTCTTTCCCAAGCAGTCTGTGGCTCTGCAAAAAAAAGTCCAACAAACCTTTCCTCCCTGCTTCTGTTACTGCTTGATTTTTATTTTTTTTTTTTACATTTCTCCCCACAAAGCATATGCTACTTTCAGTCTCAGTACATCAGTACAATCTGTTTTGAGGAAGCCGTTTATAATAATCTACCAACATGCTGCAGTCCTTTTAAAGGGACGAAGAAAGCTGTATTACAAAAGATTATTTTCTCCAGAATTTAGAATTGTTTTGCTTTGGAATGCCCAAAGTCAGACACTCACATTTTTAAAAGCCATATCCAAGACCCTATGCCAATAAGGAATGCAAGCCTCTCAACCAGAAGCACCCCAATGCACTACCATGAGCTTATATGGGACAAGAAATGAGTGCATCCACAACAGTATTTCAGCTCATCAACAACTATTTTAAGATACCTTATTTCAGGAATTTTTAGAAAAGGAACACCTGCAGTTATACGCCGTCCTTCTCAAAACTTATTCTCTGTGATCACTTAGCACTGAATTGCTTAGAACACATTATATTGCACACCTATTCAGAACTTATAGCCATTATGATGAAGCAAGTCAGATTCAGTGTTTGTCCATGAAACAGTAACTTCCTCACATAATGCCAAAACGTCCCCAGCTACAACAGTGCAATCCCAACAAAACCAAAGTTACAAGTGTAATTGAGACCAGAATTTGTTACTGATAAGCACATAACTCTAATAAAGAGCACAGTTAGATCTGTAAGTGCCAAAGCTGAACTTTATCTGACAGTAAAAAAGTAATTTTTACTTTGAGCTAAATTTAATCTGGAGTTCACCAAAAGTGAAAGCAAGTTTTTTCTGCTGTCCTGAAAGAAGCTATTGCTTTCACACAACAAAAGCACATTAGCACCTATAAAATCTTGTTATGAAATTCATCCTCCACACTTTTTCCTTCAAGAGATATGCATACACTCAAAGACTTAACCACAAATGCGCTCTAAAGCACAGCCAATTTGTACCAAAATTTTTACATTAGGTTTTCAAATATGCAATGTTAGGTTTTGAAACATGCAGTATTGAATGGTATGTCTTTAGTGAGAAGACAGCTGGCAACAAATTCTACAATTCTTCTTCAACAGCTCTATGCCTGTCTGCAATTTGCAACTTCCTTTCTAGATTAACACATATCTGTCAATGACTCTGAACCCGACTAAGATGATTTAGCACCAGAAAGGTACTGCATGTCCAGGGGCAGAAAGAAAAAACCCACCTACAAGAAAGCTGCGCTCCACTTCAGTCCACCAGGAAAGAAGTGGGAAGAATCCCACAAAGACCAGTTCTCCCACAAAATCTGAACAGTTTAAGTCATGTTGAACAGCTTTGCTGAGGACAAAGCAGAAATGCCTGCAGTTTCAGAGGCTCAGCTACTATGTGGGAACCTATTAACCTTTGGCTTTTATACAGTCAACCCCTAAACCAAGTTAATAACATAAAAGGTTCTGGTAAGCTACTTCGGCACTCTGCAGTTTGATGGTGGCATGGGGTGGGTGGGAGGAGGCTGGCTGATTTCACATCTAGGAGTGCTCACTCCTTCATTACATTTAGAGCTTACTCCTTAAATCAGTGCAGCTGCCACACCATTACTGACCTACAGATAGTGCAGTTTAGGGTTGCAGTGCATGATGGCTACTTTGCATGGGGGAAAATGTTCTCATAGAGCAATGTTTATAGCACAGCACCCTATCATGCCTCTCGAAGTCATGTGCTCCTGGGCTCCAAACACAGGAGCACAACAGTCATCTCATGCTGTGCTGAATCCATCCACATCAAAAACTTTTTAACCACTG
This sequence comes from Athene noctua, assembly GCF_965140245.1. Taxonomy (NCBI): domain Eukaryota; kingdom Metazoa; phylum Chordata; class Aves; order Strigiformes; family Strigidae; genus Athene; species Athene noctua. The sequence continues at coordinate 50,633,710 of NC_134038.1, forward strand.
TACTGTTTAGTTGTCATTATTAATTCTGGTCTTGGGTGTCATATTAGGTCACATGCATGCTCATACCTCAGCAATTCTCCAGATTATAGGAGGGAAGCAGCCGAGGAACCAAACCAGCTAGTTAATTGCCTTTATGGCCTTACCGAGGCTCTATGAAGGCGCTGCAACAAGTCACAGCACAGAGTGCGGCTTACAACAATCCGGAATGCTACTCCTGCTTCAGATAAAGAGACCACCATGATAATTTTATCCTAATTAAGTTAGTGACTTCCAATTACGTAACTTTTTTTCCTTAAATTTAGCAAAAAGGGGGGAAAACTTGGAAAATCTACATGATGGAATGGTATGAAACTTTTTTTTACCCTGCCAGCTCGCTCTCTCTCTCTCTGAAGGGCTACCCATAGGATGTAAATTGCTTGGCATGAGCTGAGCAAATTGGAAAGAGTTTCCCAAGTATGATCCCATGAAGCACTGGCTTTTCACACCAACTTCTACCCAAACAATAGTTACCTTGGCTTCACCACAGCTACCCCTATTACTGTCCGTCTTTTTGTAACAAAGATAGGCCAATACAAAGCTTTACAGGGCAACTGCTCAATCCTCTTGGAAAGGCTCTGGATAATTCTCGGAAATACATAGAGTCCACATTGCACACTGGTACCTATCGATAGCCTAGAAGGAAGAGAGTACAGGCACAAGCACTGGGGGAGATGGAATAGAGGGCTGTGTAAATATGTAAAACCATAATAGGGCTCCAAAACCTCCTAGTGTTCTGTTCTTGAATTTAGATTTCTAAAAGCCTGTCACAGCATCTCTCACAATATTACTCAAACACGCCATCCTGTAAGACACTCCTCTAGTGTAATACCATCTTCCTACCAAAAGAGGGTGCCTGTGACTCTAGGATTATTATGCCCATTACTTTTTTGTTTGCTTGTTTGTCTCGTTTTTGAGAAAAGAGGAAGAGAAAGCAAGCTTATTGTAGTCTTACAATATTATCATTGCTTACAACAATTCAATCAGACAAAAATCTATCAGTTTTTCTATTGCTTTAGTTCAATGAGAAAGGAATCAGCCCTATCAAGCCCACTGTCTAAAAGCATTCCCTCGTGTCCTTGGTGTCTGCAAGACTACTGGTTACTCAGGACTTCAGCTTCCACCCCACTTTTGCTTACAAGCTCTCCCACTTTGGAAAGACAATACAGAACACGTTCAGATTTCTGAAGACTTCTCAAAAAAACTCTATACTTTTTCTGTATCAATTTTTTTTCTACTGCATCATTTTCTGGCAAAGAACAGCATACCCCAACTGCTCCAGACATCAAATAGTTTCCAAATAGTTCCTGCTCTTTACTACTACTTCTCCAGTGCTTAAAAGACTATAAAAGTATTCAGTACAAAAATAACTGCTATCCCATCAGTTAGTTGCTCTTGTTAATTTTCATTAAGTATAAAGCTCCTGTAAAAAAAAAACCCCAAACATACAAGAAATAAACAGTGACAGATACATCAGATACATCTGCTTCTAACTTCCATTTTTTTTCTATAACAGCTTAATACTGAAAAAGTGAGGACTAATATCTTATTATTGAATGAAAAAAGAAAGCCTCAAAAATCTATTTTGGCCACTGGTAAGTTACTGCTTCCCATTTGTACCACAGAAGCATCTTAAGGGATACTGGCTCACTGGAACCAAATATACTTTATATTGAATGGAGCTAATACAAGATTCCCTACCCTCCATCTGAAGTGGCACTGGCAGGAAAAAAGTTCCAGAAACTTTAAGATCAAAGGGGTCTCTGCCTTCACATGAAGCACTTTCTAAAAATAAAATACTCAGTTTCTCAAGACTTTATACTGAGCCAATACTGCAGTTCCACCAACAGTAAATGCATAAAACAAACACAAGCCCCTAAATCAACCCGACCACCAAGAGCATTCAAAAATAGTTTTACATTTACCATGCAAGACAGATTCTAACAGCCACTACTTCTGTGGAAGAAGAGAAATGCATGCATTTACTCTTATGCTGGCTTTTAAGAGCACCTATCCAACAAGTTGAATAGAAAACATGAGGAATAGTTAGAGGCTATGAACAGTTAAAACAAAACCAGCCTTTGGTAGATACTGAAAATGCACATATTGCATATGATGTGCCTATACTTGGAAGACGTTTACCTTCAAGGCTGCAAAGCAGGAAAACTTTGGTGCAAAACTTGCTTAATGATTTCCTTTACCTTGTGGGTTGATACTCTGTGCTGAGCAATTACAGTTAGTTTTTCTAGGAGCCCTCGTAATCTCTCCTGTGTAGCATGGGAGATCAAGTTCACAACATCAGAGTTAAGTTCCATAATGTCATGCCTTTTACCTGTGGAAGCAGAGAAAATCCATTACGTGTTTTAGTAGTAGCTGATAATTGAAATAATTAGCACAGCAGGTATTCTGTTCCCCCTGGAAGTCATACCCATTATGAATAAAGGTTTGGAGATTATGATTTTCCTGGTAAAGTCACAACTTCAAAGATCTCAGACATTACATTAATAAAACTTAGCCTGGAGCTTCAGAAAATATAGACATTGTTTCACTTAGCCTCCAGAACCACTCTCCTTGCAAGGTCATTTATAGGACAAAGTTAATAAGAACACAAATCAAGCTTCATGTTCGGGGAGGGGGAGAAGTGGTAGCTGTAGAAATTAGTGCCATATTCTGTTAATTCCAGTAATTAAAAAAAAATAGAGAATTACATTTTGCCCTGCTTGACACTGTGCTTGTTAACAACTCATGACATTTATTCGATGAGTGGGAATGTTTTTTGCAGCGCACTCCAGGCACATGGGACCCTCTTACCTGCCTCACCCGACTGGCACAGGGCAAACAGACTCAACCATCCCACAGCAGCAGCTCAGACAACAACACAGATCAAGTCCAGCCAGGGTCATCATGCCATCACCTTCAATCTTTTCTCTCACCGTATTTCAGTGGCTGCAACTGAGGCTGGCAACAGCTCTGGCCAAAGCTGTCCCAGCCCCATGCCCAGAGCTGGGCATCACCTCTGAAACCTCCCTGTGACCGCAGGCTGCTGACGGAAAAGACTTCCCGTGGTTGGCACCATTGATCACTCAACACAATTCCATCAAGATACCTGGACAACAGCATCTCTTCCCTGGTAGGCATGGCAGGCACCTGTTTCACACGCTTCATATGCCATACCCATCAGAAGTGTTTTTCCTTGCCCCTCACCACATTTACAGCGGCTGTAATACTTTATGATGCAATATATAGCACGCCTTCAAAACCCATTTCGGTATTTATTGCCAAGTGAAGTGTTAAGAATGGATAAACAGTACACTGTAAAAAAAAAAATAATCACCTATTTCATTTGCCTTTGCTACTCTAACTGAAAATTAATAACTATCTCTCAAGACAGGGAGAATCTACAATGTTCTCCCAGATACGATCAAAGTGTTCCCACTATTTGATCTCAGCCAGTGAACACTGATCTGTACCCTCAGCTGAGTGCAAAGCTCATTTTGCTCAAGCACTTCCCAACACTTCCTCAGCAGTTTCCCACTATACTATCAGAATACCGAAATGTCAACTTAAAGACAAAGCAAAATCTCTTCCCCCCCCCCCCCCCCCCCCCCCCCCAAAAACCTCAAGACCTCCCTTCACACACAATCCCTAAAACTTAGAGGACTGAGTTTAAGAGCAGAAGCGTTCAATTTCTCAACTGCTGTACTCCCTGGCAGTATTCCTTTCCTCGCAATCAAAACACTTTTCATTTACAACATGAATTATTATTATTAATGTGGAACTGCTACCATGCCAGCCATGAAACAGCCAGGCTTGTATTTTTTGTCTTTCAATGAATTGTCTTCACAACCCAAACCAGATAATTATTCCAGAAGCACTTTGTCTTCATGTTTTTGTAGAGCTCTTCATTTTTCCTTCTATCTACTTCCCATGTGTGACTGTTTAACCCTCTACTGAATTTTGAGAAAAGCTTCTGCACCAGTTTCAATGTATATTTTCCTTTTTTCACTAGTAGCATAGCACTTACTTCACTCAACTATGCCCCATACAGCTCAGATGGCACATCTGGCTAACTAACATGGGATGCATTGAGGTAGCATCTGCAGGTTACGTGCTTGTCACAGGCTACCTACTTAGTTTGGACTAAGAACAAGTTGCATGTAGAAGACTTTGAGAGCATGTAGTTAAACCACTGTGACAGAATTATGACTACACGTATGAATTGCAGGCTCTCCTGAACGCTCAGCTGTAAAACTCACTGCTTTGCTACCAAGCAGAGAGCAGGAGCAAGGAGTTGAGCAACATTCATCCAGTTTGCGGTAGTGGTACCAATCAGTGTGGTGCTATACAAAAGTATGCTCCCTGCTCTAACATAATACAACATTGCTAAGCAACAGTTATTATTTTGCTCAGATACGAACACTAAAAACTTCCTATTTACAGTTTAGTCTCAGCCATTCAACATGCATTCCACAGTATTATTCACCAATACAAACAGTTTTAACATCTCTTTTGCATAAAATGAAAGACTTTTCCATAGAAAGAGTGATAAACAAAGGTCTGCCCTGTGCATACTGACAGTTTGAAACTTCCTCCCTAATCACATGGGCAGGATGTCTGATGTTGGTCAATAGAGTACATATATTTGAACAGGCTGAAGAATGCAGAAGTTGTTAGCAAAGTCAGTTAGGAGCCACAGGAATAGAAGAGCCTCCTTAAGTGTTTGATTTGACACTAGCATCTATATGGTTATGTATTCCATTAGCTTTAAGAGTAATAAAGTTGTTCAGTTCTCACATGTAAAAGTAGCACCAATTTATTTTTTTCTTAAAAGTACAGTTGTTTTCTACAAGGGGAAATAAAAATTGAATATAGTTTGGTAGAAAGACATGAATTGTGATGGCATATCTTAATAGTTTCAGCTCCCTTTTCAAAGACTGGAGGTAGGCTAATGAAACAGGCAAGGAAATACCACATCCACACATCTGTTACAGATGTTTTGTTCTCACCTATGTTCAAGATCCTCTTCTGAAGCACTTCTGAGGAGAGAAAAGGTTCATCTGCACAAGAGCGGATCACTGTACCAATAAGCTCAGAGTTTGTTGCCAAAATGCACGCATTCTCCTCTTTCAGGTTGACCCCAGCCATAGAAGTCACATCATTTATGTCATCTTCATCTCTACTAAAGAGAAAACCAACATTTTATGCTTAATTCAGAATGGAAACAAAGAGAAAGCCTCCTGACTTTCAACAAACAGCCACATTCACCTATACAATAGATGTCTAAGTGTGGGTTGAACATGGACAGACAGCTCCTAAAAGCTTTCATACTTCAGTGAAGTGACTCTCAAACCTTTAGCTTGGCTAATGCCTCAGTTGCTATGCATGCAAATCCTTTACATGAAATTGAAATTTTGACAAACTTGGAAACTAGGGACTGAGGTAAACCTGGATTAAAAGTCCCCACAAGCCCCCCACTTTGCACCACCACTCTTACAGCCTGATATTGTTCTAAAACTCTAATTCACCAGGTAGAACCAAGTGTTGAACTAAGTTGAATACTGACTCACTGAACGTCTAAACAAGCCCATTTTCTAAACAAGATGCTTATCCTAAGAACTGAAGCTTACAGCGCAAGTGTATTAGCAGAAACCTGATCTGCAACTTTTCTTTTACTGAGCTCCCTTAAAAAATAAGATACAAACACTTGTTGTCAAGATACAAACCAGACCTTGCCCTTTCAATCAGTCCTACCACACAGTACTTGCACACGTAGCAGGGAGGGTGCTAGGCTTCTGAAAGCAGAGCTCCGGTTCTTAACATCCCTCTATTAGCTGGATTCTGCTGTAGCAGCTTTGGTCTACATGTTCAAAATAAAAACTCAAGTCTGGCATACTTAGGGCTAACATAACTAAGACTAGCTATAATCGTGGCAAAGCTCACACTAAGCAAATAGCCTGTGTGCCGCAGCTTTTTCTTTTTTTTTTTAAAAAAAAGATCGTTTTAGTTAAAATATTGAATGAATTTTATACAGGAAAAGTTTTTGCAAGACTAACACAATGCAAATACCCAAGTTATTTTCAATTAAGTTTACATCACCAGAAGAAACTCTTTTTTGATTCACAAAGTGACAAAGGCCCTAATGGTGCCTTCAAGGGTTTAGAACCAGAACACAAGTCAGCATAATACAGACAGGTGGAAGCACTCATTTGGAAGGTTTTTTGATTTGGAAAAAGAAAACCAAAACCAAAACCACACAGACCCCCATCCTGTAAAGTAGTTGCTGGCAAGGTTTGATAAAGTTCATCTTCAAAAAACACTGTGTGGCCTATGTAACTCTTGAGCAAGGGGTTAGTCAGAAACTTGCCATTATTAAGAGAAATGGGATCTCTTGAAGGCTGTCTTCTCACTGGCAATAGGTAGAAGCTGAAGCTATTAGAACATGTGTCTTTTGAGTATTACACAATCCCAACCCAAGACAGCATTGGGATTTTTTTCTTGAACTATAGATGCATTTTCTCCTTTGGGCTTCAATAGGTTTCTATGGTGCAAGTCTTCTCTCCCACAAACTTCTGGAGAGAAGCCTGGCTAGGTAGGAAAGGAGTCCAGCTGTCCCCTACTCCTCCAGGCCTTTGTTTGTGTGCCCTCAAGGCCAGGAGTCCTTATGCTATTTGTTCAGGGAAAAGGAGACCCAACAGATTCTCAAATCAGCTTCATTCATTAAGTCTAACTAAACATAGCTTTCTGATTAGGCTTGTGCCCCAAATCCATTGTGCTAAGAGAAGCATTAAATCCTAGGACTGGCAGAATGGTTAAGTGACCACAGTTACGATTCAAAGCTGAAGTTTAAGTCACGCTGCCAGAACAGTTTCCCTCCTCCTACGCCTTCACAAGCAGCAACTGAGCAGTTCCAAGCATATACTCATGCTCTGTCAGCCTAAAAGCGACTCTGATCTTTCAAGAAGCCTGTAAATGAAGTTTCACTGCATGCTAATTGAGTGCTAACTGATCTTCACAAGTACACTCCAGTTGCCTCCTCTTAATGACCACTACAGAAAAGTCTTTGCTGGTGGCAGAGACAAGAATGCAGTGACTGCCACTAATCTGATGATAAAGGAGATTACAAAATCAGCACAACTAGCACCGAGAACATAGATGCAAGCCATCAGAGCCGCAGATGCTGGAATCTGACATTACCCCGGTGGAGCTGTTTATGGAATCCAAGTAAGTGTGCTTGTACCTCAGGTACAACTGTATAGCATGCAGTTTCAGTAAATAATTTTAGCTTTTAATCTGGCCACATATTCCAAATACTCAAGCAAAAAGCACATAAGCTTTTATGCTACACATTTATCCACTTTTCTACATACACAAGTTTTAGTTCTCTAAAACCAGACTTTATCAGGTTACTATTTTCTTTAATACTTCCATGCACACAGTCTCTGAGTACACATATACAAGAGTTTATATGCAAGCAGACATCTTCACCCATACTGTTTTCAAGGACCAGTTTTAACTTCTTCACTGTGGGGCATTAAGTTTGCATTAAGTCACCAAGTCACTAGCCTTGATGAAAGATTAATTTGCACCTACGAAAACACTGCTGCGCTTATTTTACTTAACCCAAAGAAACTACCGTTACAGTTCCTTAGAAGCAGTGCTCACTAAGGATTAATGCAAGTTTCAGAACCCATGTTAAGTTTGTACTTTTTATTATTCTTTTTTCCCTGATGTTCAAACAAACCTCAGTCATTTTAAGTAAGGCATCACGTACTTCTGGTAAACTATAAAAATCATTCTACCAAAATGATAAATTTTAAATATTCCAGAGTATACATGCAGACGTTTCTGCTGGATATGGACTTGCTTTTGTTTTCAGCAATCCCACCATAAAGCCCTTCTTCCACACCACCTCCTTTAATGCTTTTTGCATCTGATCATGTCACATCCAGAAATTAAGAAGAAAAACTCTCCCAGGTGTTTTAAATGTCCAGAGATTTAAACTTATCAGAACAAGGGGGAAAACAGAAGACAGAGTTCAGAGCATTACCCTGTATGAAGTCAGGTTTGACATTTATACCAAATACTCCACTGGAAAAGAAGCCTGAACAATGCAGCTGCACTGCACATCTACGCATTTGCCTGTATTGGCTGAAAAGTAAGTCTGTGGCACCCTCTGGTGTTTGACCAACGCACATGTCTTTTGAATTCATCTTTATTTACTCCATTTTATATAACAGTCAAAGGGAAAACTAGCAAGGCACGCTTAACCCAAACCTCCATGCACCATCATGGACAACTAATGAGACACAACAATTCCAGCAGAGCAAGAACCATCAGTGCTCTCCACCACCATGGGGCAGGAGGAGCAGCTGCCCAGACCTTCTCTACTCCATCATCTCACTCTTGTTTGTCTGCTAGTTGAGATTACTAGTATCTTCCAGACAAAATGCACAAGTCAGAGTTGTATGTGCTCTGGGGAACAACTATATTAAATAGAACAGATGCAAAACAAATATATTTTTTTAGAGGGTGCTCTCTAGCATTTACTTTAGAAAAGTATGTAGAGCAGTTCATGAAGATTTTGATGCTTTTAAAACAGACTGACCTTTACAATACGTGCCACGGGACAATCAAGTGTCAGCCATGCCCATGCTTAGCTTAAATAATTTCTGCAAGGTTTTTTTTTGGTGGGGTAGGGGGTGGAGGGGGTGTGTGTCACCATTTTTTCTACTGCTCATCTCAAGCAACCTATAACAGCCCATTAAAGAGCAGACAAGGTCAAATTGCAGCTTACTAAGTACAGCTTAGTGAGTATTAAGTTCTCAGATCCTAACCTAACCCAGTCACACAATGGCAGATGGAATCGGGCTCGATGACATACTGTAATGACAGTACACAGTTTGAAGTGTCACATGTACAATCACATCAGTTACAACACATGCTCTCTGTCCATAACGAATCTCATCACAAAAGCTGAAAGGGGGCCATGGTGCCTCACACATGTTCAGGTACACACTGTCCAGGTTCAGATATATGAAGATTCTCATATATATGAAGATTCTCATATGTAGTCTTTAAAGTCAGAAAGTTTGGTTATAATAGTCAATAGAAGCATCAACAGGGGTGTATTCTTCAGAGACAACAGACTTAATAGAAAAATGTAAGACAACTTAGAGATTTCAAATCTGAAAGTAACTTAAGTCCAGGAGAATTCAAAATCATAATCCAACAGCAAGAACAGAAATCTGTCTTGGATCACACTGTAAAACTATAGTTTTTCCTACACTAAAAATTTAACAACTTAGGGAAGGAATTTCAAGAATTCAAACTTCTTCATGTAAGGCAGCTGATAAATTCCAATTGGAAGATCACAGAAAAAGAAGTTTCTAATTTTTTAGTAGGAGTTGATTTGTTTGCTTTTGGGGTTTTTTTTCAAACTATTATATTTATGAAGTCTTTTTTTTTTTCTTCCAAACATCACCACCCAAAAATTAAATCCCAAATTATAATCCGAAGTATATTTCATAAAAACTTGAGATAGCTGAACAGAGATATTGCTTTAACATCAGCTTTTCATTTCAACTTCTGGCTACCAGTGTTTTAAGTGTTCATTATATACTGTATGTTACTATAAACAACAACTCTGTCTATATCAGTGCACACAAAGCTGTAGCTTTCAAGAGATGAGAAGTCAACTGGTCAACAAAGGTCTCATGTCTGCTTTTATCCCTGGAAGAGTAACTTCAAGCTTGACTTAAAAGTCACAAGACCAGTAATGATTATGGCAGTCTGTACCTCTGTTCCAGTATTACATTTCAGAGCTACAGAAATAATTTCTGCTTTTGAAAAGTTAATCAGTTACCAGAAGTAAAAGCTTTAAGCACTCTTGTAATCTAAAGGCCTAAAGAATATGCCAGAAGCCATAATTAGAGGTGTAGTCAAAGACTTTCACCTCTACATACAGGAACAAGCTTGTAAGAGGAGCTAATAAAAAATTTTGAAATACAGCACAGAGCTTTAGACAGGTTACCAGCCAGCCCAAGTAACAGTTCAATGTTATCTGGCTGTCTGTAAAAAACAAGTTGTATTTGTTCTAATCCCATGGAGAGCTTTCAATACAAGGTAACTTTGATTTAGATTAGTTAATGGTACTCATAGGATGGAGATCAATATGCCTCCTCTACAAGTGAAAAACTAATACATATTGATGGACACTGTTCATATAATTGCACTCTTGCGATAGCATGATGAAAATCCGATCTCATCAGGACACTTTTCTTACATTACAAATAATTAACATCTGCTATGAGGTCAAAATTTTTAGATTCCCTCTTGCCAATTAGTATAATAAACAAGTTGCTTTTATTTGGGCTCCATTCCCACCTCTATACTTGCTGTCTGTTCCTTTTGGTTTTTTCCTATAGTAAACTTCTGATATTGTTTATCTTTACCTGAAGGATGTTGCTCCATTCTCTTTTATTTTAGCTTTCTGAACAGGAGATGCTTGAAGCGACAGAATTTTATTTCCTGGCAGGGTAATTTGTTTCAGAATGGAACCTAAAACAAACGAAAGAACATGGCATAGTAGTAAGCAAAATGCTAAGACATCTGTTTAATCAGTTCATACTTCTAGCAAAGGCTACTGCAGAATCAGTAACAACAAAGCAGGTCCATCTGAAAACAGACATTCTATAGTCTTACATTCTACATGTTTTGTATGGCCAAAAACCCTACACGCTCTCAGCAAATACCCTCCTCTGTGCTGACCAGTGAAAGGTTTTATGAAGACTCACTAGCTGAGACCAACTCATGTTATGCATCAACCTGGACCCTGTTGAAGGAAAAAGCAAAGTCTCATGAAACGATTCTCAAAAGCATCACAGTTTAAAGGAAGTTCACTGCAAGGAGCTTATTCACAGTATTTTAACAAGTACAAATGTTTGACTGACATGCTTGTGACAGAGTGTCATGTCTACTTCTGGCACAAGTGCCACCAGAGCTCCAAGCAGACAGTATAGACACTTAACTTACTGCAGAGCTTAGATTAGACAACCACCTTACATTCCTACAATTTAACAACAGCCTGCACTTATTTCTATACATCAACAGTGTTCTCCCTTCTCCATTAAAGAGGTTCCACTTTACCTGTCGGAAACCGATTAGTTTGAACAAGTGTATTCAGTGGCATCCTTTCCTCAGTGGTTGTCTGTACGGTCAGTGTTGAGGGTTGGGGGACTGTAGATACTTGCTTTACAATGGTTCCTGATGGTTGTTGGACTACCTGTAAATGGAAAACCCATTTGCAGGAGTGAGAAGAGCTAAACATACAGAGAAGTAAATAGTATCAACACGTTGGTTCAGCCAGAAGTATCACTGGGCACCCATGCATGTCTACCTTTCAGTTTAAAGCAACCAACATGCTCAGAAAAACCTCACTTTCTTTTTTCTACTTCATGCCAAATCTTAACAACTGGTGGTGAGCTTTAGCTCCAGCTCATTCAGTGAGCGCTGACACTTCACCCCTACTCTCTATTGATAACCATATTAGACGAGTTTCACTGAGTACTACACAAACCATTACACTAAGAGGCTTTTCTCTCCCTAAATCTTGCTTAACAGACTAACAATTGAATATTGAGTCTGCCTGACAGCAAGTTCAAAAGGGTAGGTATCACACACACCTAGTTAAAAAGAAAGAATGCCAAAACAAACAGCTGCAAGTCTTGCACGAAATCCTTTTCCTGCCAAGAATTAAGAGTACACACTATAAAGTTACCAGTGCATTATTGGAGCCACAACATCAACTGTAAATTGAGATGCCAAGTTTCAAAGTGTTAAGCAAAAGTACGCCGACCACCATCAGTTAGTGGGAACATGAAGTAGCAGTTAGCAACACCTATAGGAAGTACAGTCTCTATACAAAAACATCAGTACACTGCTGAAGGGTAAAAAGTAAGGGGGTTGATAGTTTTGTTTAAAAGAGGCTCTTGAAAGAAACAAAACCAGAGAGCAGGATGCCACCACAACACAGACCTACAGGCAGAGTCCATAAATACTAATTCCTCCTCTTCAGGGGCAGCTACTGAAATGCAAGAAAGTAATAAAATTGCAGCATTCTTAAAAGCCTCATTTCTAAGCCTCCTAGCTAGCAGAATGTGGGCTGCAGCTTTTGATACATCATTTGGAAAAGTTCTTTACTACAAGTAGTAGAAAGACATGCTTTACCAAAGCACAAAATTATCAACATCTTCAAATCGAATCCTATCTTTTTAGCAGCAAAAATCTAATACAAAGGAATTTTCAAGGTCAAGAAACCACTTTTTCTCCTCTACATCATTTATTCTAACTTCAGAAAGTCTACAGAGTGCTTGTACAGCAACGCTCAGATTTAATTAAAGAATTGACATTTATTATACTTCAGAAATTAGGCTGTCTCCTTCTGTCATCTAACTTCAGATTTATCAGTAAACATCATCAGCATCAGCATCACACATTCACAAAAAGAGGTACTGTGTGTATGAAATAGTCAACATACACCCCACCCACCCCCATATTAATAGCACTGTGGTTTGGCATAGCAGCAGTAATGTAGAATAACGAAACTGAAGGTGGTGTCTGAAAATCAGACATTGAACAGACAGTTCTTGAGAATAAACATAAGATCCATAAGAGGAAAGAACCAGACTACAGGGACAGACTGTGGACAGAGTCCAGGCTCACCCATGCAGCACTTCCTAGCATTTGCTTCTGTGTGCTTTTACCAAAGTGTAATTTTATCTTTCTGAAAGATCCATACGATGCAAGTTGCAAATAATGTTAACAGCATCATTTACGTGTTCAGCTAATTACTGAGCCACTGACCAGCGTGGACAAACTACTCACAGGCTCTGCCAGCACCCACACTGACATGCACCTAGAGATCCTCCCTACCACCAGTAAGAATGATGCTTCATCTTCAGCCTGCAAGACACTGAAACTGCACAGGAGGAGACATAAGCATTCAAGATTAAGGTACAGCAGACAAAAGAACAGAGATAGGCAATCTTAAATCAACAGTCTAGGTGGAAATTAGAAAATAAGTAACCAAGGAGACTAGATCAACGAGAAACAGAAAGGACATGTTGGCAATAAAGCTGATTTTCTGTTTGCCATTCTAGATGCTAGACTAACAGAAGTTGGAAGTCCTTGGGACTTGCAACAGGAGAGGGCAACACTCCTAGAAATATCGACAAGGATCTAATGCCAGAAAGAAGCATTACAAAAATAGGTAGTATCTGTGAGAAAGACTAATTGTCTTTTTTCAGGTTAGCTGCAAGAAGTAATAAACAAAAGAGACTGTTCCTTTGTGCCGTTAAGTAGGTTAACAGAGACATCAGAATAAAAAGCACCAACACGCTTTAAGTAAAAAAATAAAAAAAGCAATGCAACATCCATCTGATAGCATAACTTCCTGAGAGAGAGGTCTTACTTGAACCTTTTTTACATTCATAAAGCAAAGTTTGAAGATCAGCAGAGAGATGCTGAGGTATCATCACACACTACAAGCAGTATTGCTTCATGAAGGAAGCCTCACCAGCTGAATGCAAAACCATACATCCAGAACAAAAAACTCTTGAAAAATAACAGAGCAGACTGTTCAAGAAAGCTCAGTTCAGCTCTGAGGGCTCAACACTAAGAACAAGTAGTTGGAACAGCACAAGCACTTCACTCCTTTCTTCAACCATCAGCTATGTCCAGGGAGTGTCTCACCGGTAACTGCAGGGACTACACCATAAAACTCTTGCTCTTTATGCTTAACATGAAGTTGTAGTCTCACCGCAGCTTTCTCACTATTGGAAGCCAGCAACTAGTAATGTGAATTTTCATTTATTGTGATTTAACAAAAGACAAAGCAATACTACAGCAAGACAAGATTTATTTCCAAGATCCAAGCTTCTTTGTAAGCCAGTGCCCTTAAATGAGGCTGTGTTAAGAACATCCTCAGGAGGGAACCCTTTCACAGGTGCAACTCTCACAGCACAGGCGTGTGACTAATCCCAATAGCATCCCTAAAGAACAGGCCCCTCTCTGTCCACCATACAAACCCAGAGTTTTGATAATCATGCTACAGAAATAACAGTTGTATGTTACATCACTTCAGTCACAATTTTGATATTAAAATATTGTGTTGCTGCATTCTTAAGCACCACCAACATTACAACAGAGCTGACACATAAAAGTTTGCTTTACGTTCTACAAGCAAAAGAGACCTAAATTAGAAATGGGCATGAAGAGGGAGTGTATGGCAACAGAAAACCCTGAGGGCTGGAAAGGGAAAGAAATTTCTGGCAGCACTGTATGGACAGATTTGCACAGCTGGCATGTGCTTCTTTTCAGCTGGCAGCAGGACCCTTCTGTTTAGGGAGGGGAGATCCAGATTTGTTGTCTTGGGGGAGGAAAGTGACCCTCTGTCCTTTCAAGGAAAAGCATCAGGGAAGCCCTAGAAGATCCATCTGCTTCAAACTTGTTCTTTGTACTAATAGGATGTCTGAATAAACACCAAGCTCCTGATATGGCTAAGCTGTGAAGTGGTCAACTCAGCCCTTCAACTATATCCAAGACCAAAATCAAATAGGTATTTTGAAGATCAAGTATTTTAATCACTGTGCCTGGGATCTACTCAAATGGGGATTAAAAACATGTTTTGTATGAAAATCAGTGTTTGTAAGGCACAGTGAAGAAAAGCAATTGCAATAGGCTGCCACACTGCAGTAGTGGAGAAGGCAGAAGTAATTTCTTGAGTTCACCAATCATATTCAAAAAGTGTTTTGACTCTCCAGTGTAGTTAAGCTTCCCCGTCTATTTGTACAGATGGTCAACCTTTCCCCTGGATTACATGGCTTGCTGTGTAGCCAAACTGCTCTCCAGCCCTTGTACAACCTAAGAAGCCCTCATTTTCTTCTGGCTGGAATTTCAAATTTAGTCCTCAAAGACAATAAGGGTACCAACTCCTTTTCCAATTTGGCTTTAGCTACTGCTGTCAAAGACTGTCAGTGCATATGCCTGATAACTGTTCATTTGGGGGGTGGGGGTGTGTGTTTGGTTTTGTTTTTAAAAAACAAACCCACTCATAAAGAGGACCCCTCATCCCCTCCATACAGTTGAGTGCTTTGTTCTTTTTAAGCAAGTCTGGAAAGGTGAAAAGCTGGTAGCATAAGCTCTTTAGAATGCATGATTCTTGCATTTTATCCACCTTATGCACTTTGAAAGGACGAAAATTAAAAAAGCAAAACATTTTAGGGGTCTGAATACTGTTAAATCAAGTATACACAATAAACAAACTACAAAGGAAATTCATACACTAGATTCCCTACTATAGATCTTCTACTATACTATCTTCACAGGAAGTCTGATGTTTTCCCCTCTTTTAAGGAAGAAATCTTTACAAGGAACTCCTATTCAAGAATTGAGTTCTTTATCTGCCAAAGGGAGACTATTCTCCCAAAATACTTGAGAACATTACTTACAAGTAGACCAGTTAGCATACTGCTTGGTATCTCAAACACCCATAAACCAAACCTACTGTATTTCACAACATTGCTCTTTTGGGTATACCTGCAATCCACAGTTTGTTGGTATTTAACATTAACATTAGCAAGAAGTTAACCTGTGCCAAGAAAAAAAATGTTAGCACATTGCTTTTGAGGGTATTGTTTTAATAAGACATTTATTCCTCCTGGAATTTGTTAGCTAATGAGGCCTGATAGGAAAAAAACTCGTTTTCAGATGACTTCATAATTAACATGTCTTAGTAAATTTGGAGGTCAGAACTCTGCTCTGAAAAGCTCCTTGAGCTCGTTCATACATTTCAGTTAACGTATCACTAAACAACATCAAGCCACCTGTGCCTGCAAAGTATCCAAGGTAGGAACCACCAAGCTAGAGAGACTGAAATCCCTGTTGGTTAGCTGAGGCACAGCCCTAACGGGGCATCTAACAGTAATTAATGTAAGCATACCATCAGCAATTTTTGTTTCCAACACTAGCATTTCCTGCCTTTTCTTCAGATGCCAACCTAGCCTGGCTGCACCCATAGCAGGGGTCAGAACTCCTATTCCTTGTTTCTCAAGCTGGATGTTCAATCTGGTGGAATGGTAGTCAGCATGTCTTGCAAGAGATCGAGTTTACAGCTTGGCTTTAGAGTCACCTTTTCAACAAGGGCTCAATATCCCTAAACTATAACAAATATAATTAACTAATGACAGACTAGATTCATATGTTTAAAAACAAGATGATCAAAGGATTGGGAAAGTTGTCATATAAGGAAAGGCTGAGAGAACTGGGTGTGTCCAGCCTTGTGAAGAGAAGGTTTAAGGGAGACCCTATCACCATGTTCCAGTATTTAAAGTGTGGCTACAAAAAAGATGGAGATTTCCTTTTTTACAAGGAGTCACATGGAAAAGATGAAGGGAAAAGATTCTTGGGGACATTCCAGTTGGACACAAGAGGAAAATTTTTCCAATGACAATGATCAGCCACTAAAATCATCTCCCCAGGGAAGTGGTGAATTACCCAATATTGGACACTCTTAAGATTCAACTGCACAGGGTGCTGGGCTACCTTGTGTAGGCCGTGCTTCTGCCCAGAAAGGTTGGACCACATGATCCCTGAGGTCCCTTCCAACCTGGTATTCTGTGATTCTTTGACTATGAAACTAAAGAAGCCCGGCTACAGAGAAGCAGAGAAATTAATCTTACCAACTGTTTCACTTTAACGACCTGCTGAGCACCCACTGACTGTGCAACAATGGAGTTTGGCTTTGAGATTTTAATACTGATTGGGGTTCCAATGACCGGTTTCAGAGGCTGGAGAGGGGTTGTTGCTGAAGATGCTGCTGTAGAGACCAGCACTGGCTTTGTAGACTGGAGAGATGGTGTTGCTACAGCAGAGGGGAAGACTGGCTTGACAGTTTGAATAGCATTCGGCCCTGATGTTGCTATTGTTGTGGTAAGCACTGGAGCTGCAGGTTGAAGAGATGCTGTCACCACTGCAGAAGGAGGAACAGGCTTCACAGTCTGCAGAGAAGCTGTTGCCAATGCACTAGCAGACACTGGTTTTGTAACTGGAGAGGCTGTGACTGTTAGAGAGGCAGATTCTTGTTTTGTAACTGGAGAGGCTGTGACTGTTACAGAGGCAGATTCCTGTTTTATAAATGGAAGAGAAGTTGTTGTTACAGCCAGGGTTGCCACTGCTATCGAAGGAGCTGGTGTTGCAGAGGTACAAGTCAAAACAGCTTCTTGGGTTGGAGCTGGCTGTTGCAAACACTGCTGGATAAAGCTCTGAGCGTTGGGCATTAGCTGCCGTAAGGCAAGCATGCTTTTCTAGAAGAAAAATGAAAACACACTGGATGTAATATCAGCAGTCTTCCACAATACTGCTACATTAGCAACTGAATCCTCTTCCTCATTTTCCAATTTAATTTTTCATGAGACAACAAATTGCTTATTCCAAACAAATTTTGCTAGAATTCAGGCACCCTTCAATTA
Organism: Athene noctua; assembly: GCF_965140245.1. Lineage (NCBI taxonomy): Eukaryota > Metazoa > Chordata > Aves > Strigiformes > Strigidae > Athene > Athene noctua. The sequence continues at coordinate 50,651,271 of NC_134038.1, forward strand.
GATGACAATGCTGCTCAGTGAAGACCACAAGATTTATCAGCACAGGCTGAGCAAACGTCAGTCACCACAGCTTCACTGCATGTAGCAAACCCCATGTATAGGGAAACTCACCCTTAACTTCATTCCTATGTTTAGATTTTCCAGTTTGGAATTTATGTTTCAGAATAAGATCATTTTAGCTGCTTTACTACCTCAAAAAATTTTGTTTTGCCAAAAAACCCTGATACATTGTAAGAGCTGTGCCTATTTCACAGAGCCTCTCTGACAGAGAACTACAAATTATCCATTGAAGTCAGAAGCAAGCTCTGAAGATACCAGCATTTCTATACCAATACAGCTATATCTACACTAGGGGGGGATACCACTTTAATAATCTCTGTATAGCTGCAGCAGCACACTTAAGCCAGACAGTTCTCTGCAACAGGAGAACATTAGTAAAGGTATCTGGCAACATCTCATTTTTACTACAGCTGTGTTTGAGAAGGTTAATGGACAGAATAATCTTCAAGCTCTCTACAGATTTTTCTCCCTGACTATGTACAATCTGTTATGGCTCAGAACCAGGGGAAATCAGTTCTGCAGCTACCTGTATATTCTCACAAAACCTTTTTTTTCCCCCCTTGACAGTTTCTGAAGTTTTTACGTCTCCAGCATAGTGCTGTTGCTCTGGGCTTCATGCAAAAGGAACATGTCTCACATGCTAATATACCAAGTGAAGAAATTGTTTACAAATCTGGATCTTCTGCAGCACACCTATCTTTAACATTCACTTCCTTTTATTTTAAAAAGCTGCTCAGCTTTCCTCATGCTCCTGATGCAATTTATTTACCAAAAGCATCCAGCAGATTTCAAAATCAAACAGGCTTCACAGCCAAAGTCACTGTACTTTTCCACCTATTTGAACAGACAAAACAAAACATGTGCAACAACTTCATCAAAAACCTGCAGCTTAAAGATAAGAGACAACTCCAGAGAGTCCTCCCTAAAACTCCACTTCAATAGCTAAAAGTGAACTGGCAACAAGCCGAATCACATGTCTTTCCAGACTTAAGATGCAGGCATTTCCCCCACAAAAAAGGCCAGCACCAATTCCCACAGCACCTTACAGAAGTGCTCCTGAAGTCAGCTTTCCATTTGGCACTCAGGCCCATCACAGCTGCTCAGAGTTACAGACCAGACCTAACTGGTGTGTATCAACTACACATCCTTAAGGTATTTTGGAAAAACGCTATCAGGGTGAAAAATGTTTTATAGGATCAGTAACACTACAGAGACAGCTAACTGACCATGACAATGTTTAAACAACGTTTCTGAAGTCATAGTATTTCTTTGTTAATATAGCGTGCACCAGGGAGAGAGCATCTTGTCGAGGATTAGCGGGTAAGGATAGTACGCAAAACAGAAAAGCCTAAATGATACCAGCACGCTGCAGGAGAAATGCTTCAGGAGAAATGTGCAACATCTGTGCTGTGATGGGTCAGGATCTGACCTGCACTGATGAACCCAACTAAACTCCTGTGGAACTGCCTCGAGGTCTGTGCACCAAGTGTAACACTCTCCACATTGTGGGACGGCTTATTAACCCCGGCTGAGCACTTCTGTGAGTGCATGAGGAGAGCGCAGTGCCTGAGCTAATAAACCCTCAGGGGACCTGAAGGGAGTAGAAGCATCAGCAAGTGCAGTGCAGCCACCCCTCGGCTCCTTCGCATGAGCTAGTCTGGAGCTAACAGGGCTCACCAGCCCCAGACAAGGTTTAGCTGTGACAGATTTAGGCTGGGTCTGTGCAGAGCTACTGAGGTTCACCTGTGCTGTTTCAGGAACACAGCACAGCAGCACCTGAGCTGGCCCCACACAGGCACAGCCTTCCCACATCCAGTGGGGCTCAGCAGCCAGGGCCCTGCAGAAAGCAGCTACACTAAATCTGAAGCCAAACTTGCCCTGGCAGCTAGTAGTGCTCTGCTGAGACTCCATGCACCTCATAGGAAACCTGTCAGTCACACCAACCCTGCACTCAACAGCCTGATTTTTTTGCATCCAGAGCTGCCCCAGATGCAGGAAAACCCATACTCTGAGCTGTTTGTTTTTCTAGGTTTTGCGTGGGCATTTAAGAAGCTTCCAGGAAATCAAACAGAGAATAAATAAGTGACCAATATGAAAATTTTTTATCAAGCCCTGCAGAGATGACTGTAGTCTTCTAGACTCGTGGCAAACTTGTTAGCAAAGCATTTAAAGGCTGCCACTGTAACAAAAATATTCATCCCACACTTGAACAAATTAACACCAGTCATCCAAAGTAGTATCAACATTATCACATGTGCTGTCAAATACTAAGGAAGAGGACAAACTCCAGAAAACCTCTGTCCTATCTTTACCACTTAACTATTCTTTCTTGATTCTCCATCATCTCTATAATGAATGCCAAGGAAAAGTACAGATCTATTAAGCCTAAGAATACTGTGAAATTAAGTAAATGTAACCAGATTTTCCATGTTTTTGCTGGTATTTAACGCTTGCTATGCAAAGATGTTAATTTTTATTTTGTCAGTACCAATCTACCATATGATTATGAGTGTTGAGAGGATTTTTTAATTTATGTGATTATGCTTGAACAGAGGTGGAGTTGTCTTTTTCCTAAACGGAAGTAGTCCTGCCAGACCCTTTCTGGAGAAAGAGGAGGGATTTTTTTTTCTGCCTCCAGTTAAACATAAATCAGCAAGCGGACAAATAGCTTTATATAGATTCTTGAGCTTAAATACTGCATAAGATGTGCACAGCCGCTGTTGTCAGTCTTCTGCATTAGAACTCCGAAGAGGCTACAGCTTTGATGAGAAAGTAAGAGGTCATCTTAATACAGCTGCTTTACTCTAGATGCTTCAGCTTCAAAAACATTAGTCTCCATTAATGCCTAGAGGGTAATTACTCTCCAATTTAAGAACACAGCGTAAATAACTCTGTAATCCTCTCTCCCCAAAAAATTTGTCTTCCCCAGAGCAACAGACACACAGGGTTAGGTTAAGCACCTTTTCCTCAACTGACCCGAGCAAATACCTATTTGAGTGCTCTTACTCTTTCCTTTTATTTTCTGATCCTCCTCCCTCCCCTCATTAAATGTTACATATCCACAATCAGACACTTACCTTCAGAAAAGGAACTAAATATGGTTGTGGCGATGACTTGAGCTCTATGTAAAGCTTTTTTGTAAATTCTTCTGGTTCAATTTTTGCTTCCTAAGAGGAAAGCATAATTACAGTGGTAAGATATAACTATGACTCTAACTTTTTTTTTTCCCCAGATGTATCAAAACTTCATTGAAATTTATATTATCATGGAATTGTTCCATTTCAGTACTCAAATGCTTTTTTCCTCCTGTATTTTTAAACAAAAGGTTTTAGGATAGAATGATGTAGTAATTTAGATATAGTATTATCAAATTAAATTACTGTCTTCAACTACAGGCAGTTAACACACTTAAGGATACTTGTTCAAACACCCATTCACTGAAGTGAACTGATAGAAACAAGTTTATAAGTAGCACTGATCCTTTTGAGTACCTCATTGTTATTCAGATACTTAAAATCCACTACAGTACTTTTTTTCTGTAAAAGCAGTTTATCTGCATAAAGATCTATTTAAAGAGACCAGAGACAAAAGACAACTCAGTAGTTTTTGTAAAACAATTCTAGTCTAATGCATTCATAGCATGATAAAGCAGAACACTTAACACTATCTTTCAAAATCAGAACCTGAACATCACTTCTGCATAACACCACAGTAACACTCTTCTGGCTTCCCGAGTACAGATGCTTTCTTGATGCTTTTTGCTCTGCCCCAGGCACAAACACCTGGCTTAAGGGCTTGGGAGAGTTAGGAAGCTGCATTCTTCTGAGACCCCTCACTTCTTCAGTGCCACCATGACGCTAATAAGGTGGTGGGTAGCTCCAGACACTGCTGCCTTTTCTCACCCTCCCAGGTGAGACCCAGCCACAGAGTCACCAAGAACATAACCTCCTCCAAGAAGGTACAGACACACAAGGAAGAAGGAACCCAACATCAATCTCTGTCTCTGCAGAGAATATGCATGAGAGGAGTAATTTTTCTTTTGGAACAACCATTCCAAAGAGCTTCATGATCAGAGCAGGGATTTTAAGGACTGTATATTCACAGACACACAGAACTTACAGCAGCTCTCATATTTAGTCACTTGATCTGTCTGTTAGGTCTCACTGAGCTGTGGATACAGGTTACCAAGGTCTCACCAATACATATACAGTGATTCGGTACACTACATCTCAGTTCATACAGGGAACTTGACACTCATTTCATTAGGCGCTGCCTTAAGGACAATTTTACTTCAGAGCTGCCATTTACTAATTTCCCTCATATATACAAAGGATTTATTTATTTCTCATTTAAATCATACACACATACTGAATAGCAGAAAATCAGCATTTTTAAAATACTACAAAAAGCAAACAAGTGCAGGGTTAATGTATTAATGTCTGGTAACAAATGTTCTTAGAAAAAAAAAATAAAAGTACTGTAAGCACAAGAAGGAACAACTCTAGTATGTTCCTACAAAAGCTTCAGCAGGGACAGAGAGGCATAGGAATAAAATTTTTGCAAGGCTGCATCTTCAAACAATCTGCTCTCTGTAATTACACCTTTGTCTACACCATGCTTTTCTAGACTGTAAAGTCCTTTGGTACCCCTAGCAAAGATGTCCCCCTCCACCAGCCCACAGCCTTCTGCTATAGCGGAACAACAAAACAGCAGCAGTGGTCAAATGCCAAGGTAAGAAGTGGCAGGAGAAATCGTTACCAAGAAAACCCAGCTGTGCTAGGGTCCAGCATGAAGCAGCATATAGAAGCCACCTGCAAGGAGAGACTGGCAGCCACCATGTTACTGTCTCCATCCCACTGTCCAAAGACATAGATAACATCATGCTTGTTCCACTGAAGATTCACTATCAACCTGTAACTCAGTCCTGTCTTGGTGTAAAGCAGTAGTATGGATTTAGTACTGCACTACAACCTCCAAAGTAATGCTCTTGCTGTTGAGGTCTCACAACTACACTAACATGGAAAAAAAAAAAATCACCTCAGACCCAGAAGCTGTATTAACACTATCAGCTCCTCCTGTTGTCAGTCAGCTACCTGTGTGCATAAAATGAAACAGAAACGTGAGGGTGGAAAATACAGCATCGGATTCGGTTAAAATAAGAGTTATAATGTAAGAGGGTCAGGTGTACTTCAGCCACAAATCCGACTCTTCAGCTGTTTAAAAAAAAAGAAGGAACAAAACTATGATGAAGTCAATGTCAAAAACGGTACACAAATTATGCACTTTGTTTTAAAAAAAAGTCTCACCAATAGATTTTGCACCAGATTCTTCACATTCTGCCCCATCTCATGAGCTTGAGGCCCACTAGATGCCAGTTTTATTAGAGTAGCAAGAAAATTCTTGCATTTCTTCACATTCTCTAGCATCTCCTATCATGAAAATAAAGAGAAGACTGTTAGATGCTGCATTGGCTCTCCAACCTCTGATGAATATAGAGAATGTTAATTTTTAATTAAAAACTTTTTTTTTTCCTTACTGTAGAAGCGCTGGTCTGTGCTACTGTTGTGCCCTCTGCTTTCACAGAGACTGCCTTTTGGGAGATAGCTTGTGCAGGTGGTCCTGTAACTGGAAGTTTTACAGGTGTTCCAGTACTCGAAGGCTTTACAGCAGTAACTGTAGTAACACTAGCTGTTGCAGCTGCTGGCTGAAAAGAAAAAATAACACTTTGGTTAAAAAGTCTAACGTGACAAACATACTGTATTCTGCTAGTATATAAGGTGGCACCCTCCCTCCACATTACTATTTAAAACATAAATAAGCAATTTTTATCTTTTCTTTTTAAAAGTTTGGATTCATTTGCCTGGAGAGGCTCTATTTAATACCATGACAGAACCCCCACAGCCACAATTTTGTTTTTAAATCAAGGGTGGGGGAAGAAATGACAAAGGGTCACCCAGACTGAAGCAATGCCTGCAACTTCAAGTGAAGAGAGAAAGGTAATTGAAAAAAACAATATATTAACTTTGCCAGGCTCCTACAGTCCAAGACTAATGAATTTTGGACAATGCTAAGGTGATACTACTCTGAAGATAAATAAATATGACCCAAAGTGATTATTTATCTTCCTTTCACCCCCTGCAGCTCCTCCCCCAGTTGCAGTATCCCTTACTCTTCATATCACACACACAGTAGGCAAAAGACATCACATCCACTTTGGAAGGATGTATGTGCCAGCAGAAGCAGCCAGCTGAGAAAATGCACCTACCACGTTCTTCCTGCCTTTTCCTTGTGGACAGCAATGTGGGTCTCGCTCTCCACTGCCCAAACACAAACCCTCACAAATTTCAGTTATTCTGAGAACTCTTTTTAAAATCTCATTAGAATTTACCAACAGATTCAGAAGCTCCAGCAACAGGAGAGTAATGAAGGTTTAGTAAAAAACAAAGAGTTACCTCTCTCCTTTGCAAACCAGGCTAAACAGAAATTTCCAGAGCAAAACCTACTAAACTGAAGTATTTTTACTTCAGATTTTAAAGAAAAAAAAAATCCACACCCAAAAACCCCACACAGTTCTTCTGATAAAACAGAATACAGTATGAGTAAGAGACTTCACTTTCAATTTCTCAACTTGAAAGCTAAAAAAAAACCCAGATTGACCTCCACGTTACAGAAAAGCAAGAGTTTCAGGTTTGCATTTGAACCCTTAAGCTGGGTGCCGTTCTTCCTCCAAACCTCTTAAGAGAAAGTCTGGGGTTTTAGGCCAAATTCTAGGTTCGGATCTGCACAACACAATTGCTTTCATTGACTCTTAACACATTTAAAACACTGCAGCTTAATCCAACAATAACAAATTAATACTTGCTAATTGTATTATAAGACAGTAACACAAGAGCCTAATTTACCCTACCATGAATTTAAAAAAAAAAAAAAAAAAAACCTGATCAGAGTTGGACAGACATCATGTAGAATATCAAAGGGCTTTTAAGTCTTTCAGGATAAGGAAAATTAATGAACAAACATTTAAAGCTAAAGCAAAACACTGGCACCTTTATAAATTATTTTCTTCCTGGGTGGGGTCTGTCCCCCTGCAAGCTGCTGCCAGCTTGACATGAAAGAAGGCGGCAGCTACCAGAAAGCTATCCAGCTTAGGCTCCCACTGTTGGTAACACTTTAATAGCTCTCTGCAGGATCTTTGCCACCACCACTGCCTCTTCCAAGGATGAGGCTCAACAGCTCTAAGACCACAGGGAAGCAAACTGGGCATGAGAATCCCACAAACAGATGGATGGGAGGAAGACGGAAGGGGACGGAGCACAGATCTGTCAAGCTGCAATGCCCTGGGCTTTTAAAAGTCGAAAACATGAGGTTCACGGGAGCTGATCTCTTGCAAATTCCAGCATGTTTACACATCAAGACCAGAACGGCATTTTATCAGCTGAGGGACGGAACAACAGGAAGTCTGCTGGACCCTTTTCCCAAGAAGATGAATATATGGGAATTAACTTCTGTCATCTGCCCTCAACCTTTTTCACTACTGACAATTCTCATTCTCACTTCGAACAACAGAGAAACAGTTGCCAAAAAAATGGCATTAATCCTGCATATTTTGAAGTACTTTCAAGAGAAGTGCTCTGCATCTAAATGAAAGTGCCCCAGCGTGATGCTAATTAGATACTTTGCAGCTTCACTACCCCATCTGGGAAGAAGGTAAAAAATAAAAATGTGCAGGTATTTTGCCTAACCTCAGAGCCTAAACATTCAGGAATGCCAAAAAATTGAAATATTTTTCTAGATGAGGAAAATAATCCTGGAGTCAATAACTAGATAAGAATTTTGCAGATAGCGGCGTTCCAAGTTGTACTTCACACAGGAGATATACAACCCAGCCAAGGATTATTTCTTCTTCACTGTCTCCCACTTTTTGTGATGACATCATACTTACACACCAACATTCCTCTCCTGTGACCACAAAATACTCTCAAGACTAACATCAACAAGTTCTTTTAGGACTGATGAATGAACCACCACCAAGGAAATCCGACCCAAGAGCTCTTCCTTCCTTTCCTCAGACAGTTCCCTTCAACCTTATGCACAGACTCCCTTGTCAGCATGCCTCTCTTGTCCACCCCCCAGAGTGAGGAGTGAAGTGGCCCTGTGATGGCTGTATGCATCCCTATTGCACCCATTTACTCTTTATTGTATGAGGAGCTTGTACAGAGGGCTTTGCAATCCTCTGCAAAACAGAGGGGGCTCCAAGGAAGCCACTCCAAAAAAACCCAGCGCTTTAATTTTTCCTAGAGTCATAATTTCTGCTGTTCAAACCCAGCCCTGTGGCTCATTAGAAGTGCTCCAGGTTCTAAAACAGACAAAAATATGGCTTACAAAAAATACTCCATGTCTACCCCTTCAAATATCTCAGAAGAACACAAGTTAAATTGATTACATCAAAACTGAACTAAGAAAGTACAGAAGAACCAAGTCAAAGGCAGATGTATGTTAAAGGAAAAGTTAATAGCATGATAAATCTCAACGTTTATCCACATGAGAGTGTGAGGATGCAGGCAGCTTCATTCATCAGATGGAATAAATCTTTACCTTCATCTCTTCTCCCCAGTGCAAGGGTAGTATAGTAGATGACTATTGCTTTTATATCCTAAAGATCTCTATATAGAGATCACAGGCACAGTTTGCAAGCTAGTATTCCAAAATAAAAGTGGGTATGGAATACCTTTTACTGTTCTTAAACACAAAGGGTATGTTGTTTCCATTCTAAGCAAAACAGAAAATGTATTAAGAGAGGCCCCTGGATTTTTCCCTTTAGCCCCAACATTATCCATTTCAAGTGAGAATGAAGAGAATAAAGATCATAGAGTTGTGAGTAGTTTTTAGTTGCCAATACAGAAGAATAGCACAAGGACAAATTTTAAGTCAGACTGTTAGTTACCACTGTCAGCAAACATATCCCCCAATCCTTCAAACACCCTCAAGGTCAAGAACATACATCCAGCATGGTTTTTTGAATGACTGATCCTGCTCATTTACTGAGTCCTTGGTCAACCACTACAGCACAGTCTCCTTAAAGCTCTTATTCACAAAAGATACATAAAAGCCAGACTTCTCCTTGATTTTTCCTCCAGATTATGAGGAGAACAGAGAATTTTAGCTGTGGAAAGTAGTTTTCATCACATGCTTATCCAGAACTCTGGTCCCCATCTGGTGGATGAACTATATCTAGAAGTCTCATACTCTACAGGTAGCAAGAGTCTCTTCAGAAGAGTCCTACAACATTTTTCTCTAGAAAACGAGAAATAAGACCTAGGAAATAAGACAAAAACACTACCTAAAAATAATGAGACATTTCCAATGACTGTCTATTTACAGTTCATATCTGCACAACCTGTCTGAAAAACTCAGTTAGAAAACAGGTCTTCAGCTATGACCTTCCTTCAGTTTTTAATGAAGGAAAGAAATGTACACATGAAAAAAAAGCTTGTCTGGTGCAGACAGCTCATTTCCCCCTCAACATCATCTCAGGTATAGATTTTTTCCCCCTTAAGGAATGGGGGAACCCCAACAGGAAAGCATTAGAAAGTCTCCATCTTGCAGAAAAGCTTCAGCTAGAGCTTGAAGGAGCTCTGTCACAGGATACACAAGCACTGGAAATGGCTCTTTGAACTATTTGTTTTGTCCTTTGCTCATGCATTTTATACTGCAGTGGGAGAAGATGTTCTGACACAGACTGGCAAAGCATATTATATTATGCATTTTAAAAAAGACATTTAGGAAATAATTTATTGTGAGGACAGAAGTTACCAAGCTTACCAAGAACCAGATTAGAGTTAGAAATAGCAAGAATGCATCCATTTTCTTCAGTTTTGTCTGTCACTTATTCCACTGTACTATAAAGCTTGCTACCTACCTGTATTACAACAGGTGGCTGAACAGTGGAAGCCACAGCATTTGTTGTCTGAGATAATGTTTTCACAGGAGTAGCTGCTACTTTCCTTAGTAACTGGGTGCCAGAGTTCTTAAAACAAACAAAAATTAAAAATAAACAAACACGTGCAGAGAACAGTTGTCAGACAAATCAATGACCAAACAGACACTGAAGTTAGTACCTGCTCTTGTCCGGTATGAATCAAAATACCCGCTCTTACAGTAACAATACAGCCATAATTCACATAGTTTAAAAATGATTCAAAGCTGTATGTCTACCAGTTTCATACTCATGAACAGATTCAGAGATATTTAGACACAATGTCTAATGAGAATAAAACGGTTAAAAGATGAACATGTTGGAAAGAAATACGCAGAGGGTTACTTTTTTTGTAATTGCTCTTACTCTTGCATGCTGACCACATTACAAGAGATGGAAGCAAAAAGCCAGCAGACCTCAGGGAAGGAGAAACGTCCTGGGGACATGGGAAAGGTCCTCAGCTTCACTCAGTTTCAAAGAAGTATCCTGTCAGAGGATCCCAAGGTTGCAGTTACAAGCAGTAGCCATTTGGGTAGGTTTTTGGTTTTGGATTGTTTGGCTGTTTTTTTAAAACCCTTCACATCTTCATCACCAGAGAGCAATTGCTTAATCTGAACTATACCATATGTAACAGCTAGCAGATTTTTCAAACTCAGAAAGCAAAGCACATAGCGATGATTATGTGCAAAACCAAAACACCATCATGCTGTTCTTCAGAAAGTTCAAATGCTTATTTAGCCCTCCATAACTTGTTTGCCTGTTATAACTATGTAACATACAGCTATGTCAAATTAAAGCTACGAAAACTTACCTGTACAGCACATATTCTGATTGCAGGTGTGCTGGTTGCTACAGATGGTCTCACACTTGTGTTATTTTGTGGCTGGTTCTGTGCTCGTGCTATTGCTTGTTGAGATACTAGCATTAGTTGGCCATTACTGCTTCTGATAAGAACAGTTCCTGTTGGAGAAAAACATGCAGACTGTTAGAAATTAAGCGATATTATGGCTTTCCAATGTTTCTGTGGAAGAAATAACTAGGTCACACTGATAAGACAATGTAATATTTAGTTTCTTACTGCAAGGAACAGCTGCCAAGACATCTAAGAGCCAAGTGTACATCAGCTTTACTCTGCATATTATGACAGAAAACAATTCCTAAAGTCAAGAGAAAAACAACTAGACAGTCACATCGCAACACTATTTGCAAACAAGATGCAAATTGCAGAGCAGTTCATTGAGTCAAGAAGATATTCTGGACATTAAAAATACAGAGAGCCCCCCCACACACACGCTCGGGGATTGTGTAACTTCTTTAAGTAGCTTTTCAACCTGCAAAATTTGTCATCACTGTCACACTTGGCTGCCTCTGTACATTTTCACTTTCTGAGTTTTTAGGCACATACTTACAGGTGAAGATACGGTTTACAGAAAACCTGCAATGAGAACTGAACACTTCAATTCAAAAACATCAATATCAGTTCAGCTGCCTATATCAAGACCATTCCACTCGGTCAGAGGACAGTGGTCTCCAATGAAAGCCAAGGCCAAGGCCACTCAGACATTTGAAGTGATCGCTCTGTCAAGGGTCCATCCAAAGCATTAAAATACATGCTTTAAATCACAGATGCTTACAGCCAAACAGGGAGATTCTAATGGGGGGGAAAAAAAAAAGAAAAAAAAAAAAAAAGAGAGAAGGAAAGAGGCTCGCCTGCTTTTGTTTCGTTTCTTTTCTTATGTTTTCCTTTTAAACCTACAGCAATATCAGCCCATCACGATTCAACTCCTACCACCTTTCTCACACCCCATCAGCTGTAACGGCAAACAATTAAGCAGTTAGCAAACAATTAGTAGTTTTACTAAAGCTTTCAAATGAAAATCACCCTAAGGAGAATCTGTCAGACGCCACAACACAGTCCCATCTTCCCTGCATTTGGAAACCATTCAGCTACAAATGCCTCCTCCTCCCCATTCCCCTACTAAAGGGTAGGCTCTGGAAAATCCAGACGTTTTATCAGGGTCACAAATACAAAAAGCTAGCTCCATCTCTGGTCTGAACGGCTTCAGATCCTTCAAGGGAGCTACAAAGCACCCTACATTTGCTGGTGCCTCACCTCACAGCAGAATCCACCGCTATAACTACCATCCCTCAAGCAGCTCACTTAGCAAAGACCTTTTGCATAAAAGGGGGAAGGTACAGGAGAATGCAAGATGTGCAAGTAAGAGTACCTCAACATTTTTTGAGGACTGCATTACAAGTTATCAAATATCTGAAGAATCTTCTGTGGACACTTATGATCTTTCCTAGTGTAAAACAAGACTGCATCAATGAAAATCTTTACTACCTGGTTAGTTTGGAAGCTGTCAAAACATTGCTGTACAATACAGCCTAAAACACTGCTCCTGAGTTTAAATGGATACAACAAAAAGCCACAAGCTCCACGAGCTGGGTTTTGTTTTTAAAAAAGATCAAGCTATAACCACATGCTTAGAAACAGCTTTTCATCCTCCACATCTAAAAGCATAAGATGATATTGCCAGACAACACAAAACTTGGTATAAAATTATGTAAAGTCAACATATTGCCATTTACATAGCACACACAAATTGATACTGCAGGAGTAGCATCTAGATTATTCCCTCCTTTCTCAAGCAGCCTTTACTAGATGGGGCAGATGCACAAGAGAGTTGCATATCCAGCAAAACACTGTTACTCCATCTGACAACTCAGCTTTCTCCTCCTCCACTGAAGTCTTGACTATAATTATATTTAGGTACAGATGGATCGTTTAATTTAATCAATGAATACCCGGAATCATAGAAAACATCAGAATTCTAATTTTATTTTCATGTCATCTTATTTAGACAGTGATTCATGGCATACAATTTGTCAGGAAAAGGGCATTTTTTTCCTTGTTCACATCACATGCTTACGCAGATTTTAGGGGAAGAGAGAAAGCTGACAATACCACACTTTTGATAGCAAGAGCATTTCTCTCTGCTCTAGGTCTACATTCAGGATGACAGAGGTGTTGCTACTGGACATTTTAGGCTTTTCTTTTTTCATGTTGCTTAAAAATCTCATTGCTAGCTCTACTCTTTGAGAAGGCACATACACATTTATCATTAAATTCCTTTAGAGATCTAGAAAAATAAAGTGCTTCATTTTCACGTATTTGGGTATTTTGTCACTATGCATTACGCCCATTTTTTTAAGCCAAACTGTCAAAAGCACAATTTCTACTTCTAGGAATCATACTGCATAGAAGAAACAGCATCATTACCCAGTCAACTCGATTATAGGGTTGGGTTTTTCTCTGTGCTGCTGTTCCAAAGCTTCAGTTAGCATTTGCCAGACATAGAGACCCTGACTGAAGAGTATCCCATCCTCCAGCCACTTGAATGGGGAGTTTCCAGCAGATTCCACTCAACAGAAAATTACACAGAAGCAACACTGCTACCAACACTTCTGCAAATACAATACAGTTCATATGCAAATTCATTGGTATCTCCAAAAAAAAGTAAACAAAAAACAACCATTACGAATATTAACAAGTCCCAGTACCCCCTTACATGTGACCATAACTGCAATGATTCCCCAACAGCACTGTACCCTGAAACACAAATCAACTTTCCTTCTAGTAACAGGATTAGTCAATACAAGGACAGCCATACTTCATCAGAACACTCTAAAATAACTTTAGGCTTACTCTTGGTGACAGCAGCCACAGAAGTTACCTAAGGCCACTCCAGTGGTCATAGCTTGATTGGAACATATGACTAAGATGATGCATGTTTACTTCCATATAAGTTATGGCAAGAACCTGTTTCACTTGGAACAAACATTAATTCCCCTGTATTTATTCCATTTGGCAGAATTTTTAACATGGAGGTAGCCTTTTCATGGCAGCAGTTTTTCATGATGGCTAGCAAAATTAGAACTCCAAAACTAATAAAACCAGTATTATGGTAATCTACTAACTACTGCTTTGTAGGATTAATACTGTAAATGCCTGATGGTAGCACAAATAAAGCTGAAGGCAAATCAAACAACTGTCATAGCTACAGATCCATACAGTGAAGAGCCACAAGAAATCTCTTCAAGCACAAAACACAGTTCTGGGCAGTTACAACCTAATGTCACAAAGCAACAGTAAGGTGACAGGTGGATTGTCTGAAACCATTTGAAAGCTGTTGAGAAGAGCATTTATTTTTTATTTCTAGTTGCTGCGATTTACTTATACTTTTTCACAATTTAAGATTATCCCCAATCTTTTGATACTCCCTTTTTGCCTTGAAACAAAAGCAACAACCCAACACTGACATCAATAGTGCAGGCTCCAAGATAAGATACAGGAGGTGTCTTCTGCCAGAAGCAAAGGTTTCACTGCACTCAAAACCAATGCCTAAAATCTCATACATCAGGTACAGCTGCACAAGTGTGAAATTAGGGAACAGCAGGTGATGGTAACCTTGAGGTTCTCAATAGAAAGGTCATGTAAACAGACTCCTGCAGCTACCAAGATGCTACTATCAGAAATGAAGTGCAAGAATCCACATTCTTCACTTTGAAGAAGAAAAAAAGATACTATTTCTTCTCAAGACCTGTTTTCACATTCACTACGAGGCAAACTAAACGTGAAAACAGATCAGGTCTTGCAGTCATTGCAGCTCCACAAGAAAATGGGGGAGGAAAAACCTCTGAACAGCTGAAACACTGAAGTTTCAGCTAACATCACTCAGCTCAGCATTTAAAAACAGAAAAGATATCTGCAATCTCTGACCAAAATATCAGCACCAACTGTAGCTACTGAACAGCAATCACACAGCTTCATAATGCTAAAGGTGCCCTCTTTTGGGTAGCACTTCCAAGAAAGCACCATTTACAGGATACACAGTTCGATAGTTTTACTGAAGTTGTTTCATAGAACAGGAAAAGACTTTCTCACTAACTCATGCACTTTGATAGTAAGAGTAAGGCACAATTCCTTCAGGGCTACAAGACTATTCCTATTTTCAGATCACAAACAGAAAACCTAGAAAACCTAAATCACCTGTTACCAGCGGGGATTAGTTCTTATAGACTTTGCTGGAGGACTTGAGAGTCTCTCAGATTAAGAAACAGCCCTTTTCACAATGAATTGAAACTTCTGTCTTTAGATACTCTGCCTGCCCTGCCAAAAACATCCTTTGGAAAGTTATTTATTTTTCTTGACTGCCAGAGGAGGCAGTTAAAATAGATTCAACTATTTCAGCCCTTTGCTCCCTGCACATCTTCCTTCCGCTGAAGTACTGTGGGAAAGCTGGAGGGGAAGAAAGTGACAAATGAAACCCAGCTCAGCATCCTCCAAAGCTACAGAGAAGGAGCAACACTGTAGCTTCTCACCTTGAAGACATCTTATTGAGATCCATACCCTTTTTCCCCAGTGACCTGCCTTCTCCTGGAACAGGGGCTCTAGGAGCCATGCCTCCAGAAAGAGCACCTGGTCTCTCCTGCAAAGCCCAGGCAGCCACCACGCAGAACAGTCTCTACCTAGGCATGCCAGCAGTGCATGTCATTGGAAACCAGAGGTCTTCTATCAAAATTCTATTTGATGCTCAAACCTGAGATACCTCTGCTGTAAATTTTTGCTGTCCCAGCACCACCAGCCAAGGAAATCCAGCTTTTTCTGAACTTGTTATAAGGCACTTCAAATCTCCTAATCTGTAGCTGTGTTTTAGCATCCAACCCAAGAATCAAGAAACACAGGTTAGCAGAAGGAGCAGCTTCCAGATACCTCTTCATTGTAAATTACGAACAGAGAATGAAAACTCAGAGACATGGACAAGATGTTGTGGGATCATGACAGTTTGTGCCACTGTATTTAAGGCCACCTGTGTGGGCTTCACCATATTTCAGAGAATATCGTTAATGAAACCACACCATTGTTAATGTAAAGTTGTGCTGCCAACCAAAGCTCAGGGTTTCATCCAGGAGCACTGAAACCAATTGTGCTACAAGGATCGCACCATAAGGGCAACTTCCACCATTAAATTTCTACCACATAAGGTAGGCCTGAGGCAATTTCTGAAGGGGAACATCCTGAAGGAATTTCCTGAGATGAACCAGACAGCAGGTCTACTCCAGTGGAGATACACCACAGGCTGTTACACATGAAGCTGAAGTTGCCAAATTAAGCCACCACTTCGATGACAGCTGCTCAACACAACAGCTCTTTGGAACTGCTGGCTGGGGTGTAACCTAAGGAAAAGAAAAGTAGTCCTTCTCCTAAAATAAAATACAAGCAAGAACTAACTGCCTTACACCCAACTCATTTGAGAGAAGTTACAAAAATCCCTTTCAAAGAAGGGTAAATTTAGCTTATTTCAAAACAAGGGGTGCCTGCATCAAGTATGTTGCCAACCTTAGTAAAGTTCACTTTAACACCAATTACAAATGCAGCGCTAAATGAGACTTTCAGGTCCCAAATCAGTAAGGGAACTTTTTAACAACAAAAATGTTTTAAAACAACATTAACTTTTCAGTGCTCTCTGTTCCTAAACAAATCTCATTCTTTCACTGAAATACTCAAAACAAAGGGATAGCTTTTAAGGCAGTTACAAGGTAAGGCCAAGCTTTAAAGGGGATGTGTTTTAGTAGAAAACTAAATGGCAACTAGAAAGGAATATTGGTTTTAAGTTTCTTAGCCTGACTATCTAGGATGGCTCAAAATTCAGGATATAAGGGGCCAAATACCACTAATCTATGCAACAGCTTGAAAACAGTTTTTCTCTCTAAAGGTATCCTTTTAAAAAATGCTTTTTTTCTTCTTCAACCCATTTACTGAGCCCCACAGAACAGGTCACTTAAAAGTTAACAAAAACACATTACAGGACTAAGACTCAGAATGGACATTATTAGAGACATAACATAGGTTGTTCAGGCAGTGGTCATATCAAGGTGTGTTACGTTGCAGACTGGCTGTAGAAGACTGCTAAAGAGGCAGAAATTGTTAATGAAATACTGTAAAAGACACAATAGGTAAGTCTGATACTGAAGTGACTTAACTTTTAAATGATTTACATAACCCTTCTAATAAGATGGAGCTGGATGTTTTCATGTACTGTCAATTATACCGCATGCAGGAGAACTACTTATTCCCCATGACCCTCACTTGGTACTTGAGTTTTCCTAGATGTCTAATGCAGATTTCTGTACTGAAGATGAAGAAACAAAGGCAACAGCCCAATCTGGAGGCAACATCTAGCTGTGCTTCTCACTGTCTTAAGAACAAAGCTACAGTGAAGATCTGGCTGCCATATGAGGTTATTTCACCACAGGCTCGCAATGATGAATGCAAACTTCTATTCTTAAATTAAATACAACTGACTTCAGACGACTGATCTGGGAGGTTACAAAGACTGTATGGGGCTTTTCTTGGCAAAACATCTCCAACTGCTCTAGATTTCCCAGACAAGCAGGGTAGTGGGCTCATCTACACCATGTATGAGCTGAGTTGAGTTGTTCAGCTTGTACACTACACCCACAAAGCCTTTTACTCTGTACGACAAATTGTTCCAACCTTTGGAGGTCAATTTTAGTTGATGAAAGAGGAATTCAGCAATGACCAACCAACCCATAATCAACACTGTTATGGAAGCAACCAAAATCACTCACCACATACCCAAGCCCTCAACCAATTCATTCCATTCACATGTCATTTCACTAACCAAATAATTACGTATCTCAGAAATCACCCTCTGCACCCTTTCCCTCTGTTCCAGGGAAGTTTCTGTACTAATAGGTCTTTGTAGCAATGGCTCAGGACCAGCGACTAGTGTGTAGATATTGTAGCTTCACAATTAGATGCATGATTTTGAGTTCCAGTAAGAGACACCTTTTTTTCCTCACAGATATGGAATTCATTAATTTCTAGGTCAGGAGAAAAGTTCAAAGGGCATGATCCCAATATGCTTTCACGATACAACAGAACAGGGACAGCCTAAATAAAATAGAATACAATGTTACATCCACAAGTTCTTTAAAGAAATTGACTGCATCTTTGCCAACTTCACAAACACCGCACTGCATATTCTTGTAGACTCTGGCCTATAACTTTTAAGGCTGCTTTAGCTTCAGATGGCCAACATCTCACCTTTTCAAACCCAGGGACTAGCTGTACTCACAGACATCACTGTCCAGTTGACAGCATTGTTTCACTAGCATTAATGTTTTCCAGATTGCCTGGGTTGCTGTGAGCAGCTTTTTAAACCACCACGCACCCACAACTCTGTCACACTAACAGTCCCAGCAAAGCCTGCTGCCTCCAGTAACTCCAACCTTTCTATAGCAGGGTTCTGTGCTAACAGTCAGCACCAGCTCCTGAGATGCCAGTACAGGGACAGCCTTTTCTAGCATAGGGAGCCAGGAAAGGAATGAAGGTAACTTTTCCAGGCAGGATGGAACAGAGTCTGATAACCTACTGTTTCAAATAGTCTGTAATAATGGATACCGCACATCTTTCTGAAGAGTCTAAATAATATCAACTCTCCCTCCCTTCCTCCAGGAACTAGACACATAGTGCTAAAAATGCAAAAATCTGAAGCCAAGTTTCACACACTGCTTAATCAGTAAGTCTTATCCAAGCTGTTGGAGGCTAGCTGTTCATCAATGCATTTGGTGCCCAGATGGGATATCTCTATTTAACAGACTAGCAGTTGGGCCCCCATAGTGCTGATGCCTTTTCACAGAATACAGGCCCACGTTTCAGAGTTAACAGTTCTCCTCAACTTCATGCACAGTTGAGCTTCATTACTTAAGAATACATTTATATCCATGCAATTTTACAGTTATAGTAGAACTGTTGAGCAAAAATATAACTGTCCCAGTTGCAAGGTAGTATACCTTTTATTTATAGCAAACAACAGATGTCCATACCAACCATCTAAAGAAAATCTGGACATTGCATTGATTCTTGGAGGGGCTGTAAATAACTGACAAGTCATAGATGTTTTCTGGGCATAGTTTCAAGATGGCACTACTGCTTCTATTCTAACTCAAAGTGTATTTATTACACTGGAATCCCAAGAGTTTTTGTTTTTATTGTGAGTAGGCATACGGGATTCCCAGCCAACACCATGTTCCACGAAATAAAGTCTTATTTGATATCGTGAGAACATCTAGCTCTTGTCCTTGGGCCATGTCTTTCAGCAACCAGGATCATTTCCCATCAGCATTTCCGCATCTCACCTTTGTGGTTTTCAACTTTGCTACTTGAGGCTCGGTTGCCTTCCTATCTGAGTAATCAGACAGTTACAGGATTGTCTACAGATAAGATGATCTGATTTAAGAGTTGTCTGGGATCCAAGTTACCTCATGAAGGAGCTTCAAGTATTTGCAGAGGACTAAGCTGATTGCAGTGAAATAGTACCTCAAAGGAGCCCAAGTGACACTTCCTTCTTTCAAGACAAATCCTACTGCCCTGAAGACGACATTGAATCTATGCACCACATGCTCTCCTAGTTTGCTGTGTACTCCTAATATTCACTGGAGTCAAATTCTTTAAATAGCAAGTTAGAGGCTTGGCACATTGCAGCCATATACATACAGCACACAGCTTTAAAAGACACCAGAAAGTATGCCAATACCCTGCTCTTACCATTTCTAGAACACTGTGAGCTATTAAGCTGTTACAGAGCAATCTGAAACTTATAGAGTGTTGAGCTATAAATCTTAATTTTAAACCAAGAGATGCTAAAAACATAACTGGTGTCTTGGTAGTGTTCTAGTAACGGACAAGATAAGCCCCCCTTAAATCTGTCTCCTTTAAATACGAGGAGAATCAACTCGATTCATCCAGATTAATTTTGCAGTGGGACACTTGCTCCCTTAGTGTTCACATGCGGACCAGCAGAAGGTTGAATTCCACTTAATTTAGTTTAAAAGTACATATTCACCACTCTGTTGAATGGTTTGTCACTTATTTTAGAAGTGCAAGCAAGGGCTTAACACTGAATTTTAACACTGATTACCACCTTGCTCTAAGTAGGATGGAGAAAACAAAAATTGTTGTAGGAGACAGCAGAACCTTCACAGAAGAATTAACTTCTGTCTACACGGATACTGTGGAAAGTGTCACCAAAACCGCATGATATTTGGCAAGCAGCTAGTAAGCAAGCAATATATAAAGGTGTTCTGAATATACTTACCTACTTCAACACACACCACTGGCTGCCCCAGGCAGACTGTCAGACTCCCAAGCAGTCAGCTGGACCTGGCTTCAAGGCCTCCCCCATTGAACTAGATGGCGACTGCCACTTGGTTGGCTGCAAGTGAAAGTCTTCAGGTGCTGTGCCAACCAGGGCATGCTGTTTCACCCACTTGCTAATCTATCCTGGACATCCACACAAAGAACTTTGATTTCCCAGGCAACTCCTAGAAGCAGCCAGTACTAACAAAAGCCATCTCTCCTCTGTCTCCCCAAAACTGGAAGTGTGTGCTGAAGAGGTCTGCAAACACGAGCTATGAAAACCAAGCGCCACCGTAACATCCGAACTGTTCCAAGTTCACCAAATTGCCCATCAGATCACCGAGCGTCACAGGTTCTCCAGCCTTAACAGACACTAGATTTCTGATTAGCAACAAGAATCTTTCATCTGCTGCCATTCTTACCCTGCTTCAGTTGTGATCAGAGACTATTTCGTCAAGACACTGGTAGACAAGATCAGTTAGTGGACTCTGTTCTAAAGGTGACACAGATGGCAGAACAGACCTTAACCCTGACAACCTGAACAGCAAGTAGAAACATCTACTGTGATCTTTTCTACTTTGCAAATTATACACATTTTTCTTCTGAAATCATCACAGTTCTCAGAGAAGTAGCTTCATGCAAAAAGAATTCCAAAACCAGTAGTTGCCTCTGGGGTTTTGTCTAAGGGATTAGGGCAGTACTAATTACTCATCTTTGACAGTTACCAGAAGCTTTGTCACTTACAGCAAAACTCACATATACAACTGTAACATACAATCCTACCCACTAAGCACAGCACAGATTTCCACCACACAGCATGACAAATACTTGGTTCTCTAAGACAACTTTAAAAAAAATGTGGTATTGCAAACTACTCAAAGTAACAACTCATGAGCTTACCTACTTTATCAGCATCTTTGGGAAAAAAATACTGAAATATAGTTAGTATTTCTTCCAGCTGTCACTTGTGTGTGGACGATGCTATTTTTACTGCTACAAGCTGAAGGGTCCTTTAAATACTGCAAAAGCAACAGAAGTCAGGCTCACATTCTCTCTCTCCTAAGGATTAGAACAAGTTTACTATTCACCAATCTGCAGCTGTAATTCTTTGCAATACACTCCAATTGACTGTTAAAACTGAACAGCATTTAACATTAATTTTACTGAACATCTTATTTCAGTGCTTCAGTATTCAGAATGCATCTGGGTTTTTTTTTCTGAAAACCATAAACCTAGAAGTTAGCTTTATATCTTCTGCCAAGATTTAAATCTTAATTCCCACAGGGCTGTGTATTTAATGATATGAAGGCATTGTTTTGCTAGACACATTCAGTGCTAAAAGCAAAATCAAGTCCTACAGAGCAGCTGAAATTTCTACTAGTTAGAGCAGAAGACATTTACTCACTATTTTTTAAGTTTGACTTAACTCTTCAAGTCTGCCAAAGCTTTGCTGATCTCTCCTCAGAAAACAAAAGTTGACTGGTGTCACCTATTGTGAAGAGAAGTTTGCAAGCAATCCACCCTGACAAACCTGCTAAAAAGAGGATGCTATTGGGATGTGAAAGGTTGCAACCATGCATTATTTAGCCCCTACTGGTAGTCCTACAGCACAAGTATTATGGTCAGCCTTCATGAGATTATCAACATCCAGAAATTGCAGAATTTGAAGGAGTTGCTAGGTTTTTTGCCTTGTTGAAACAAGAAATCCTTCAATAGCCTCATCCTACCCAAACAAAATATAAACTAAGAATTATTTTAAAATCAGTGCTTCCTCCTATTCCAAAGTGAAGGGACCAGATGCAAATATGAAAATACCAAATTCCTCATGGGGTTTTACAGGCGAGATACAACAACCAGAACATGACGAGAGAGATTGAGAGTAGTACTGTACTTGAGAGGTATTAGACCAACTTCAAAAGCAGAAGACAGCAGCATCCAGATGTTTACCAGCCCTTACCCTCTTCAGGTTACCTTAGTTTCTATAGACAATTAAGAGAAATCTGATGAGAGCAGGCCCTGTACCACCCTGTAGCAGTTTTGGGATATCCACATCAGCTCTCTCCCACCCACAGGTGTCTGCACACTGACTGCCTGCCTCTTGCCACACAGCCCTGGCCACCTGCCATGAACAGCCCTTGTCCCTTCTAAACACCCATGATCAGCCTAGATAAGCTTTAGGCAATGGAAAACCTGTCAGGGCCAAGCCAAAACACCCAAGAAAAGACAACTGAGCTGCAAACAGAAACCAGGAACCTGTAGCTGCTGCCATTCCCCTCAAAATCAGGTGCAAAGGAACCTTTACACAGGGTAGCCATGCCTTGAACCAGCTTACTGGTGCAAATTAAGACAGAGTCAGGACAACATCTCTTCACTGATACCATACTTGTTCAGAGGTGTGCTGGCAGCTGCTGTCACAGCCTTGTAACCAGCGGTAGAGGCATCAGGCGAGCTTTCTGAAGAGCCTCCTGCTGTAAATAAATCCCAAGGTAACAACAGAGGATCCCTAGCATACAGTCAAGTTCTGTATTTTTTCGTCGCTCCACAAGAAAAGCAGATACATCTGCTGATCGTCCTTTCAACACTTGAGTATAATGAGCATTCACGGGACAGGGAGAGCATGAAAGCCACAAGAACAGACACAGAAGGGACAGAAAATCAAGTTCAAGAAAAGTACAGAAGAAAGGAAACCAGTGAACAATGTTTGCCATGTTATTTTTACGCTTCTTTTCTATCCTTCATTTCTCCAAAGTGGTGTGGGGCCCAAAGACACTAAGGTGGGCTACAGACATTCATCATGGCCCACAGAAATCTTATCACTCCTTCCCCTTCCCAAGCCTTTAACTACTTCCCCATGTTAATAACACAGCCCAACCCTTTCCCCCCACAACATTAAGCTCAAGTTAACCAAGGACACAATTTCTTGTTAAGCAGATGGTCCATGACACGAGACATCTGCAGTTTTGTGAGCATCAGCACAGACCATACAACCAGCAGAGCTCAGGAGTGAGGCAGTACTGC